>NC_091982.1:251770274-252132417 GCF_044704955.1 Pristiophorus japonicus
TGATACCGTGTTACCCGGGTGTGTGATACTGTGTTACCTGGGTGTGTGATACCGTGTTACCCGAGTGTGTGATACCGTGTTACCTGGGTGTGTAATACTTTTTTCCCCATCTATGTGATACCGTGTCACCCGCGTGTATGATACCGTGTTACCCGAGTGTGTGATACCGTGTTACCCGGGTGTGTGATACCATGTTACCTGGGTGTGTGATACTCTGTTGCCCGAGTGTGTAATACTGTTTTCCCCACGTGTGTGATACCATGTTACCCGAGTGTGTTATACTGTGTTACCCATGTGTGTGATACTGTGTTACCCGGGTGTGTGATACCATGTTACCCGGGTGTGTGATACCATGTTACCCTGGTGTGTGATACCGTGTTACCCGGGTGAGTGATACCGTCTTACGCGGGTTTGTGATACGAATATATCCGCGTGTGTGATACCGTGTTACCCGGGTGTGTGATACCGTGTTACCCGGGTGTGTGATACTGTGTTACCCGAGTGTGTGATACCGTGTTACCTGGGTGTGTGATACCGTGTTACCCTAGTGTGTGATACCGTGTTACCTGGGTGTGTGATACCGTGTTGCCTGGGTGTGTGATACCGTGTTACCGGGGTGTGTGATAACCTGTTACCCGAGTGTGTGATACCGTGTTGCCTGGGTGTGTTATATCGTGTTACACGGGTGTGTGATACCATGTTACCCAAGTGTGTGATGATACCGTGTTAACCGGGTGTGTGATACCGTGTTACCCGGGCGTGTGATGCTGTGTTACCTGGGTGTGTGATACCGTGTTAACCGAGTGTGTGATACCGTGTTACCCGAGTGTGTAATACTGTTTTCCCCACCTATGTGATACCGTGTCACCCGCGTGTGTGATACCGTGTTACCCAGGTATGTGATACCGTGTTACCCGGGTGTGTGATACCGTGTTACCCGAGTGTGTGATACCGTGTTACCTGGGTGTGCGATACCGTGTTACCCGTGTGTGTGATACCATGTTACCCGGGTGTGTGATACCGTGTTACCTGGGTGTGTGATACCATGTTACCCGGGTGTGTGATACCGTGTTACCCGAAGAGTGTGATACCGTGTTACCCGGGTGTGTTATATCGTGTTACCCGGGTGTGTGATACCGTGTTACCCGAATGTGTGATACCGTGTTACCCGGGTGTGTGATACCATGTTACCCGGATGTGTGATACTCTGTTGCCCGGGTGTGTAATATTGTTTTCCCCACGTGTGTGATACCGTGTCACCCGCGTGTGTGATACCGTGTTACCCGGGTGTGTGATACCGTGTTAACCGGGTGTGTGATACCGTGTTACCCGGGTGTGTGATACCGTGTTACCCCGGTGTGAGATACTGTGTTACCCGGGTGTGTGATACTATGTTACCCGGGTGTGTGATACCGTGTTACCCGCATGTGTGATACCGTGTTACCCAGGTGTGTGATACTGTGTTACCCGGGTGTGTGATACCTTGTCACCCGCGTGTGTGATACTGTGTTACCTGGGTGTGTGATACCGTGTTACACGGGTGTGAGATACCATGTTACCCGAGTGTGTGATGCTGTGTTACCCGGGTGTGTGATACCGTGTTACCCGAGTGTGTGATACCATGTTACCTGGGTGTGTGATACTGTGTTACCCTGGTGTGTGATACCGTGTTACCCGGGTGTGAGATACCATGTTACCCGAGTGTGTGATACCGTGTTACCCGGGTGTGTGATACCGTGTTACCCGGGTGTGTGATACTGTGTTACCTGGGTGTGTGATACCGTGTTACCCGGGTGTGTAATTCTGTTTTCCCCACCTATGTGATACCGTGTCACCCGCGTGTGTCATACCGTGTTACCCGCGTGTGTGATACCGTGTTACCCGAGTGTGTGATACTGTGTAACCCGGGTGTGTGATACCATGTTACCCGGGTGTGTGATACTCTGTTGCCCGGGTGTGTAATACTGTTTTCCCCACGTGTGTGATACCGTGCTACCCGAGTGTGTGATACTGTGTTACCCGTGTGTGTGATACTGTGTTACCCTGTCTGTGATACCGTGTTACCCGGGTGTGTGTTACTGTGTTACTTGGGTGTGTGATACCGTGTTACCCGAGTGTGTGATACCGTGTTACTCGGGTGCGTAATACTGTGTTACCTGGGTGTGTGATACCGTGTTACCCGAGTGTGTGATACTGTGTTACCCGGGTGTGTGATACTGTTTTCCCCACCTATGTGATACCGTGTCACCTGCGTGTGTGATACCTTGTTAGCCGAGTGTGTGATACCGTGTAACTCGAGTGTGTGATACCATGTTACCCGGGTGTGTGATACTCTGTTGCCCGGGTGTGTAATACTGTTTTCCCCACCTGTGTGATACCGTGTTACCCGAGTGTGTGATACCGTGTCACCCGCATGTGTGATTCCGTGTTACATGGGTGTGTGATACTGTGTTACCCATGTGTGTGAAACCGAGTTACCTGGGTGTGTGATGCCGTGTTGCCTGGGTGTGAGATACCGTGTTATCCGGATGAATGATACCGTGTTACCCGGGTGAGTGATACCGTGTTACACGGGTGTGAGATACCGTGTTACCCGGGTGTGTGATACCGTGTTACCCGGGTGTGTGATACTGTGTTACCGGGGTGAGTGATACCGTCTTATGCGGGTTTGTGATACGACGAAATCCGCGTGTGTGATACCGTGTTACCCGGGTGTGTGATACCGTGTTACCCGGGTGTGTGATACCGTGTTACCCGAGTGTGTGATACCGTGCTACCCTGGTGTGTGATACCGTGCTACCCAGGTGTGTGATACCGTGTTACCTGGGTGTGTGATACCGTGTTACCCTAGTGTGTGATACCGTGTTACCTGGGTGTGTGATACCGTGTTACCCAGCTGTGTGATACCATGTTACCCGGGTGTGTGATACCATGTTGCCTGGGTGTGTGATACTGTGTTGCCTGGGTGTGTGATACCGTGTTACCGGGGTGTGTGATACCGTGTTACCTGGGTGTGTGATACCGTGTTACCCGAATGTGTGATACCGTGTTACCCGGGTGTGTGATACCGTTTACCCGAAGAGTGTGATACCGTGTTACCCGGGAGTGTTATATCGTGTTACCCGGGTGTGTGATAACATGTTACCCGGGTGTGTGATACTCTGTTGCCCGGGTGTGTAATACTGTTTTCCCCACGTGTGTGATACCGTGTCTCCCGCGTGTGTGATACTGTGTTACCCGGGTGTGTGATACCGTGTTAACCGGGTGTGTGATACCGTGTTACCCTGGTGTGAGATACTGTGTTACCCGGGTGTGTGATACCATGTTACCCGGGTGTGTGATACCGTGTTACCTGCATGTGTGATACCGTGTTACCTGGGTGTGTGATACTGTGTTACCTGGGTGTGTGATACTGTGTTACCTGGGTGTGTGATACCGTGTTAACTGGGTGTGTGATACCGTGTTACCCAGGTGTGTGATACTGTGTTACCCGGGTGTGTGATACCATGTTACCCGGGTGTGTGATACCATGTTACCCTGGTGTGTGATACCGTGTTACCTGCGTGTGTGATACCGTGTCACCCGCGTGTGTGATACCGTGTCACCCGCATGTGTGATACTGTGTTACCCTGGTGTGTGATACCGTGTTACACGGGTGTGAGATACCATGTTACCCGAGTGTGTGATGCTGTGTTACCTGGGTGTGTGATACCGTGTTACCCGGGTGTGTGATACTGTGTTACCTGGGTGTGTGATACCGTGTTACCCGAGTGTGTGATACCGTGTTACCTGGGTGTGTAATACTTTTTTCCCCATCTATGTGATACCGTGTCACCCGCGTGTATGATACCGTGTTACCCGAGTGTGTGATACCGTGTTACCCGGGTGTGTGATACCATGTTACCTGGGTGTGTGATACTCTGTTGCCCGAGTGTGTAATACTGTTTTCCCCACGTGTGTGATACCATGTTACCCGAGTGTGTGATACTGTGTTACCCATGTGTGTGATACTGTGTTACCCGGGTGTGTGATACCATGTTACCCGGGTGTGTGATACCATGTTACCCTGGTGTGTGATACCGTGTTGCCTGCGTGTGTGATACCGTGTCACCCGCGTGTGTGATACCGTGTCACCCGCATGTGTGATACTGTGTAACCCGGGTGTGTGATACCGTGTTACACGGGTGTGAGATACCATGTTACCCGAGTGTGTGATACCGTGTTACCCGAGTGTGTGATACCATGTTACCCGGGTGTGTGATACCATGTTACCTGGGTGAGTGATACCGTGTTACACGGGTGTGTGATACTGTGTTACCCGGGTGTGTGATACTAGTGTTACCCGGGTGAGTGATACCGTCTTACGCGGGTTTGTGATACGACGATATCCGCGTGTGTGATACCGTGTTACCCGGGTGTGTGATACCGTGTTACCCGGGTGTGTGATACTGTGTTACCCGAGTGTGTGATACCGTGTTACCTGGGTGTGTGATACCGTGTTACCCTAGTGTGTGATACCGTGTTACCTGGGTGTGTGATACCGTGTTGCCTGGGTGTGTGATACCGTGTTACCGGGGTGTGTGATAACCTGTTACCCGAGTGTGTGATACCGTGTTGCCTGGGTGTGTTATATCGTGTTACACGGGTGTGTGATACCGTGTTACCCGGGTGTGTGATACCATGTTACCCGGGTGTGTGACACTCTGTTGCCCGGGTATGTGATACCGTGTTAACCGGGTGTGTGATACTGTGTTATCCTGGTGTGAGATACTGTGTTACCCGGGTGTGTGATATTGTGTCACCCGGGTGTGTGATACTGTGTTACCCGGGTGTGTGATACCGTGTTACACGGGTGTGAGATACCATGTTACCCGAGTGTGTGATGCTGTGTTACCCGGGTGTGTGATACCGTGTTACCCGAGTGTGTGATACCGTGTTACCTAGGTATGTGATACTGTGTTACCCTGGTGTGTGATACCGTGTTACCCGGGTGTGCGATACCATGTTACCCGAGTGTGAGATACCGTGTTACCCGGGTGTGTGATACCGTGTTACCCAGGTGTGTGATACTGTGTTACCTGGGGGTGTGATAACGTGTTACCCGAGTGTGTGATACCGTGTTACCCGGGTGTGTAATACTGTTTTCCCCACCTATGTGATACCGTGTCACCCACGTGTGTGATACCGTGTTACCCGAGTGTGTGATACCGTGTTACCCGGGTGTGTAATACTGTTTTCCCCACCTATGTGATACCGTGTCACCCGTGTGTGTGATACCGTGTTAACCGGGTGTGTGATACCATGTTACCCGGGTGTGTGATACTCTGTTGCCCGTGTGTGTAATACTGTTTTCCCCACGTGTGTGATACCGTGTTACGCGAGTGTGTGATACTGTGTTACCCATGTGTAAGGATAAGGGGTAAGCCATTTAGGACCGAGATGCGGAGGAACTTCTTCACCCAGAGAGTGGTGAACCTGTGGAATTCTCTGCCACAGAAAGTTGTTGAGGCCAATTCACTAAATATATTCAAAAAGGAGTTAGATGAGGTCCTTACTACTAGGGGGATCAAGGGGTATGGCGAGAAAGCAGGAACGGGGTACTGAAGTTGAATGTTCAGCCATGAACTCATTGAATGGCGGTGCAGGCTAGAAGGGCCGAATGGCCTACTCCTGCACCTATTTTCTATGTTTCTATATTAACCGGGTGTGTGATACCGTGTTACCCTGGTGTGAGATACCGTGTTACCCAGGTGTGTGATACTGTGTTACCCGGGTGTGTGATACCATGTTATCCGGGTGTGTGATACCATGTTACCCTGGTGTGTGATACCGTGTTACCTGGGTGTGTGATACCGTGTCACCCGCATGTGTGATACTCTGTTACCCGGGTGTGTGATACCGTGTTACACGGGTGTGAGATACCATGTTACCCAAGAGTGTGATGCTGTGTTACCCGGGTGTGTGATACCGTGTTACCCGAGTGTGTGATACCGTGTTACCTGGGTGTGTGATACTGTGTTACTCTGGTGTGGGATACCGTGTTACCCGGGTGTGAGATACCATGTTACCCGAGTGTGTGATACCGTGTTACCCGGGTGTGTGATACCGTGTTACTCGGGTGCGTGATACTGTGTTACCTGGGTGTGTGATACCGTGTTACCCGAGTGTGTGATACCGTGTTACCCGGGTGTGTGATACTGTTTTCCCCACCTATGTGATACCGTGTCACCCGCGTGTGTGATACCGTGTTAGCCGAGTGTGTGATACCGTGTAACCCGGGTGTGTGATACCTTGTTACCCGGGTGTGTGATACTCTGTTGCCCGGGTGTGTAATACTGTTTTCCCCACGTGTGTGATATTGTGTTACCCGTGTGTGTGATACTGTGTTACCCTGTGTGTGATACCGTGTTACCCGGGTGTATGTTACTGTGTTACCGGGGTGTGTGATACTGTGTTACCCGTGTGTGTGATACCGTGTTGCCTGGGTGTGAGATACCGTGTTATCCGGATGTGTGATACCGTGTTACCCGGGTGAGTGATACCGTGTTACACGGGTGTGAGATACCGTGTGACCCGGGTGTGTGATACTGTGTTACCCGTGTGTGTGATACTGTGTTACCCTGTGTGTGATACCGTGTTACCCGGGTGTGTGTTACTGTGTTACTTGGGTGTGTGATACCATGTTACCCGAGTGTGTGATACCGTGTTACCTGGGTGTGTAATACTGTTTTCCCCGCGTATGTGATACCGTGTCACCCGCGTGTGTGATACCGTGTTACCCGGGTGTGTGATACCATGTTACCCAGGTGTGTGATTCCGTGTTACCGGGGTGTGTGATACTGTGTTACCCATGTGTGTGAAACCGTGTTACCTGGGTGTGTGATGCCGTGTTGCCTGGGTGTGAGATACCGTGTTATCCGGATGAGTGATACCGTGTTACCCGGGTGAGTGATACCGTGTTACCCGGGTGTGTGATACCGTGTTACCCGGGTGTGTGATACCGTGTTACCCGGGTGTGTGATACTGTGTTACCGGGGTGAGTGATACCGTCTTCCGCGGGTTTGTGATACGACGTTATCCGCGTGTGTGATACCGTGTTACCCGGGTGTGTGATACCGTGTTACCCGGGTGTGTGATACCGTGTTACCCGGGTGTGTGATACCGTGTTACCCGAGTGTGTGATACCGTGTTGCCTGGGTGTGTGATACCGTGCTAGCCAGGTGTGTGATACCGTGTTACCTGGGTGTGTGATACCGTGTTACCCTAGTGTGTGATACCATGTTGCCTGGGTGTGTGATACTGTGTTGCCTGGGTGTGTGATACCGTGTCTCCCGCGTGTGTGATACTGTGTTACCCGGGTGTGTGATACCGTGTTACCCTGGTGTGAGATACTGTGTTACCCGGGTGTGTGATACCATGTTACCCGGGTGTGTGATACCGTGTTACCTGCATGTGTGATACTGTGTTACCTGGGTGTGTGATACCGTGTTACCTGGGTGTGTGATACCGTGTCACCCGCGTGTGTGATACCGTGCTACCCGGGTGTGTGATACCGTGCTACCCAGGTGTGTGATACCGTGTCACCCGCGTGTGTGATACCGTGTTACCCTAGTGTGTGATACCGTGTTACCTGGGTCTGTGATACCGTGTTACCCAGGTGTGTGATACCGTGTTACCCGGGTGTGTGATACCATGTTGCCTGGGTGTGTGATACTGTGTTGCCTGGGTGTGTGATACCGTGTTACCGGGGTGTGTGATACCGTGTTACCTGGGTGTGTGATACCGTGTTACCCGAATGAGTGATACCGTGTTACCCGGGTGTGTGATACCGTGTTACCCGGGTGTGTTATATCATGTTACCCGGGTGTGTGATACCGTGTCACCTGGGTGTGTGATACCATGTTACCCGGGTGTGTGATACTCTGTTGCCCGGGTGTGTAATACTGTTTTCCCCACGTGTGTGATACTGTGTCACCCGCGTGTGTGATACTGTGTTACCCGGGTGTGTGATACCGTGTTAACCGGGTGTGTGATACCGTGTTACTCTGGTGTGAGATACTGTGTTACCCGGGTGTGTGATACCATGTTACCCGAGTGTGTGATACCGTGCTACCCGGGTGTGTGATACCGTGCTACCCAGGTGTGTGATACCGTGTCACCCGCGTGTGTGATACCGTGTTACCCTAGTGTGTGATACCGTGTTACCTGGGTGTGTGATACCGTGTTACCCAGGTGTGTGATACCGTGTTACCCGGGTGTGTGATACCATGTTGCCTGGGTGTGTGATACTGTGTTGCCTGGGTGTGTGATACCGTGTTACCGGGGTGTGTGATACCGTGTTACCTGGGTGTGTGATACCGTGTTACCCGAATGAGTGATACCGTGTTACCCGGGTGTGTGATACCGTGTTACACGGGTGTGTTATATCATGTTACCCGGGTGTGTGATACTGTGTTACCCGGGTGTGTGATACCATGTTACCCGGGTGTGTGATACTCTGTTGCCCGGGTGTGTAATACTGTTTTCCCCACGTGTGTGATACTGTGTCACCCGCGTGTGTGATACTGTGTTACCCGGGTGTGTGATACCGTGTTAACCGGGTGTGTGATACCGTGTTACTCTGGTGTGAGATACTGTGTTACCCGGGTGTGTGATACCATGTTACCCGGGTGTGTGATACCGTGTTACCTGCATGTGTGATACCGTGTTACCTGGGTGTGTGATACTGTGTTACCTGGGTGTGTGATACTGTGTTACCTGGGTGTGTGATACCGTGTTAACTGGGTGTGTGATACCGTGTTACCCAGGTGTGTGATACTGTGTTACCCGGGTGTGTGATACCATGTTACCCGGGTGTGTGATACCATGTTACCCTGGTGTGTGATACCGTGTTACCTGCGTGTGTGATACCGTGTCACCCGCGTGTGTGATACCGTGTCACCCGCATGTGTGATACTGTGTTACCCGGGTGTGTGATACCGTGTTACACGGGTGTGTGATACCATGTTACCCGAGTGTGTGATGATGTGTTACCTGGGTGTGTGATACCGTGTTACCCGAGTGTGTGATACTCTGTTACCCGGGTGTGTGATACCATGTTACCCGGGTGTGTGATACTCTGTTGCCCGAGTGTGTAATACTGTTTTCCCCACGTGTGTGATACCGTGTTACCCGAGTGTGTGATACTGTGTTACCCATGTGTGT
This sequence comes from Pristiophorus japonicus, assembly GCF_044704955.1. Taxonomy (NCBI): domain Eukaryota; kingdom Metazoa; phylum Chordata; class Chondrichthyes; family Pristiophoridae; genus Pristiophorus; species Pristiophorus japonicus. The sequence continues at coordinate 251,779,479 of NC_091982.1, forward strand.
GATACTGTGTTACCCTGTGTGTGATACCGTGTTACCCGGGTGCGTGTTACTGTGTTGCTTGGGTGTGTGATACCGTGTTACCCGAGTGTGTGATACCGTGTTACCTGGGTGTGTAATACAGTTTTCCCCGCGTGTGTGATACCGTGTCACCCGCGTGTGTGATACCGTGTTACCCGGGTGTGTGATACCATGTTACCCGGGTGTGTGATACCGTGTTACCGGGGTGTGTGATATTGTGTTACCCGGGTGTGTGATACCGTGTTACCCGCATATGTGATACCGTGTTACCCAGGTGTGTGATACTGTGTTACCCGGGTGTGTGATACCATGTTACCCTGGTGTGTGATACCATGTTACCTGGGTGTGTGATACCGTGTCACCCGCGTGTGTGGTACCTTGTCACCCGCATGTGTGATACTGTGTCACCCGGGTGTGTGATACCGTGTTACACGGGTATGAGATACCATGTTACCCGAGTGTGTGATGCTGTGTTACCCGGGTGTGTGATACCGTGTTACCCGAGTGTGTGATACCATGTTACCTGGGTGTGTGATACTGTGTTACCCGGGTGTGTGATACCGTGTTAGCCAGGTGTGAGATACCATGTTACCCGAGTGTGTGATACCGTGTTAACCGGGTGTGTGATACCGTGTTACCCGGGCGTGTGATGCTGTGTTACCTGGGTGTGTGATACCGTGTTACCCGAGTGTGTGATACCGTGTTACCCGGGTGTGTAATACTGTTATCCCCACCTATGTGATACCGTGTCACCCGCGTGTGTGATACCGTGTTACCCGAGTGTGTGATACCGTGTTACCTGGATGTATGATACCGTGTTACCCGGGTGAGTGATACCGTGTTACACGGGTGTGTGATACTGTGTTACCCGGGTGTGTGATACCGTGTTACCCGGGTGAGTGATACCGTCTTACGCGGGTTTGTGATACGACGATATCCGCGTGTCTGATACCGTGTTACCCGCGTGTGTGATACCGTGTTACCCGGGTGTGTGATACTGTGTTACCCGAGTGTGTGATACCGTGTTACCTGGGTGTGTGATACCGTGTTACCCTAGTGTGTGATACCGTGTTACCTGGGTGTGTGATACCGTCTTACGCGGGTGTTTGATACGATGTTCTCCGCGTGTGTGATACCGTGTTGCCTGGGTGTGTGATACCGTGTTACCCAGGTGTGTGATACCGTGTTACCCGGGTGTGTGATACCATGTTGCCTGGGTGTGTGATACCGTGTTGCCTGGGTGTGTGATACCGTGTTACCCGGGTGTGTGATACCGTGTTACCCGGGTGTGTGATACCGTGTTGCCTGGGTGTGTGATACCGTGTTACCCGAGTGTGTGATACCGTGTTACCCGGGTGTGTGATACCGTGTTACCCAGGTGTGTGATACCGTGTTACCCGAAGAGTGTGATACCGTGTTACCCGGGTGTGTTATATCGTGTTACACGGGTGTGTGATACCGTGTTACCCGAGTGTGTGATACCGTGTTGCCTGGGTGTGTGATACCGTGTTACCCGAGTGTGTGATACCGTGTTACCCAGGTGTGTGATACCGTGTTACCCGAAGAGTGTGATACCGTGTTACCCGGGTGTGTTATATCGTGTTACACGGGTGTGTGATACTGTGTTACCCGGGTGTGTGATACCACGTTACCCTGGTGTGTGATACCGTGTTACCTGGGTGTGTGATACCGTGTCACCCGCGTGTGTGATATCGTGTCACCCGCGTGTGTGATACTGTGTTACCCGGGTGTGTGATACCATGTTACACGGGTGTGAGATACCATGTTACCCGAATGTGTGATGCTGTGTTACCCGGGTGTGTGATACCGTGTTACCCGAGTGTGTGATACCGTGTTACCTGGGTGTGTGATACTGTGTTACCCTGGTGTGTGATACCGTGTTACCCGGGTGTGAGATACCATGTTACCCGGGTGTGTGATGCCGTGTTACCCGGGTGTGTGATATCGTGTTACCCGGGCGTGTGATGCTGTGTTACCTGGGGGTGTGATAACGTGTTACCCGAGTGTGTGATACCGTGTTACCCGGGTGTGTAATACTGTTTTCCCCACCTATGTGATACCGTGTCACCCGCGTGTGTGATACCGTGTTACCCGAGTGTGTGATACCGTGTTGCCCGGGTGTGTGATACCATGTTACCCGGGTGTGTGATACTCTGTTGCCCGGGTGTGTAATACTGTTTTCCCCACGTGTGTGATACCGTGTTACGCGAGTGTGTGATACTGTGTTACCCGTGTGTGTGATCCTGTGTTACCCTGTGTGTGATACCGTGTTACACGAGTGTGTGATACTGTGTTACCCATGTGTGTGATACTGTGTTACCCTGTGTAAGGATAAGGGGTAAGCCATTTAGGACCGAGATGCGGAGGAGCTTCTTCACCCAGAGAGTGGTGAACCTGTGGAATTCTCTACCACAGAAAGTTGTTGAGGCCAATTCACTAAATATGTTCAAAAAGGAGTTAGATGAGGTCCTTACTACTAGGGGGATCAAGGGGTATGGCGAGAAAGCAGGAATGGGGTACTGAAGTTGAATGTTCAGCCATGAACTCATTGAATGGTGGTGCAGGCTAGAAGGGCCGAATGGCCTACTCCTGCACCTATTTTCTATGTTTCTATGTTAACCGGGTGTGTGATACCGTGTTACCCTGGTGTGAGATACTGTGTTACCCGGGTGTGTGATACCATGTTACCCAGGTGTGTGATACCGTGTTACCCGCATGTGTGATACCGTGTTACGCAGGTGTGTGATACTGTGTTACCCGGGTGTGTGATACCATGTTATCCGGGTGTGTGATACCATGTTACCCTGGTGTGTGACACCGTGTTACCTGGGTGTGTGATACCGTGTCACCCGCGTGTGTGATACCGTGTCACCCGCATGTTTGATACTCTGTTACCCGGGTGTGTGATACCGTGTTACACGGGTGTGAGATACCATGTTACCCAAGTGTGTGATGCTGTGTTACCCGAATGTGTGATACCGTGTTACCCGAGTGTGTGATACCGTGTTACCTGGGTGTGTGATACCATGTTACCCGAGTGTGTGATACCGTGTCACCCGCGTGTGTGATACCGTGTTAGCCGAGTGTGTGACACCGTGTAACCCGGGTGTGTGATACCATGTTACCCGGGTGTGTGATACTCTGTTGCCCGAGTGTGTAATACTGTTTTCCCCACGTGTGTGATACTGTGTTACCCGTGTGTGTGATACTGTGTTACCCTGTGTGTGATACCGTGTTACCCGGGTGTATGATACTGTGTTACCGGGGTGTGTGATACTGTGTTACCCGTGTGTGTGATACCGTGTTGCCTGGGTGTGAGATACCGTGTTATCCGGATGTGTGATACCGTGTTACCCGGGTGAGTGATACCGTGTTACACGGGTGTGAGATACCGTGTTACCCGGGTGTGTGATACTGTGTTACCTGAGTGTGTGATACCGTGTTACCCGGGTGAGTGATACCGTCTTACACGGGTTTGTGATACGACATTATCCGCGTGTGTGATCCCGTGTTACCCGGGTGTGTGATACCGTGTTACCCGGGTGTGTGATACTGTGTTACCCGAGTGTGTGATACCGTGTTACCCGGGTGTGTGATACTGTGTTACCCGAGTGTGTGATACCGTGTTACCCGAGTGTGTGATACCGTGTTACCCGCGTGTGTGATGCTGTGTTACCCGGGTGTGTGATACCGTGTTACCCGAGTGTGTGATACCATGTTACCTGGGTGTGTGATACTGTGTTACCCGGGTGTGTGATACCGTGTTACCCGGGTGTGAGATACCATGTTACCCGAATGTGTGATGCTGTGTTACCCGGGTGTGTGATACCGTGTTACCCGAGTGTGTGATACCGTGTTACCTGGGTGTGTGATACTGTGTTACCCTGGTGTGTGATACCGTGTTACCCGGGTGTGAGATACCATGTTACCCGGGTGTGTGATGCCGTGTTACCCGGGTGTGTGATACCGTGTTACCCGGGCGTGTGATGCTGTGTTACCTGGGGGTGTGATAACGTGTTACCCGAGTGTGTGATACCGTGTTACCCGGGTGTGTAATACTGTTTTCCCCACCTATGTGATACCGTGTCACCCGCGTGTGTGATACCGTGTTACCCGAGTGTGTGATACCGTGTTGCCCGGGTGTGTGATACCATGTTACCCGGGTGTGTGATACTCTGTTGCCCGGGTGTGTAATACTGTTTTCCCCACGTGTGTGATACCGTGTTACGCGAGTGTGTGATACTGTGTTACCCGTGTGTGTGATACTGTGTTACCCTGTGTGTGATACCGTGTTACACGAGTGTGTGATACTGTGTTACCCATGTGTGTGATACTGTGTTACCCTGTGTAAGGATAAGGGGTAAGCCATTTAGGACCGAGATGCGGAGATACTTCTTCACCCAGAGAGTGGTGAACCTGTGGAATTCTCTACCACAGAAAGTTATTGAGGCCAATTCACTAAATATATTCAAAAAGGAGTTAGATGAGGTCCTTACTACTAGGGGGATCAAGGTGTATGGCGAGAAAGCAGGAATGGGGTACTGAAGTTGAATGTTCAGCCATGAACTCATTGAATGGTGGTGCAGGCTAGAAGGGCCGAATGGCCTACTCCTGCACCTATTTTCTATGTTTCTATGTTAACCGGGTGTGTGATACCGTGTTACCCTGGTGTGAGATACTGTGTTACCCAGGTGTGTGATGCCATGTTATCCAGGTGTGTGATACCGTGTTACCCGCATGTGTGATACCGTGTTACCCAGGTGTGTGATACTGTGTTACCCGGGTGTGTGATTCCATGTTATCCGGGTGTGTGATACCATGTTACCCTGGTGTGTGATACCGTGTTACCTGGGTGTGTGATACCGTGTCACCCACGTGTGTGATACCGTGTCAACCGCATGTGTGATACTCTGTTACCCGGGTGTGTGATACCGTGTTACACGGGTGTGAGATACCATGTTACCCAAGTGTGTGATGCTGTGTTACCCGGGTGTGTGATACCGTGTTACCCGAGTATGTGATACCGTGTTACCTGGGTGTGTGATACTGTGTTACTCTGGTGTGGGATACCGTGTTACCCGGGTGTGAGATACCATGTTACCCGAGTGTGTGATACCGTGTTACCCGGGTGTGTGATACCGTGTTACTCGGGTGCGTGATACTGTGTTACCTGGGTGTGTGATACCGTGTTACCCGAGTGTGTGATACCGTGTTACCCGGGTGTGTGATACTGTTTTCCCCACCTATGTGATACCGTGTCACCCGCGTGTGTGATACCGTGTTAGCCGAGTGTGTGATACCGTGTAACCCGGGTGTGTGATACCATGTTACCCGGGTGTGTGATACTCTGTTGCCCGGGTGTGTAATACTGTTTTCCCCACGTGTGTGATACTGTGTTACCCGTGTGTGTGATACTGTGTTACCCTGTGTGTGATACCGTGTTACCCGGGTGTATGTTACTGTGTTACCGGGGTGTGTGATACTGTGTTACCCGTGTGTGTGATACCGTGTTGCCTGGGTGTGAGATACCGTGTTATCCGGATGTGTGATACCGTGTTACCCGGGTGAGTGATACCGTGTTACACGGGTGTGAGATACCGTGTTACCTGGTTGTGTGATACTGTGTTACCCGAGTGTGTGATACCGTGTTACCCGGGTGAGTGATACCGTCTTACACGGGTTTGTGATACGACGTTATCCGCGTGTGTGATACCGTGTTACCCGGGTGTGTGATACTGTGTTACCCGAGTGTGTGATACCGTGTTACCCGAGTGTGTGATACCGTGTTACCCGGGTGTGTGTTACTGTGTTGCTTGGGTGTGTGATACCGTGTTACCCGAGTGTGTGATACCGTGTTACCTGGGTGTGTAATACTGTTTTCCCCGCGTGTGTGATACCGTGTCACCCGCGTGTGTGATACCGTGTTACCCGGGTGTGTGATAACATGTTACCCGGCTGTGTGATTCCGTGTTACCGGGGTGTGTGATTCTGTGTTACCCGGGTGTGTGATACCATGTTACCCGGGTGTGTGATACCGTGTTACCCGCATGTGTGATACCGTGTTACCCAGGTGTGTGATACCGTGTTATCCGGATGTGAGATACCATGTTACCCGAGTGTGTGATGCTGTGTTACCTGGGTGTGTGATACCGTGTTACCCGAGTGTGTGATACTCTGTTACCCGGGTGTGTGATACCGTGTTACCCGCATGTGTGATACCGTGTTGCCTTTGTGTGAGATACCGTGTTATCCGGATGTGAGATACCATGTTACCCGAGTGTGTGATGCTGTGTTACCTGGGTGTGTGATACCGTGTTACCCGAGTGTGTGATACCGTGTTACCTAGGTGTGTGATACTGTGTTACCCTGGTGTGTGATACCGTGTTACCCGGGTGTGAGATACTCTGTTACCCGGGTGTGTGATACCATGTTACCCGGGTGTGTGATACTCTGTTGCCCGAGTGTGTAATACTGTTTTCCCCACGTGTGTGATACCGTGTTACCCGAGTGTGTGATACTGTGTTACCCATGTGTGTGATACTGTGTTACCCTGTGTGTGATACCGTGTTACCCGGGTGTGTGTTACTGTGTTGCTTGGGTGTGTGATACCGTGTTACCCGAGTGTGTGATACCGTGTTACCTGGGTGTGTAATACTGTTTTCCCCGCGTGTGTGATACCGTGTCACCAGCGTGTGTGATACCGTGTTACCCGGGTGTGTGATACCATGTTACCCGGGTGTGTGATACCGTGTTACCGGGGTGTGTGATACTGTGTTACCCGGGTGTGTGATACCATGTTACCCGGGTGTGTGATACCGTGTTACCCGCATGTGTGATACCGTGTTACCCAGGTGTGTGATACTGTGTTACCCGGGTGTGTGATACCATGTTACCCTGGTGTGTGATACCATGTTACCTGGGTGTGTGATACCGTGTCACCCGCGTGTGTGATACCTTGTCACCCGCATGTGTGATACTGTGTCATTCGGGTGTGTGATACCGTGTTACACGGGTGTGAGATACCATGTTACCTGGGTGTGTGATACTGTGTTACCCGGGTGTGTGATACCGTGTTACCCGGGTGTGAGATACCATGTTACCCGAGTGTGTGATACCGTGTTAACCGGGTGTGTGATACCGTGTTACCCGGGCGTGTGATGCTGTATTACCTGGGTGTGTGATACCGTGTTACCCGAGTGTCTGATACCGTGTTACCCGGGTGTGTAATACTGTTTTCCCCACCTATGTGATACCGTGTCACCCGCGTGTGTGATACCGTGTTACCCGAGTGTGTGATACCGTGTTACCCGGATGTGTGATATCGTGTTACCCGGGTGAGTGATACCGTGTTACACAGGTGTGTGATACTGTGTTACCCGGTGTGTGATACCGTGTTACCCGGGTGAGTGATACCGTCTTACGCGGGTTTGTGATACGACGATATCCGCGTGTGTGATACCGTGTTACCCGGGTGTGTGATACCGTGTTACCCGGGTGTGTGATACTGTATTACCCGAGTGTGTGATACCGTGTTACCTGGGTGTGTGATACCGTGTTACCCTAGTGTGTGATACCGTGTTACCCGGGTGTGTGATACTGTGTTACCCGAGTGTGTGATACCGTGTTACCCGAGTGTGTGATACCGTGTTACCCGGGTGTGTGCTACCGTGTTACCCGGGTGTGTGATACTGTGTTACCCTGTGTGTGATACCGTGTTACCTGGGTGTGTGATGCCGTGTTGCCTGGGTGTGAGATACCGTGTTATCCGGATGAGTGATACCGTGTTACCCGGGTGAGTGATACCGTGTTACACGGGTGTGAGATACTGTGTTACCCGAGTGTGTGATACCGTGTTACCCGGGTGTGTAATACTGTTTTCCCCACCTATGTGATACCGTGTCACCCGCGTGTGTGATACTGTGTTACCCGAGTGTGTGATACCGTGTTACCCGGATGTGTGATACGATGTTATCCGCGTGTGTGATACCGTGTTGCCTGGGTGTGTGATACCGTGTTACCCAGGTGTGTGATACCGTGTTACCCGGGTGTGTGATACCGTGTTACCCGGGTGTGTGTTACTGTGTTACTTGGGTGTGTGATACCATGTTACCCGAGTGTGTGATACCGTGTTACCCGCGTGTGTGATGCTGTGTTACCCGGGTGTGTGATACCGTGTTACCCGAGTGTGTGATACCATGTTACCTGGGTGTGTGATACTGTGTTACCCGGGTGTGTGATACCGTGTTACCCGGGTGTGAGATACCATGTTACCCGAATGTGTGATGCTGTGTTACCCGGGTGTGTGATACCGTGTTACCCGAGTGTGTGATACCGTGTTACCTGGGTGTGTGATACTGTGTTACCCTGGTGTGTGATACCGTGTTACCCGGGTGTGAGATACCATGTTACCCGGGTGTGTGATGCCGTGTTACCCGGGTGTGTGATACCGTGTTACCCGGGCGTGTGATGCTGTGTTACCTGGGGGTGTGATAACGTGTTACCCGAGTGTGTGATACCGTGTTACCCGGGTGTGTAATACTGTTTTCCCCACCTATGTGATACCGTGTCACCCGCGTGTGTGATACCGTGTTACCCGAGTGTGTGATACCGTGTTGCCCGGGTGTGTGATACCATGTTACCCGGGTGTGTGATACTCTGTTGCCCGGGTGTGTAATACTGTTTTCCCCACATGTGTGATACCGTGTTACGCGAGTGTGTGATACTGTGTTACCCGTGTGTGTGATACTGTGTTACCCTGTGTGTGATACCGTGTTACACGAGTGTGTGATACTGTGTTACCCATGTGTGTGATACTGTGTTACCCTGTGTAAGGATAAGGGGTAAGCCATTTAGGACCGAGATGCGGAGATACTTCTTCACCCAGAGAGTGGTGAACCTGTGGAATTCTCTACCACAGAAAGTTATTGAGGCCAATTCACTAAATATATTCAAAAAGGAGTTAGATGAGGTCCTTACTACTAGGGGGATCAAGGTGTATGGCGAGAAAGCAGGAATGGGGTACTGAAGTTGAATGTTCAGCCATGAACTCATTGAATGGTGGTGCAGGCTAGAAGGGCCGAATGGCCTACTCCTGCACCTATTTTCTATGTTTCTATGTTAACCGGGTGTGTGATACCGTGTTACCCTGGTGTGAGATACTGTGTTACCCGGGTGTGTGATGCCATGTTACCCAGGTGTGTGATACCGTGTTACCCGCATGTGTGATACCGTGTTACCCAGGTGTGTGATACTGTGTTACCCGGGTGTGTGATACCATGTTATCCGGGTGTGTGATACCATGTTACCCTGGTGTGTGATACCGTGTTACCTGGGTGTGTGATACCGTGTCACCCGCGTGTGTGATACCGTGTCACCCGCATGTTTGATACTCTGTTACCCGGGTGTGTGATACCGTGTTACACGGGTGTGAGATACCATGTTACCCAAGTGTGTGATGCTGTGTTACCCGAATGTGTGATACCGTGTTACCCGAGTGTGTGATACCGTGTTACCTGGGTGTGTTATACTGTGTTACTCTGGTGTGGGATACCGTGTTACCCGGGTGTGAGATACCATGTTACCCGAGTGTGTGATACCGTGTTACCCGGGTGTGTGATACCGTGTTACTCGGGTGCGTGATACTGTGTTACCTGGGTGTGTGATACCGTGTTACCCGAGTGTGTGATACCGTGTTACCCGGGTGTGTGATACTGTTTTCCCCACCTATGTGATACCGTGTCACCCGCGTGTGTGATACCGTGTTAGCCGAGTGTGTGATACCGTGTAACCCGGGTGTGTGATACCATGTTACCCGGGTGTGTGATACTCTGTTGCCCGGGTGTGTAATACTGTTTTCCCCACGTGTGTGATACTGTGTTACCCGTGTGTGTGATACTGTGTTACCCTGTGTGTGATACCGTGTTACCCGGGTGTATGTTACTGTGTTACCGGGGTGTGTGATACTGTGTTACCCGTGTGTGTGATACCGTGTTGCCTGGGTGTGAGATACCGTGTTATCCGGATGTGTGATACCGTGTTACCCGGGTGAGTGATACCGTGTTACACGGGTGTGAGATACCGTGTTACCCGGGTGTGTGATACTGTGTTACCCGAGTGTGTGATACCGTGTTACCCGGGTGAGTGATACCGTCTTACACGGGTTTGTGATACGACGTTATCCGCGTGTGTGATACCGTGTTACCCGGGTGTGTGATACCGTGTTACCCGGGTGTGTGATACTGTGTTACCCGAGTGTGTGATACCGTGTTACCCGGGTGTGTGATACTGTGTTACCCGAGTGTGTGATACCGTGTTACCCGAGTGTGTGATACCGTGTTACCCGGGTGTGTGCTACCGTGTTACCCGGATGTGTGATACTGTGTTACCCTGTGTGTGATACCGTGTTACCCGGGTGTGTGTTACTGTGTTGCTTGGGTGTGTGATACCGTGTTACCCGAGTGTGTGATACCGTGTTACCTGGGTGTGTAATACTGTTTTCCCCGCGTGTGTGATACCGTGTCACCCGCGTGTGTGATACCGTGTTACCCGGGTGTGTGATACCATGTTACCCGGGTGTGTGATTCCGTGTTACCGGGGTGTGTGGTTCTGTGTTACCCGGGTGTGTGATACCATGTTACCCGGGTGTGTGATACCGTGTTACCCGCATGTGTGATACCGTGTTACCCAGGTGTGTGATACCGTGTTATCCGGATGTGAGATACCATGTTACCCGAGTGTGTGATGCTGTGTTACCTGGGTGTGTGATACCGTGTTACCCGAGTGTGTGATACTCTGTTACCCGGGTGTGTGATACCGTGTTACCCGCATGTGTGATACCGTGTTGCCTGGGTTTGAGATACCGTGTTATCCGGATGTGAGATACCATGTTACCCGAGTGTGTGATGCTGTGTTACCTGGGTGTGTGATACCGTGTTACCCGAGTGTGTGATACCGTGTTACCTAGGTGTGTGATACTGTGTTACCCTGGTGTGTGATACCGTGTTACCCGGGTGTGAGATACTCTGTTACCCGGGTATGTGATACCATGTTACCCGGGTGTGTGATACTCTGTTGCCCGAGTGTGTAATACTGTTTTCCCCACGTGTGTGATACCGTGTTACCCGAGTGTGTGATACTGTGTTACCCATGTGTGTGATACTGTGTTACCCTGTGTGTGATACCGTGTTACCCGGGTGTGTGTTACTGTGTTGCTTGGGTGTGTGATACCGTGTTACCCGAGTGTGTGATACCGTGTTACCTGGGTGTGTAATACTGTTTTCCCCGCGTGTGTGATACCGTGTCACCCGCGTGTGTGATACCGTGTTACCCGGGTGTGTGATACCATGTTACCCGGGTGTGTGATACCGTGTTACCGGGGTGTGTGATACTGTGTTACCCGGGTGTGTGATACCATGTTACCCGGGTGTGTGATACCGTGTTACCCGCATGTGTGATACCGTGTTACCCAGGTGTGTGATACTGTGTTACCCGGGTGTGTGATACCATGTTACCCTGGTGTGTGATACCATGTTACCTGGGTGTGTGATACCGTGTCACCCGCGTGTGTGATACCTTGTCACCCGCATGTGTGATACTGTGTCATTCGGGTGTGTGATACCGTGTTACACGGGTGTGAGATACCATGTTACCCGAGTGTGTGATGCTGTGTTACCCGGGTGTGTGATACCGTGTTACCCGAGTGTGTGTTACCATGTTACCTGGGTGTGTGATACTGTGTTACCCGGGTGTGTGATACCGTGTTACCCGGGTGTGAGATACCATGTTACCCGAGTGTGTGATACCGTGTTACCCGGGTGTGTGATACCGTGTTACTCGGGTGCGTGATACTGTGTTACCTGGGTGTGTGATACCGTGTTACCCGAGTGTGTGATACCGTGTTACCCGGGTGTGTGATACTGTTTTCCCCACCTATGTGATACCGTGTCACCCGCGTGTGTGATACCGTGTTGGCCGAGTGTGTGATACGGTGTAACCCGGGTGTGTGATACCATGTTACCCGGGTGTGTGATACTCTGTTGCCCGGGTGTGTAATACTGTTTTCCTCACGTGTGTGATACTGTGTTACCCGTGTGTGTGATACTGTGTTACCCTGTGTGTGATACCGTGTTACCCAGGTGTATGTTACTGTGTTACCGGGGTGTGTGATACTGTGTTACCCGTGTGTGTGATACCGTGTTGCCTGGGTGTGAGATACCGTGTTATCCGGATGTGTGATACCGTGTTACCCGGGTGAGTGATACCGTGTTACACGGGTGTGAGATACCGTGTTACCCGGGTGTGTGATACTGTGTTACCCGAGTGTGTGATACCGTGTTACCCGGGTGAGTGATACCGTCTTACGCGGGTTTGTGATACGACGTTATCCGCGTGTGTGATACCGTGTTACCCGGGTGTGTGATACCGTGTTACCCGGGTGTGTGATACTGTGTTACCCGAGTGTGTGATACCGTGTTACCCGGGTGTGTGATACTGTGTTACCCGAGTGTGTGATACCGTGTTACCCGAGTGTGTGATACCGTGTTACCCGGGTGTGTGCCACCGTGTTACCCGGGTGTGTGATACTGTGTTTCCCTGTGTGTGATACCGTGTTACCCGGGTGTGTGTTACTGTGTTGCTTGGGTGTGTGATACCGTGTTACCTGGGTGTGTGATACCGTCTTACGCGGGTGCGTGATACGATGTTATCCGCGTGTGTGATACCGTGTTGCCTGGGTGTGTAATACCGTGTTACCCAGGTGTGTGATACCGTGTTACCCGGGTGTGTGATACCGTGTTACCCGGGTGTGTGTTACTGTGTTACTTGGGTGTGTGATACCATGTTACCCGAGTGTGTGATACCGTGTTACCCGCGTGTGTGATACCGTGTTACCCGGGTGTGTGATACCATGTTACCCGGGTGTGTGATTCCGTGTTACCGGGGTGTGTGATACTGTGTTACCCATGTGTGTGAAACCGTGTTACCTGGGTGTGTGATGCCGTGTTGCCTGGGTGTGAGATACCGTGTTATCCGGATGAGTGATACCGTGTTACCCGGGTGAGTGATACCGTGTTACACGGGTGTGAGATACCGTGTTACCCGAGTGTGTGATACCGTGTTACCCGGGTGTGTAATACTGTTTTCCCCACCTATGTGATACCGTGTCACCCGCGTGTGTGATACCGTGTTACCCGAGTGTGTGATACCGTGTTACCCGGATGTGTGATACGATGTTATCCGCGTGTGTGATACCGTGTTGCCTGGGTGTGTGATACCGTGTTACCCAGGTGTGTGATACCGTGTTACCCGGGTGTGTGATACCGTGTTACCCGGGTGTGTGTTACTGTGTTACTTGGGTGTGTGATACCATGTTACCCGAGTGTGTGATACCGTGTTACCCGCGTGTGTGATGCTGTGTTACCCGGGTGTGTGATACCGTGTTACCCGAGTGTGTGATACCATGTTACCTGGGTGTGTGATACTGTGTTACCCGGGTGTGTGATACCGTGTTATCCGGGTGTGAGATACCATGTTACCCGAGTGTGTGATACCGTGTTAACCGGGTGTGTGATACCGTGTTACCCGGGCGTGTGATGCTGTGTTTCCTGGGTGTATGATACCGTGTTACCCGAGTGTCTGATACCGTGTTACCCGGGTGTGTAATACTGTTTTCCCCACCTATGTGATACCGTGTCACCCGCGTGTGTGATACCGTGTTACCCGAGTGTGTGATACCGTGTTACCCGGATGTGTGATACCGTGTTACCCGGGTGAGTGATACCGTGTTACACGGGTGTGTGATACTGTGTTACCCGGGTGTGTGATACCGTGTTACCCGGGTGAGTGATACCGTCTTACGCGGGTTTGTGATACGACGATATCCGCGTGTGTGATACCGTGTTACCCGGGTGTGTGATACCGTGTTACCCGGGTGTGTGATACTGTATTACCCGAGTGTGTGATACCGTGTTACCTGGGTGTGTGATACCGTGTTACCCTAGTGTGTGATACCGTGTTACCTGGGTGTGTGATACCGTCTTACGCGGGTGTGTGATACGATGTTCTCCGCGTGTGTGATACCGTGTCACCCGCATGTGTGATACTCTGTTACCCGTGTGTGTGATACCGTGTTACACGGGTGTGAGATACCATGTTACCCAAGTGTGTGATGCTGTGTTACCCGGGTGTGTGATACCGTGTTACCCGAGTATGTGCTACCGTGTTACCTGGGTGTGTGATACTGTGTTACTCTGGTGTGGGATACCGTGTTACCCGGGTGTGAGATACCATGTTACCCGAGTGTGTGATACCGTGTTACCCGGGTGTGTGATACCGTGTTACTCGGGTGCGTGATACTGTGTTACTTGGGTGTGTGATACCGTGTTACCCGAGTGTGTGATACCGTGTTACCCGGGTGTGTGATACTGTTTTCCCCACCTATGTGATACCGTGTCACCCGCGTGTGTGATACCGTGTTAGCCGAGTGTGTGATACCGTGTAACCCGGGTGTGTGATACCATGTTACCCGGGTGTGTGATACTCTGTTGCCCGGGTGTGTAATACTGTTTTCCCCACGTGTGTGATACTGTGTTACCCGTGTGTGTGATACTGTGTTACCCTGTGTGTGATACCGTGTTACCCGGGTGTATGTTACTGTGTTACCGGGGTGTGTGATACTGTGTTACCCGTGTGCGTGATACCGTGTTGCCTGGGTGTGAGATACCGTGTTATCCGGATGTGTGATACCGTGTTACCCGGGTGAGTGATACCGTGTTACACGGGTGTGAGATACCGTGTTACCCGGGTGTGTGATACTGTGTTACCCGAGTGTGTGATACCGTGTTACCCGAGTGTGTGATACCGTGTTACCCGGGTGTGTGCTACCGTGTTACCCGGATGTGTGATACTGTGTTACCCTGTGTGTGATACCGTGTTACCCGGGTGTGTGTTACTGTGTTGCTTGGGTGTGTGATACCGTGTTACCTGGGTGTGTGATACCGTCTTACGCGGGTGCGTGATACGATGTTATCCGCGTGTGTGATACCGTGTTGCCTGGGTGTGTGATACCGTGTTACCCAGGTGTGTGATACCGTGTTACCCGGGTGTGTGATACCGTGTTACCCGGGTGTGTGTTACTGTGTTACTTGGGTGTGTGATACCATGTTAGCCGAGTGTGTGATACCGTGTTACCCGCGTGTGTGATACCGTGTTACCCGGGTGTGTGATACCATGTTACCCGGGTGTGTGATTCCGTGTTACCGGGGTGTGTGATACTGTGTTACCCATGTGTGTGAAACCATGTTACCCGGGTGTGTGATGCCGTGTTGCCTGGGTGTGAGATACCTTGTTATCCGGATGAGTGATACCGTGTTACCCGGGTGAGTGATACCGTGTTACACGGGTGTGAGATACCGTGTTACCCGGGTGTGTGATACCGTGTTACCCGGGTGTGTGATACTGTGTTACCGGGGTGAGTGATACCGTCTTACGCGGGTTTGTGATACGACGTTATCCGCGTGTGTGATACCGTGTTACCCGGGTGTGTGATACCGTGTTACCCGGGTGTGTGATACCGTGTTACCCGAGTGTGTGATACCGTGCTACCCGGGTGTGTGATACCGTGCTACCCAGGTGTGTGATACCGTGTTACCCTAGTGTGTGATACCGTGTTACCTGGGTGTGTGATACCGTGTTACCCAGGTGTGTGATACCGTGTTACCCGGGTGTGTGATACCATGTTGCCTGGGTGTGTGATACTGTGTTACCTGGGTGTGTGATACCGTGTTACCCGAATGTGTGATACCGTGTTACCCGGGTGTGTGAGACCGTTTACCCGAAGAGTGTGATACCGTGTTACCCGGGTGTGTTATATCGTGTTACCCGGGTGTGTGATACCGTGTTACCCGGGTGTGTGATACCATGTTACCCGGGTGTGTGATACTTTGTTGCCCGGGTGTGTAATACTTTTTTCCCGACGTGTGTGATACCGTGTCACCCGCGTGTGTGATACTGTGTTACCCGGGTGTGTGATACCGTGTTAACCGGGTGTGTGATACCGTGTTACTCTGGTGTGAGATACTGTGTTACCCGGGTGTGTGATATCATGTTACCCGGGTGTGTGATACCGTGTTACCTGCATGTGTGATACCGTGTTACCTGGGTGTGTGATACTGTGTTACCTCGGTGTGTGATACTGTGTTACCTGGGTGTGTGATACCGTGTTCACCGGGTGTGTGATACCGTGTTACCCAGGTGTGTGATACAGTGTTACCCGGGTGTGTGATACCATGTTACCCGGGTGTGTGATACCGTGTTACCTGCGTGTGTGATACCGTGTCACCCGCGTGTGTGATACCGTGTTACCCGAGTGTGTGATACCGTGTTACCTGGGTGTGTAATACTTTTTCCCCATCTATGTGATACCTTGTCACCCGCGTGTGTGATACCGTGTTACCCGAGTGTGTGATACCGTGTTAACTGGGTGTGTGATACTGTGTTACCCTGGTGTGTGATACCGTGTTACCCGAGTGTGTGATACCGTGTTACCTGGGTGTGTAATACTTTTTCCCCATCTATGTGATACCGTGTCACCCGCGTGTGTGATACCGTGTTACCCGAGTGTGTGATACCGTGTTACCCTGGTGTGTGATACCGTGTTACCCGAGTGTGTGATACCGTGTTACCCGGGTGTGTGATACCATGTTACCCCGGTGTGTGATACTCTGTTACCCGGGTGTGTGATACCATGTTACCCGGGTGTGTGATACTCTGTTGCCCGAGTGTGTAATACTGTTTTCCCCACGTGTGTGATACCGTGTTACCCGAGTGTGTGATACTGTGTTACCCATGTGTGTGATACTGTGTTACCCTGTGTGTGATACCGTGTTACCCGGGTGTGTGTTCCTGTGTTGCTTGGGTGTGTGATACCGTGTTACCCGAGTGTGTGATACCGTGTTACCTGGGTGTGTAATGCTGTTTTCCCCGCGTGTGTGATACCGTGTCACCCGCGTGTGTGATACCATGTTACCTGGGTGTGTGATACCGTGTCACCCGCGTGTGTGATACCTTGTCACCCGCATGTGTGATACTGTGTTACCCGGGTGTGTGATACCGTGTTACACGGGTGTGAGATACCATGTTACCCGAGTGTGTGATGCTGTGTTACCCGGGTGTGTGATACCGTGTTACCCGAGTGTGTGATACCGTGTTACCCTGGTGTGTGATACCGTGTTACCCGAGTGTGTGATACCGTGTTACCCGGGTGTGTGATACCATGTTACCCCGGTGTGTGATACTCTGTTACCCGGGTGTGTGATACCATGTTACCCGGGTGTGTGATACTCTGTTGCCCGAGTGTGTAATACTGTTTTCCCCACGTGTGTGATACCGTGTTACCCGAGTGTGTGATACTGTGTTACCCATGTGTGTGATACTGTGTTACCCTGTGTGTGATACCGTGTTACCCGGGTGTGTGATACCATGTTACCCGGGTGTGTGATACCATGTTACCCAGGTGTGTGATACCGTGTTACCCGCATGTGTGATACCGTGTTACCCAGGTGTGTGGTACTGTGTTACCCGGGTGTGTGATACCATGTTACCCTGGTGTGTGATACCATGTTACCTGGGTGTGTGATACCGTGTCACCCGCGTGTGTGATACCTTGTCACCCGCATGTGTGATACTGTGTTACCCGGGTGTGTGATACCGTGTTACACGGGTGTGAGATACCATGTTACCCGAGTGTGTGATGCTGTGTTACCCGGGTGTGTGATACCGTGTTACCCGAGTGTGTGATACCATGTTACCTGGGTGTGTGATACTGTGTTACCCTGGTGTGTGATACCGTGTTACCCGGGTGTGAGATACCATGTTACCCGAGTGTGTGATGATACCGTGTTAACCGGGTGTGTGATACCGTGTTACCCGGGCGTGTGATGCTGTGTTACCTGAGTGTGTGATACCGTGTTACCCGAGTGTGTGATACCGTGTTACCCGAGTGTGTAATACTGTTTTCCCCACCTATGTGATACCGTGTCACCCGCGTGTGTGATACCGTGTTACCCGAGTGTGTGATACCGTGTTACCCGGATGTGTGATACCGTGTAACCCGGGTGAGTGATACCGTGTTACACGGGTGTGTGATACTGTGTTACCCGGGTGTGTGATACCGTGTTACCCGGGTGAGTGATACCGTCTTACGCGGGTTTGTGATACGACGATATCCGCGTGTGTGATACCGTGTTACCCGGGTGTGTGATACCGTGTTACCCGGGTGTGTGATACTCTGTTGCCCGAGTGTGTAATACTGTTTTCCCCACGTGTGTGATACCGTGTTACCCGAGTGTGTGATACTGTGTTACCCATGTGTGTGATACTGTGTTACCCTGTGTGTGATACCGTGTTACCCGGGTGTGTGTTCCTGTGTTGCTTGGGTGTGTGATACCGTGTTACCCGAGTGTGTGATACCGTGTTACCTGGGTGTGTAATACTGTTTTCCCCGCGTGTGTGATACCGTGTCACCCGCGTGTGTGATACCATGTTACCTGGGTGTGTGATACCGTGTCACCCGCGTGTGTGATACCTTGTCACCCGCATGTGTGATACTGTGTTACCCGGGTGTGTGATACCGTGTTACACGGGTGTGAGATACCATGTTACCCGAGTGTGTGATGCTGTGTTACCCGGGTGTGTGATACCGTGTTACCCGAGTGTGTGATACCGTGTTACCCTGGTGTGTGATACCGTGTTACCCGAGTGTGTGATACCGTGTTACCCGGGTGTGTGATACCATGTTACCCCGGTGTGTGATACTCTGTTACCCGGGTGTGTGATACCATGTTACCCGGGTGTGTGATACTCTGTTGCCCGAGTGTGTAATACTGTTTTCCCCACGTGTGTGATACCGTGTTACCCGAGTGTGTGATACTGTGTTACCCATGTGTGTGATACTGTGTTACCCTGTGTGTGATACCGTGTTACCCGGGTGTGTGATACCATGTTACCCGGGTGTGTGATACCATGTTACCCAGGTGTGTGATACCGTGTTACCCGCAAGTGTGATACCGTGTTACCCAGGTGTGTGGTACTGTGTTACCCGGGTGTGTGATACCATGTTACCCTGGTGTGTGATACCATGTTACCTGGGTGTGTGATACCGTGTCACCCGCGTGTGTGATACCTTGTCACCCGCATGTGTGATACTGTGTTACCCGGGTGTGTGATACCGTGTTACACGGGTGTGAGATACCATGTTACCCGAGTGTGTGATGCTGTGTTACCCGGGTGTGTGATACCGTGTTACCCGAGTGTGTGATACCATGTTACCTGGGTGTGTGATACTGTGTTACCCTGGTGTGTGATACCGTGTTACCCGGGTGTGAGATACCATGTTACCCGAGTGTGTGATGATACCGTGTTAACCGGGTGTGTGATACCGTGTTACCCGGGCGTGTGATGCTGTGTTACCTGGGTGTGTGATACCGTGTTACACGGGTGTGAGATACCATGTTACCCGAGTGTGTGATGCTGTGTTACCCGGGTGTGTGATACCGTGTTACCCGAGTGTGTGATACCGTGTTACCCTGGTGTGTGATACCGTGTTACCCGAGTGTGTGATACCGTGTTACCCGGGTGTGTGATACCATGTTACCCCGGTGTGTGATACTCTGTTACCCGGGTGTGTGATACCATGTTACCCGGGTGTGTGATACTCTGTTGCCCGAGTGTGTAATACTGTTTTCCCCACGTGTGTGATACCGTGTTACCCGAGTGTGTGATACTGTGTTACCCATGTGTGTGATACTGTGTTACCCTGTGTGTGATACCGTGTTACCCGGGTGTGTGATACCATGTTACCCGGGTGTGTGATACCATGTTACCCAGGTGTGTGATACTGTGTTACCCGCATGTGTGATACCGTGTTACCCAGGTGTGTGGTACTGTGTTACCCGGGTGTGTGATACCATGTTACCCTGGTGTGTGATACCATGTTACCTGGGTGTGTGATACCGTGTCACCCGCGTGTGTGATACCTTGTCACCCGCATGTGTGATACTGTGTTACCCGGGTGTGTGATACCGTGTTACACGGGTGTGAGATACCATGTTACCCGAGTGTGTGATGCTGTGTTACCCGGGTGTGTGATACCGTGTTACCCGAGTGTGTGATACCATGTTACCTGGGTGTGTGATACTGTGTTACCCTGGTGTGTGATACCGTGTTACCCGGGTGTGAGATACCATGTTACCCGAGTGTGTGATGATACCGTGTTAACCGGGTGTGTGATACCGTGTTACCCGGGCGTGTGATGCTGTGTTACCTGGGTGTGTGATACCGTGTTACCCGAGTGTGTGATACCGTGTTACCCGAGTGTGTAATACTGTTTTCCCCACCTATGTGATACCGTGTCACCCGCGTGTGTGATACCGTGTTACCCGAGTGTGTGATACCGTGTTACCCGGATGTGTGATACCGTGTAACCCGGGTGAGTGATACCGTGTTACACGGGTGTGTGATACTGTGTTACCCGGGTGTGTGATACCGTGTTACCCGGGTGAGTGATACCGTCTTACGCGGGTTTGTGATACGACGATATCCGCGTGTGTGATACCGTGTTACCCGGGTGTGTGATACCGTGTTACCCGGGTGTGTGATACTGTGTTACCCGAGTGTGTGATACCGTGTTACCTGGGTGTGTGATACCGTGTTACCCTAGTGTGTGATACCATGTTGCCTGGGTGTGTGATACCGTGTTACGCGGGTGTGTGATACGATGTTCTCCGCGTGTGTGATACCGTGTTGCCTGGGTGTATGATACCGTGTTACCCAGGTGTGTGATACCGTGTTACCCGGGTGTGTGATACCATGTTGCCTGGGTGTGTGATACCGTGTTGCCTGGGTGTGTGATACCGTGTTACCGGGGTGTGTGATACTGTGTTACCCTAGTGTGTGATACCGTGTTACCCGAAGAGTGTGATACCGTGTTACCCGGGTGTGTGATACCATGTTGCCTGGGTGTGTGATACCGTGTTGCCTGGGTGTGTGATACCGTGTTACCCGGGTGTGTGATACCATGTTACCCTGGTGTGTGATACCGTGTTACCTGGGTGTGTGATACCGTGCCACCCGCGTGTGTGATATCGTGTCACCCGCATGTGTGATACTGTGTTACCCGGGTGTGTGATACCGTGTTACACGGGTGTGAGATACCATGTTACCCGAGTGTGTGATGCTGTGTTACCCGGGTGTGTGATACCGTGTTACCCGAGTGTGTGATACCGTGTTACCTGGGTGTGTGATACTGTGTTACCCTGGTGTGTGATACCGTGTTACCCGGGTGTGAGATACCATGTTACCCGGGTGTGTGATGCCGTGTTACCCGGGTGTGTGATACCGTGTTACCCGGGCGTGTGATGCTGTGTTACCTGGGGGTGTGATAACGTGTTACCCGAGTGTGTGATACCGTGTTACCCGGGTGTGTAATACTGTTTTCCCCACCTATGTGATACCGTGTCACCCGCGTGTGTGATACCGTGTTACCCGAGTGTGTGATACCGTGTTGCCCGGGTGTGTGATACCATGTTACCCGGGTGTGTGATACTCTGTTGCCCGGGTGTGTAATACTGTTTTCCCCACGTGTGTGATACCGTGTTACGCCAGTGTGTGATACTGTGTTACCCGTGTGTGTGATACTGTGTTACCCGTGTGTGTGATACTGTGTTACCCTGTGTAAGGATAAGGGGTAAGCCATTTAGGACCGAGATGCGGAGGAACTTCTTCACCCAGAGAGTGGTGAACCTGTGGAAATCTCTACCACAGAAAGTTGTTGAGGCCAATTCACTAAATATATTCAAAAAGGAGTTAGATGAGGTCCTTACTACTAGGGGGATCAAGGGGTATGGCGAGAAAGCAGGAATGGGGTACTGAAGTTGAATGTTCAGCCATGAACTCATTGAATGGTGGTGCAGGCTAGAAGGGCCGAATGGCCTACTCCTGCACCTATTTTCTATGTTTCTATGTTAACCGGGTGTGTGATACCGTGTTACCCTGGTGTGAGATACTGTGTTACCCGGGTGTGTGATACCATGTTACCCAGGTGTGTGATACCGTGTTACCCGCATGTGTGATACCGTGTTACCCAGGTGTGTGATACTGTGTTACCCGGGTGTGTGATACCATGTTATCCGGGTGTGTGATACCATGTTACCCTGGTGTGTGATACCGTGTTACCTGGGTGTGTGATACCGTGTCACCCGCGTGTGTGATACCGTGTCACCCGCATGTGTGATACTCTGTTACCCGGGTGTGTGATACCGTGTTACATGGGTGTGAGATACCATGTTACCCAAGTGTGTGATGCTGTGTTACCCGGGTGTGTGATACCGTGTTACTCGGGTGCGTGATACTGTGTTACCTGGGTGTGTGATACCGTGTTACCCGAGTGTGTGATACCGTGTTACCCGGGTGTGTGATACTGTTTTCCCCACCTATGTGATACCGTATCACCCGCGTGTGTGATACCGTGTTAGCCGAGTGTGTGATACTGTGTTACCCGGGTGTGTGATACCGTGTTACCCGCATGTGTGATACCGTGTTACCCAGGTGTGTGATACTGTGTTACCCGGGTGTGTGATACCATGTTACCCTGGTGTGTGATACCGTGTCACCCGCGTGTGTGATACTGTGTTACCCGGGTGTGTGATACCGTGTTACACGGGTGTGAGATACCATGTTACCCGAGTGTGTGATGCTGTGTTACCCGAGTGTGTGATACCGTGTTACCTGGGTGGGTGGTACTGTGTTACCCTGGTGTGTGATACCGTGTTACCCGGGTGTGAGATACCATGTTACCCGAGTTTGTGATACCGTGTTACACGGGTGTGTGATACCGTGTTACCCGGGTGTGTGATACTGTGTTACCTGGGGGTGTGATAACGTGTTACCCGAGTGTGTGATACCGCGTTACCCGGGTGTGTGATACCGTGTTACCATGGTGTGAGATACTGTGTTACCCTAGTGTGTGATACCGTGTTACCCGAAGAGTGTGATACCGTGTTACCCGGGTGTGTGATACCATGTTGCCTGGGTGTGTGATACCGTGTTGCCTGGGTGTGTGATACCGTGTTACCCGGGTGTGTGATACCATGTTACCCTGGTGTGTGATACCGTGTTACCTGGGTGTGTGATACCGTGCCACCCGCGTGTGTGATATCGTGTCACCCGCATGTGTGATATTGTGTTACCCGGGTGTGTGATACCGTGTTACACGGGTGTGAGATACCATGTTACCCGAGTGTGTGATGCTGTGTTACCCGGGTGTGTGATACCGTGTTACCCGAGTGTGTGATACCGTGTTACCTGGGTGTGTGATACTGTGTTACCCTGGTGTGTGATACCGTGTTACCCGGGTGTGAGATACCATGTTACCCGGGTGTGTGATGCCGTGTTACCCGGGTGTGTGATACCGTGTTACCCGGGCGTGTGATGCTGTGTTACCTGGGGGTGTGATAACGTGTTACCCGAGTGTGTGATACCGTGTTACCCGGGTGTGTAATACTGTTTTCCCCACCTATGTGATACCGTGTCACCCGCGTGTGTGATACCGTGTTACCCGAGTGTGTGATACCGTGTTGCCCGGGTGTGTGATACCATGTTACCCGGGTGTGTGATACTCTGTTGCCCGGGTGTGTAATACTGTTTTCCCCACGTGTGTGATACCGTGTTACGCCAGTGTGTGATACTGTGTTACCCGTGTGTGTGATACTGTGTTACCCGTGTGTGTGATACTGTGTTACCCTGTGTGTGATACCGTGTTACGCGAGTGTATGATACTGTGTTACCCATGTGTGTGATACTGTGTTACCCTGTGTAAGGATAAGGGGTAAGCCATTTAGGACCGAGATGCGGAGGAACTTCTTCACCCAGAGAGTGGTGAACCTGTGGAAATCTCTACCACAGAAAGTTGTTGAGGCCAATTCACTAAATATATTCAAAAAGGAGTTAGATGAGGTCCTTACTACTAGGGGGATCAAGGGGTATGACGAGAAAGCAGGAATGGGGTACTGAAGTTGAATGTTCAGCCATGAACTCATTGAATGGCGGTGCAGGCTAGAAGGGCCGAATGGCCTACTCCTGCACCTATTTTCTATGTTTCTATGTTAACCGGGTGTGTGATACCGTGTTACCCTGGTGTGAGATACTGTGTTACCCGGGTGTGTGATACCATGTTACCCAGGTGTGTGATACCGTGTTACCCGCATGTGTGATACCGTGTTACCCAGGTGTGTGATACTGTGTTACCCGGGTGTGTGATACCATGTTATCCGGGTGTGTGATACCATGTTACCCTGGTGTGTGATACCGTGTTACCTGGGTGTGTGATACCGTGTCACCCGCGTGTGTGATACCGTGTCACCCGCATGTGTGATACTCTGTTACCCGGGTGTGTGATACCGTGTTACACGGGTGTGAGATACCATGTTACCCAAGTGTGTGATGCTGTGTTACCCGGGTGTGTGATACCGTGTTACTCGGGTGCGTGATACTGTGTTACCTGGGTGTGTGATACCGTGTTACCCGAGTGTGTGATACCGTGTTACCCGGGTGTGTGATACTGTTTTCCCCACCTATGTGATACCGTATCACCCGCGTGTGTGATACCGTGTTAGCCGAGTGTGTGATACTGTGTTACCCGGGTGTGTGATACCGTGTTACCCGCATGTGTGATACCGTGTTACCCAGGTGTGTGATACTGTGTTACCCGGGTGTGTGATACCATGTTACCCTGGTGTGTGATACCGTGTCACCCGCGTGTGTGATACTGTGTTACCCGGGTGTGTGATACCGTGTTACACGGGTGTGAGATACCATGTTACCCGAGTGTGTGATGCTGTGTTACCCGAGTGTGTGATACCGTGTTACCTGGGTGGGTGGTACTGTGTTACCCTGGTGTGTGATACCGTGTTACCCGGGTGTGAGATACCATGTTACCCGAGTTTGTGATACCGTGTTACACGGGTGTGTGATACCGTGTTACCCGGGTGTGTGATACTGTGTTACCTGGGGGTGTGATAACGTGTTACCCGAGTGTGTGATACCGCGTTACCCGGGTGTGTGATACCGTGTTACCATGGTGTGAGATACTGTGTTACCCGGGTGTGTGATACCATGTTACCCGGGTGTGTGATACCATGTTACCCTGGTGTGTGATACCGTGTTACCTGGGTGTGTGATACCGTGTCACCTGCGTGTGTGATACCTTGTCACCCGCATGTGTGATACTGTGTTACCCGGGTGTGTGATACCGTGTTACACGGGTGTGAGATACCATGTTATCCGAGTGTGTGATACTGTGTTACCTGGGTGTGTGATACCGTGTTACCCGGGTGTGTAATACTGTTTTCCCCACCTATGTGATACCATGTCACCCGCGTGTGTGAAAGCGTGTTACCCGAGTGTGTGATACCGTATTACCCGGGTGTGTGATACTCTGTTGCCCGGGTGTGTAATACTGTTTTCGCCACGTGTGTGATACTGTGTTACCCGTGTGTGTGATACTGTGTTACCCTGTGTGTGATACCGTGTTACCCGGGAGTATGTTACTGTGTTACCCGAAGAGTGTGATACCGTGTTACCCGTGTGTGTTATATCGTGTTACCCGGGTGTGTGATACCGTGTTGCACGAGTGTGTGATACCGTGTTACCCGGGTGTGTGATACCATGTTACCCGGGTGTGTGATACTCTGTTGCCCGGGTGTGTAATACTGTTTTGCCCACGTGTGTGATACCATGTCACCCGCGTGTGTGATACCGTGTTACCCGGGTGTGTGATACCGTGTTACCCGGGTGTGTGATACCGTGTTACCCTGGTGTGAGATACTGTGTTACCCGGGTGTGTGATACCATGTTACCCGGGTGTGTGATACCGTGTTACCCGCATGTGTAATACCGTGTTACCCAGGTGTGTGATACTGTGTTACCCGGGTGTGTGATACCATGTTACCCGGGTGTGTGATACCATGTGACCCAAGTGTGTGATATCGTGTTACCCGCATGTGTGATACCGTGTTACCCGAGTGTGTGATACCGTGTTACCTGGGTGTGTGATACTGTGTTACCCTGGTGTGTGATACCTTGTTATCCGGGTGTAAGATCATGTTATCTAAGTGTATGATATCGTGTTAATTGGGTGTGTGATACCGTGTTATCCGGGTGTGTGATACTGTGTTACCCGGGTGTGTGATACCGTGTTACCCGAGTGTGTGATACCGTGTTACCCGGGTGTGTGATACCATGTCACCCGCGTGTGTGATACCGTGTTATCCGGGTGTGTGATACCGTGTTAACCGGGTGTGTGATACAGTGTTACCCGAGTGTGTGATACCGTGTTACCCGGGTGTGTGATACCATGTTACCCGGGTGTGTGATACCATGTTACCCGGTTGTGTGATACCGTGTTACTGGGGTGTGCGATACTGTGTTACCCGTGTGTGTGATACCGTGTTACCTGGGTGTGTGATACCGTGATACCCGGGTGTGTGATACCGTCTTACCCGGGTGAGTGATACCGTGTTACCCGGGTGTGAGATACCATGTTACCCGAGTGAGTGAAACCGTGTTACCCGGTTGTGTGATACCGTGTTACTGGGGTGTATGATACTGTGTTACCCGTGTGTGTGATACCGTGTTACCTGGGTGTGTGATACCGTGATACCCGGGTGTGTGATACCATCTTACCCGGGTGAGTGATACCGTGTTACCCGTGCGTGTGATACCGTGTTACCCGGGTGTATAATACTGTTTTCCCCACGTGTGTGATATTGTGTCACCCACGTGTGTGATACCGTGTTACCCGGTTGAGTGATGCCATGTTACCTGGGTGTATGATACCGTGTTGCCTGGGTGTGTGATACCGTGTTACCGGGGTGAGTGATACTGTCTTACGCGGGTGTGTGATATGATGTTATCCGCGTGTGTGATACCGTGTTACCTGGGTGTGTGATACTGTGTTACAATGGTGTGATACCGTGTTAACTGGGTGTGTGATACTTTGTTACCCTGGTATGAGATAGTGTGTTACCCGAGTGTGTGATACCGTGTTACCCGGGTGTGTGATACCATGTTACCCGGGTGTGTGATACCATGTTACCCAAGTGTGTGATACCGTGTTACCCGCATGTGTGATACCGTGTTACCCTGGTGTGTGATACCGTGTCACCCGGGTGTGTGATACCGTGTTACCCGGGTGTGTGATACCGTGTTACCCGGGTGTGTGATACCGTGTTACCCGGGTGTGTGATACCGTGTTACCCTGGTGTGTGATACCGTGTTACCCTGGTGTGTGATACCGTGTCACCCGGGTGTGTGATACCGTGTCACCCGGGTGTGTGATACCGTGTTACCCGGGTGTGTGATACTGTGTTAACCGCGTGTGTGATACCGTGTTACCCGGTTGTGTGATACCGTGTTACCGGGGTGTGTGATACTGTTTTACCCGTGTGTGTGATACCGTGTTGCCTGGGTGTGTGATACTGTGTTACCTGGGTGTGTGATACCGTGTTACCCGGGT
Organism: Pristiophorus japonicus; assembly: GCF_044704955.1. NCBI lineage: Eukaryota > Metazoa > Chordata > Chondrichthyes > Pristiophoridae > Pristiophorus > Pristiophorus japonicus. Next base: position 251,807,083 of record NC_091982.1, read on the forward strand.
GTGTGATACTGTGTCACCCGCGTGTGTGATACTGTGTTACCCGTGTGTGTGATACCGTGTTACCCGGGTGTGTGATACCGTGTTACCCGGGTGTGTGATACTGTGTTGCCCGGGTGTGTAATACTGTTTTCCCCACGTGTGTGATACCGTGTTACCCGGGTGTGTGATACCGTATTACCCGGGTGTGTGATACTGTGTTACCCGGGTGTGTGATACCGTATTACCCGGGTGTGTGATACTGTGTTACCCGTGTGTGATACCGTGTTACCTGGGTGTGTGATAACGTGTTGCCTGGGTCTGTGATACCGTGTTACCCAGGTGTGAGATACCGTGTTACCCGGGTGAGTGATACCGTGTTACCTGGGTGTCTGATACCGTGTTTTCTGGCAGTGAGATACCGTGTTACACGGGTGTGAGATACCATGTTACCCAGATGTGTGATACCTTGTTTTCTGGGTATGAGATTCCATGTTACTCGTGTGTGAGATACCGTGATACCCGGGTGTGTGATACTGTGTTACAATGGTGTGATACCGTGTTAACTGGGTGTGTGATACTTTGTTATCCTGGTATGAGATACTGTGTTACCTGAGTGTGTGATACCGTGTTACCCGGGTGTGTGATACTGTGTTACCCGTGTGTGATACCGTGTTACCTGGGTGTGTGATAACGTGTTGCCTGGGTCTGTGATACCGTGTTACCCAGGTGTGAGATACCGTGTTACCCGGGTGAGTGATACCGTGTTACCTGGGTGTCTGATACCGTATTTTCTGGCAGTGAGATACCGTGTTACACGGGTGTGAGATACCATGTTACCCAGATGTGTGATACCTTGTTTTCTGGGTATGAGATTCCATGTTACTCGTGTGTGAGATACCGTGATACCCGGGTGTGTGATACTGTGTTACAATGGTGTGATACCGTGTTAACTGGGTGTGTGATACTTTGTTATCCTGGTATGAGATACTGTGTTACCCGAGTGTGTGATACCGTGTTACCCGGGTGTGAGATACTGTGTTACAATGGTGTGATACCGTGTTAACTGGGTGTGTGATACTTTGTTATCCTGGTATGAGATACTGTGTTACCCGAGTGTGTGATACCGTGTTACCCGGGTGTGTGATACCGTGTCACCCGCGTGTCTGATAACGTGTTACCCGGGTGTGTGATACCGTGTCAACCGCGTGTGTGATACCATGTTACCCGGGTGTGTGATACCGTGTCAATCGCGTGTGTGATACCATGTTACCCGGGTGTGTGATACCGTGTTACCTGGGTGTGTGATGCTGTGTTACCCGAGTGTGTGATACCGTGTTACCCGGGTGTGTGATGCTGTGTTACCTGAGTGTGTGATATCGTGTTACCCGGGTGTGTGATGCTGTGTTACCCGAGTGTGTGATACTGTGTCACCTGCGTGTGTGATACCGTGTTACCCGGGTGTGTGATACCATGTTACCCGGGTGTGTGATTCCGTGTTACCCGCATGTGTGATACCGTGTTAGCCAGGTGTGTGATACTGTGTTACCCGGGTGTGTAATACCATGTTACCCTAGTGTGTGATACCGTGTCACCCGGGTGTGTGATACCGTGTTACCCGGGTGTGTGATACCATGTTACCCTGGTGTGTGATGCTGTGTTACCCGGGTGTGTGATACCGTGTTACCCGAGTGTGTGATACCATGTTACCTGGATGTGTGATACTGTGTTACTCTGGTGTGTGATACCGTGTTACCCGGGTTTGAGATACCATGTGACCCGAGTGTGTAATACTGTGTTACCCGGGAGTGTGATACCGTGTTACCCGGGTGTGTGATACTGTGTTACCCGTGTGTGTGATACTGCGTTACCCTGTGTGTGATACCGTGTTACCCGGGTGTGTGTTACTGTGTTACTTGGGTGTGTGACACCGTGTTACCCGAGTGTGTGATACCGTGTTACCTGGGTGTGTAATACTGTTTTCCCCGCGTGTGTGATACCGTGTCACCCGCGTATGTGATACCGTGTTACCCGGGTGTGTGATAGCATGTTACCCGGGTGTGTGATACCGTGTTACCGGGGTGTGTGATACCGTGTTTACCAGGGTGAGTGATACCGTGTTACCCGGGTTTGTGATACCGTGTTACCTGGGTGTGTGATACCGTGTTACCCGGGTGTGAGATACCATGTGACCCGAGTGTGTGATACCGTGTTACCCGGGAGTGTGATACCGTGTTACCCGGGTGTGTGATACTGTGTTACCCGTGTGTGTGATACTGCGTTACCCTGTGTGTGATACCGTCTTACCCGGGTGTGTGTTACTGTGTTACTTGGGTGTGTGACACCGTGTTACCCGAGTGTGTGATACCGTGTTACCTGGGTGTGTAATACTGTTTTCCCCGCGTGTGTGATACCGTGTCACCCGCGTATGTGATACCGTGTTACCCGGGTGTGTGATAGCATGTTACCCGGGTGTGTGATACCGTGTTACCGGGGTGTGTGATACCGTGTTTACCAGGGTGAGTGATACCGTGTTACCCGGGTTTGTGATACCGTGTTACCTGGGTGTGTGATACCGTGTTACCCGGGTGTGAGATACCATGTAACCCGAGTGTGTGATACCGTGTTACCCGGGAGTGTGATACCGTGTTACCCGGGTGTGTGATACTGTGTTACCCGTGTGTGTGATACTGCGTTACCCTGTGTGTGATACCGTGTTACCCGGGTGTGTGTCACTGTGTTACTTGGGTGTGTGACACCGTGTTACCCGAGTGTGTGATACCGTGTTACCCGGGTGTGTGATAGCATGTTACCCGGGTGTGTGATACCGTGTTACCGGGGTGTGTGATACCGTGTTTACCAGGGTGAGTGATACCGTGTTACCCGGGTTTGTGATACCGTGTTACCTGGGTGTGTGATACCGTGTTACCCGGGTGTGTGATACTGTGTTACCCGGGTGTGTGATACCGTGTTGCCTTGGTGTGTGATACCGTGTTACCCAGGTATGTGATACCATGTTTCCCGGGTGTGTGATACTGTGTTACCCGGGTGTGTGATACCGTGTTACCTGGGTGTGTGATACCGTGTTACCCGTGTGTGTGATACTGTGTTACCCGAGTGTGTGATACCGTGCTACCCGGGTGTGTGATACCGTGTTACCCAGGTATGTGATACCATGTTACCCGGGTGTGTGATACTGTGTTACCCGGGTGTGTGATACCGTGTTACCTGGGTGTGTGATACTGTGTTACCCGTGTGTGTGATACCGTGTTACCCGGGTGTGTGATACCGTGTTACCCGACGAGTGTGATACCGTGTTACCCGGGTGTGTTATATCGTGTTACCGGGGTGAGTGATACCGTCTTACGCGGGTTTGTGATACGACGTTATCCGTGTGTGTGATACCGTGTTACCCGGGTGTGTGATACCGTGTTACCCGGGTGTGTGATTCTCTGTTGCCCAGGTGTGTAATACTGTTTTACCCACGTGTCTGATACCGTGTCACCTGCGTGTGTGATACCGTGTTACCCGGGTGTGTGATACCATGTTACCCGGGTGTGTGATACCGTGTTACCGGGGTGTGTGATACTGTGTTACCCGTGTGTGTGATACCGTGTTACCTGGGTGTGTGATACCGTGTTGCCTGGATGTGAGATATCATGTTACCCTGATGTGTGATACCGTGTTACCCGGGTGAGTGATACCGTGTTACACGGGTGTGAGATACCGTGTTACCCGGGTGTGGGATACTGTGTTACCCGGGTGTGTGATACCGTGTTACCGGGGTGAGTGATACCGTCTTACGCGGGTTTGTGATACGACGTTATCCGTGTGTGTGATACCGTGTTACCCGGGTGTGTGACACCGTGTTACCCGGGTGTGTGATACTGTGTTACCCGAGTGTGTGATACCGTGCTACCCGGGTGTGTGATACCGTGTTACCCTAATGTGTGATACCGTGTTACACGGGCGTGTGATACCGTGTTAACTGGGTGTGTGATACCGTGTTACCCTGGTGTGAGAAACTGTGTTACATGGGCGTGTGATACCATGTTACCCGGGTGTGTGATTCCGTGTTACCCGCATGTGTGATACCGTGTTAGCCAGGTGTGTGATACCATGTTACCCGGGTGTGTGATACCATGTTACCCTGGTGTGTGATACCGTGTTACCTGGGTGCGTGATACCATGTCACCGCGTGTGTGATACCGTGTCACCCGCATGTATGATACTGTGTTACCCGGGTGTGTGATACCCTGTTACACGGGTGTGAGATACCGTGTGACCCGAGTGTGTGATACCATGTTACCTGGGTGTGTGATACTGTGTTACCCTGGTGTGTGATACCGTGTTACCCGGGTGTGAGATACCATGTGACCCGAGTGTGTGATACCGTGTTACCCGGGTGTGTGATACCGTGTTACCCGGGTGTGTGATACTGTGTTACCCGTGTGTGTGATACTGTGTTACCCTGTGTGTGATACCGTGTTACCCGTGTGTGTGTTACTGTGTTACTTGGGTGTGTGATACCGTGTTACCCGAGTGTGTGATACCGTGTTACCTGGGTGTGTAATACTGTATTCCCCGCGTGTGTGAAACCGTGTCACCCGCGTGTGTGATACCGTGTTACCCGGATGTGTGATACCATGTTACCCGGGTGTGTGATACCGTGTTACCGGGGTGTGTGATACTGTGTTACCCGTGTGTGTGATACCGTGTTACCTGGGTGTGTGATACCGTGTTGCCTGGGTGTGTGATACCGTGTTATCCGGATGTGTGATACCGTGTTACCCGGGTGTGTGATACTGTGTTACCCGGGTGTGTGATACCGTGCTACCGGGGTGAGTGACACCGTCTTACGCGGGTTTGTGATACGACGTTATCCGCGTGTGTGATACCGTGTTACCCGAGTGTGTGATACCGTGCTACCCGGGTGTGTGATACCGTGTTACCCTAGTGTGTGATACCGTGTTACCTGGGTGTGTGATACCGTCTTACGCGGGTGTGTGATACGATGTTATCCGCGTGTGTGATACCGTGTTGCCTTGGTGTGTGATACCGTGTTACCCAGGTGTGTGATACCGTGTTACCCGGGTGTGTGATACCGAGTTACCTGGGTGTGTGATACCGTGTTACCCGAGTGTGTGATACCGTGTTACCCGGGTGTGTGATACCGTGTTACCCGAATAGTGTGATACCGTGTTACCCGGGTGTGTTATATCATGTTACCCGGGTGTGTGATACCGTGTTACCCGGGTGTGTGATACCGTGTTACCCGAGTGTGTGATACCGTGTTACCCGGGTGTGTGATAACATGTTACCCGGGTGTGTGATACCGTGTTACCGGGGTGTGTGATACTGTATTATCCGTGTGTGTGATACCGTGTTACCTGGGTGTGTGATACCGTGTTGCCTGCGTGTGTGATACCGTGTTATCCGGATGTGTGATACCGTTTTACCCGGGTGTGAGATACCGTGTTACCCGGGTGTGTGATACTGTGTTACCCGGGTGTGTGATACCGTGTTACCGCGGTGAGTGACACCGTCTTACGCGGGTTTGTGATACGACGTTATCCGCGTGTGTGATACCGTGTTACCCGGTTGTGTGATACTGTGTTACCCGGGTGTGTGATACTGTGTTACCCGAGTGTGTGATACCGTGTTACCCGGGTGTGTTATATCATGTTACCCGGGTGTGTGATACCATGTTACCCGAGTGTGTGATACCGTGTTACCCGGGTGTGTGATACTGTGTTACCCGAGTGTGTGATACCGTGCTACCCGGGTGTGTAATACTGTGTTACCCGAGTGTGTGATACCGTGTCACCCGCGTGTATGATACCGTCTCACCCGCATGTGTGATACTTTGTTACCCGGGTGTGTGATACCGTGTTACACGGGTGTGAGATACCATGTTACCCGGGTGTGTGATAACGTATTACCCGGGTGTGTGATGCCGTGTTACCCGGGTGTGTGATACCATGTTACCCTGGTGTGTGATACCGTGTTACCTGGGTGTCTGATACCGTGTTACCCGGGTGTGTGATGCCATGTTACCCGGGTGTGTGATACCATGTTACCCGGGTGTGAGATACCATGTTACCCTGGTGTGTGATACTGTGTTACCTGGGTGTGTGATACTGTGTTACCCTGGTGTGTGATACCGTGTTACCCGGGTGTGAGATACCATGTGACCCGAGTGTGTGATACCGTGTTACCCGTGTGTGTGATACTGTGTTACCCGTGTGTGTGATACTGTGTTACCCTGTGTGTGATACCGTGTTACCCGGGTGTGTGTTACTGTGTTACTTGGGTGTGTGATACCGTGTTACCCGAGTGTGTGATACCGTGTGACCTGGGTGTGTAATACTGTATTCCCCGCGTGTGTGAAACCGTGTCACCCGCGTGTGTGATACCGTGTTACCCGGGTGTGTGATACCATGTTACCCGGGTGTGTGATACCGTGTTACCGGGTTGTGTGATACTGTATTATCCGTGTGTGTGATATCGTGTTACCTGGGTGTGTGATACCGTGTTACCCGGGTGAGTGATACCGTGTTACATGGGTGTGAGATACCGTGTTACCCGGGTGTGTGATACTGTGTTACCCGGGTGTGTGATACTGTGTTACCGGGATGAGTGACACCGTCTTACGCGGGTTTGTGATACGAAGTTATCCGCGTGTGTGATACCGTGTTACCCGGTTGTGTGATACCGTGTTACCCGGGTGTGTGATACTGTGTTACCCGAGTGTATGATACCGTGCTACCCGGGTGTGTGATACCGTGTTACCCTAGTGTGTGATACCGTGTTACCTGGGTGAGTGATACCGTCTTACGCGGGTGTGTGATACGATGTTATCCGCGTGTGTGATACCGTGTTGCCTTGGTGTGTGATACCGTGTTACCCAGGTGTGTGATACCGTGTTACCCGGGTGTGTGATACTGTGTTACCCGGGTGTGTGATACCGTGTTACCTGGGTGTGTGATACCATGTTACCCGGGTGTGTGATACCGTGTTACCCGGGTGTGTGATACTGTGTTACCCGAGTGTGTGATACCGTGCTACCCGGGTGTGTGATACCGTGTTACCCTAGTGTGTGATACCGTGTTACCCGTGTGTGTGATACCGTGTTACCCAGGTATGTGATACCGTGTTACCCGGGTGTGTGATACCGTGTTACCCGGGTGTGTGATACCGTGTTACCTGGGTGTGTGATACCGTGTTACCCGTGTGTGTGATTCCGTGTTACCCGGGTGTGTGATACCGTGTTACACGAAGAGCGTGATACCGTGTTACCCGGATGTGTTATATCGTGTTACCCGGGTGTGTGATACCGTGTTACCCGAGTGTGTAATACCGTGTTACCCGGGTGTGTGATACCATGTTACCCGGGTGTGTGATACTCAGTTGCCCGGGTGTGTAATCCTGTTTTCCCCACGTGTGTGATACCGTGTCACCCGTGTGTGTGATACTGTGTTACCCGGGTGTGTGATACCGTGTTAACCAGGTGTGTGATACCGTGTTACCCGGGTGTGTGATAACATTTTACCCGGGTGTGTGATACCGTGTTACCCGCATGTGTGATACCGTGTTACCCAGGTGTGTGATACTGTGTTACCTGGGTGTGTGATACCATGTTACCCGGGTGTGTGATACCATGTTATCCTGGTGTGTGATACCATGTTACCTGGGTGTGTGATACCGTGTCACCCGCGTGTGTGATACCTTGTCACCCGCATGTGTGATACTGTGTTACCCGGGTGTGTGATACCGTGTTACACGGGTGTGAGATACCATGTTACCCGAGTGTGTGATGCTGTGTTACCCAGGTGTGTGATACCGTGTTACCCGAGTGTGTGATACCATGTTACCTGGGTGTGTGATACTGTGTTACCCTGGTGTGTGATACCGTGTTACCCGGGTGTGAGATACCATGTTACCCGAGTGTGTGATACCGTGTTACCTGGGTGTGTAATACTGTTTTCCCCGCGTGTGTGATACTCTGTCACCCGCGTGTGTGATACTGTGTTACCCGGGTGTGTGATACCATGTTACCAGGGTGTGTGATACCGTGTTACCGGGGTGTGTGATACTGTGTTACCCATGTGTGTGATACCGTGTTACCTGGGTGTGTGATACCTTGTTGCCTTGGTGTGAGATACCGTGTTATCCGGATGGGTGATACCGTGTTACCCGGGTGTGTGATACTGTGTTACCGGGGTGAGTGATACCGTCTTACACGGGTTTGTGATACGACGTTATCCGCGTGTGTGATACCATGTTACCCGGGTGTGTGATACCGTGTTACCCGGGTGTGTGATACTGTGTTACCCGAGTGTGTGATACCGTGTTACCCGGGTGTGTGATACCGTGCTACCCGGGTGTGTGATACTGTGTTTCCTGGGTGTGTGATACCGTGTCACCCGCGTGTGTGATACCGTGTTACCCGGGTGTGTGATACCGTGCTACCCGGGTGTGTGATACCGTGCTACCCAGGTGTGTGATACCGTGTTTCCTGGGTGTGTGATGCCGTGTCACCCGCGTGTGTGATACCATGTTACCCGGGTGTGTGATACCGTGTTGCCCGGGTGTGTGATACTGTGTTACCCAGGTGTGTGGTACCGTGCTACCCGGGTGTGTGATACCGTGTTACCCGGCTGAGTGATACCGTGTTACCCGGGTGTGTGATACTGTGTTACCCGAGTGTGTGATACTGTGTTACCCGGGTGTGTGATACCGTGTTACCCGGGTGTGTGATACCGTGTTACCCGAGTGTGTGATACCGTGTTACCCGAGTGTGTGATACCGTGTTATCCGGGTGTGTCATACCGTGTTATCCGAGTGTGTGATACCGTGTTACCTGGGTGAGTGATACCGTGTTACATGGGTGTGAGATACCGTGTTACCCGGGTGTGTGATACTGTGTTACCCGGGTGTGTGATACCGTGTTACCGGGGTGAGTGACACCGTCTTACGCGGGTTTGTGATACGACGTTATCCGCGTGTGTGATACCGTGTTACCCGGTTGTGTGATACCGTGTTACCCGGGTGTGTGATACTGTGTTACCCGAGTGTGTGATACCGTGCTACCCGGGTGTGTGATACCGTGTTACCCTAGTGTGTGATACCGTGTTACCTGGGTGAGTGATACCGTCTTACGCGGGTGTGTGATACGATGTTCTCCGCGTGTGTGATACCGTGTTGCCTTGGTGTGTGATACCGTGTTACCCAGGTGTGTGATACCGTGTCACCCGGGTGTGTGATACCGTGTTACCCGGGTGTGTGATACCGTGTTACCCGGGTGTGTGATACCGTGTTACCCGAAGAGTGTGATACCGTGTTACCCGGGTGTGTGATACCATGTTACCCGGGTGTGTGATACTCTGTTGCCCGGGTGTGTAATACTGTTTTCCCCACGTGTGTGATACCGTGTCACCCGCGTGTGTGATACTGTGTTACCCGGGTGTGTGATACCGTGTTAACTGGGTGTGTGATACCGTGTTACCCTGGTGTGAGATACTGTGTTACCCGGGTGTGTGATACCATGTTACCCGGGTGTGTGATTCCGTGTTACCCGCATGTGTGATACCGTGTTACCCAGGTGTGTGATACTGTGTTACCCGGGTGTGTGATACCATGTTACCCGGGTGTGTGATATCATGTTACCCTGGTGTGTGATTCCGTGTTACCTGGGTGTGTGATACCGTGTCACCCGCGTGTGTGATACCGTCTCACCCGCATGTGTGATACTGTGTTACCCGGGTGTGTGATAATGTGTTACCCGGGTGTGTGATGCCGTGTTACCCGGGTGTGTGATACCATGTTACCCGGGTGTGTGATACTGTGTTACCTGGGTGTGTGATACCGTGTTACCCGAGTGTGTGATGCTGTGTTACCCGGGTGTGTGATACCATGTTACCCGGGTGTGTGATACTGTGTTACCTGGGTGTCTGATACCGTGTTACCCGGGTGTGTGATGCCGTGTTACCCGGGTGTGTGATACCATGTTACCTGGGTGTGTGATACTGTGTTACCTGGGTGTGTGATACTGTGTTACCCTGGTGTGTGATACTGTGTTACCTGGGTGTGTGATACTCTGTTACCCGGGTGTGTGATACCGTGTTACCCGGGTGTGTGATACCGTGTTACCGGGGTGAGTGATACCGTGTTACCCGGGTTTTTGATACCGTGTGACCCGTGTGTGTGATACCGTGTTACCCAGGTATGTAATACCGTGTTACCCGGGTTTGTGATACCATGTTACCCGGGTGTGTGATACCGTGTTTCCCGGGTGTGTGATACTGTGTTACCCGAGTGTGTGATACCGTGCTACCCGGGTGTGTGATACCGTGTTACCCTAGTGTGTGATACCGTGTTACCCGTGTGTGTGATACCGTGTTACCCGGATGTGTGATACCGTGTCACCCGCGTGTGTGATACTGTGTTACCCGGGTGTGTGATAGCATGTTACCCGGGTGTGTGATACCGTGTTACCGGGGTGTGTGATACTGTGTTACCCATGTGTGTGATACCGTGTTACCTGGGTGTGTGATACCGTGTTGCCTGGGTGTGAGATACCGTGTTATCCGGATGTGTGATACCGTGTTACCCGGGTGTGTGATACTGTGTTACCGGGGTGAGTGATACTGTCTTACGCGGGTTTGTGATACGACGTTATCCGCGTGTGTGATACCGTGTTACCCGGGTGTGTGATACCGTGTTACCCGGGTGTGTGATACCGTGTTACCCGGGTGTGTGATACCATGTTACCCGGGTGTGTGATACCGTGTTACCCGGGTGTGTGATACCATGTTACCCGGGTGTGTGATACCGTGTTACCCGGGTGTGTGATACCGTGTTACCCGGGTGTGTGATACCGTGTTACCCGGGTGTGTGATACTGTGTTACCCGAGTGTGTGATACCGTGCTACCCGGGTGTGTGATACCGTGCTACCCAGGTGTGTGATACCGTGTTTCCTGGGTGTGTGATACCGTGTCACCCGCGTGTGTGATACCGTGTTACCCGGGTGTGTGATACCGTGCTACCCGGATGTGTTATATCGTGTTACCCGGGTGTGTGATACCGTGTTACCCGAGTGTGTAATACCGTGTTACCCGGGTGTGTGATACCATGTTACCCGGGTGTGTGATACTCAGTTGCCCGGGTGTATAATCCTGTTTTCCCCACGTGTGTGATACCGTGTCACCCGCGTGTGTGATACTGTGTTACCCGGGTGTGTGATACCGTGTTACCCGGGTGTGTGATACCGTGTTACCTGGGTGTGTGATACTGTGTTACTTGGGTGTGTGATACTGTGTTACCCGAGTGTGTGATATTGTGTTACCTGGGTGTGTGATACCGTGTTACCCGGATGTGTGATATCGTGTTACCCGGGTGTGTGATACTGTGTTACCCGAGTGTGTGATACCGTGTTACCCGAGTGTGTGATACCGTGTTACCCGGGTGTGTAATACCGTGTTATCCGAGTGTGTGATACCGTGTTCTCCGGGTGAGTGATACCGTGTTACATGGGTGTGAGATACCGTGTTACCCGGGTGTGTGATACTGTGTTACCCGGGTGTGTGATACCGTGTTACCGGGGTGAATGACACCGTCTTACGCGGGTTTGTGATACGACGTTTTCCGCGTGTGTGATACCGTGTTACCCGGGTGTGATATATCATGTTACCCGGGTGTGTGATACCGTGTTACCCGAGTGTGTGATACCGTGTTACCCGGGTGTGTGATACCATGTTACCCGGGTGTGTGATACTCTGTTGCCCGGGTGTGTAATACTGTTTTCCCCACGTGTGTGATACCGTGTCACCCGCGTGTGTGATACTGTGTTACCCGGGTGTGTGATACCGTGTTAACTGGGTGTGTGATACCGTGTTACCCTGGTGTGAGATACTGTGTTACCCGGGTGTGTGATACCATGTTACCCGGGTGTGTGATTCCGTGTTACCCGCATGTGTGATACCGTGTTACCCAGGTGTGTGATACTGTGTTACCCGGGTGTGTGATACCATGTTACCCGGGTGTGTGATATCATGTTACCCTGGTGTGTGATACCGTGTTACCTGGGTGTGTGATACCGTGTCACCCGCGTGTGTGATACCGTGTCACCCGCATGTGTGACACTGTGTTACCCGCGTGTGTGATACCGTGTTACACGGGTGTGTGATACCATGTTACCCGTGTGTGTGATACCATGTTACCCTGGTGTGTGATACCGTGTTACCTGGGTGTGTGATACCGTGTCACCCGCGTGTGTGATACCGTCTCACCCGCATGTGTGATACTGTGTTACACGGGTGTGAGATACCATGTTACCCGAGTGTGTGATGCTGTGTTACCCGGGTGTGTGATACTGTGTTACACGGGTGTGTGATAACGTGTTACCCGGGTGTGTGATGCCGTGTTACCCGGGTGTGTGATACCATGTTACCCGGGTGTGTGATACTGTGTTACCTGGGTGTGTGATACTGTGTTACCCGAGTGTGTGATGCTGTGTTACCCGGGTGTGTGATACCATGTTACCCGGGTGTGTGATACTGTGTTACCTGGGTGTCTGATACCGTGTTACCCGGGTGTGTGATTCTGTGTTACCTGGGTGTGTGATACTGTGTTACCCTGGTGTGTGATACCGTGTTACCCGGGTGTGAGATACCATGTGACCCGAGTGTGTGATACCGTGTTACCCGTGTGTGTGATACCGTGTTACCCGGGTGTGTGATACTGTGTTACCTGGGTGTGTGATACTCTGTTACCCGGGTGTGTGATACCGTGTTACCCGGGTGTGTGATACCGTGTTACCGGGGTGAGTGATACCGTGTTACCCGGGTTTGTGATACCATGTTACCCGGGTGTGTGATACCGTGTTACCCGGGTGTGTGATACTGTGTTACCCGAGTGTGTGATACCGTGCTACCCGGGTGTGTGATACCGTGTTACCCTAGTGTGTGATACCGTGTTACCCGTGTGTGTGATACCGTGTTACCCAGGTATGTGATACCGTGTTACCCGTGTGTGTGATACCGTGTTACCCGGGTGTGTGATACCGTGTTACCTGGGTGTGTGATACCGTGTTACCCGTGTGTGTGATACCGTGTTACCCGGGTGTGTGATACCGTGTTACACGAAGAGTGTGATACCGTGTTACCCGGATGTGTTATATCGTGTTACCCGGGTGTGTGATACCGTGTTACCCGAGTGTGTAATACCGTGTTAACCGGGTGTGTGATACCATGTTACCCGGGTGTGTGATACTCAGTTGCCCGGGTGTATAATCCTGTTTTCCCCACGTGTGTGATACCGTGTCACCCGCGTGTGTGATACTGTGTTACCCGGGTGTGTGATAACGTGTTAACCGGTTGTGTGATACCGTGTTACCCGGGTGTGTGATACCGTGTTACCCTGGTGTGAGATACTGTGTTACCCGGGTGTGTGATACCATGTTACCCGGGTGTGTGATACCGTGTTACCCGCATGTGTGATACCGTGTTACCCAGGTGTGTGATACTGTGTTACCTGGGTGTGTGATACCATGTTACCCGGGTGTGTGATACCATGTTATCCTGGTGTGTGATACCATGTTACCTGGGTGTGTGATACCGTGTCACCCGCGTGTGTGATACCTTGTCACCCGCATGTGTGATACTGTGTTACCCGGGTGTGTGATACCGTGTTACACGGGTGTGAGATACCATGTTACCCAAATGTGTGATGCTGTGTTACCCAGGTGTGTGATACCGTGTTACCCGAGTGTGTGATACCATGTTACCTGGGTATGTGATACCGTGTTACCTGGGTGTGTGATACCACGTTACCCGGGTGTGTGATACTCTGTTGCCCGGGTGTGTAATACTGTTTTCCCCGCGTGTGGTACCGTGTCACCCGCGTGTGTGATACTGTGTTACCCGGGTGTGTGATACCATGTTACCCGGGTGTGTGATACCGTGTTACCGGGGTGTGTGATACTGTGTTACCCATGTGTGTGATACCGTGTTACCTGGGTGTGTGATACCGTGTTGCCTGGGTGTGAGATACCGTGTTATCCGGATGTGTGATACCGTGTTACCCGGGTGTGTGATACTGTGTTACCGGAGTGAGTGATACCGTCTTACGCGGGTTTGTGATACGACGTTATCCGCGTGTGTGATACCATGTTACCCGGGTGTGTGATACCGTGTTACCCGGGTGTGTGATACTGTGTTACCCGAGTGTGTGATACCGTGCTACCCGGGTGTGTGATACCGTGCTACCCAGGTGTGTGATACCGTGTTTCCTGGGTGTGTGATACCGTGTCACCCGCGTGTGTGATACCGTGTTACCTGGGTGTGTGATACCGTGTTGCCCGGGTGTGTGATACTGTGTTACCCTGGTGTGTGGTACCGTGCTACCCGGGTGTGTGATACCGTGTTACCTGGGTGTGTGATACTGTGTTACTTGGGTGTGTGATACTGTGTTACCCGAGTGTGTGATACTGTGTTACCCGGGTGTGTGATACCGTGTTACCCGGGTGTGTGATATCGTGTTACCCGGGTGTGTGATACTGTGTTACCTGAGTGTGTGATACCGTGTTACCCGGGTGTGTAATACCGTGTTATCCGAGTGTGTGATACCGTGTTACCCGGGTGTGTAATACTGCTTTCCCCACGTGTGTGATACTGTGTCACCCACGTGTGTGATACCGTGTTACCCGGGTGAGTGATACCGTGTTACCCAGGTGTGTGATACTCTGTTGCCCGGGTGTGTAATACTGTTTTCCCCACGTGTGTGATACTGTGTCACCCGCGTGTGTGATACCATGTTACATAGAAACATAGAAACATAGAAAATAGGTGCAGGAGCAGGCCATTCAGCCCTTCTAGCCTGCGCCGCCATTCAATGAGTTCATGGCTGAACATGAAACTTCAGTACCCCCTTCCTGCTTTCTCGCCATACCCCTTGATCTCCCAAGTAGTAAGGCCAACATGCCATTTGCTTTCTTAACCGCCTGCTGTACCTGCATGCCAACCTTCGATGACTGATGTACCATGACACCCAGGTCTCGTTGCACCTTCCCTTTTCCTAATCTGTCACCATTCAGATAATAATCTGTCTCTCTGTTTTTACCACCAAAGTGGATAACCTCACATTTATCCACATTATACTTCATCTGCCACGCATTTGCCCACTCACCTAACCTATCCAAGTCACTCTGCAGCCTCATAGCATCCTCCTCGCAGCTCACACTGCCACCCAACTTAGTGTCATCCGCAGATTTGGAGATACTACATTTAATCCCCTCGTCTAAATCATTAATGTACAATGTAAACAGCTGGGGCCCCAGCACAGAACCTTGCGGTTCCCCACTAGTCACTGCCTGCCATTCTGAAAAGTACCCATTTACTCCTACTCTTTGCTTCCTGTCTGACAACCAGTTCTCAATCCACGTCAGCACACTACCCCCAATCCCATGTGCTTTAACTTTGCACATTAATCTCCTGTGTGGGACCTTGTCGAAAGCCTTCTGAAAGTCCAAATATACCACATCAACTGGTTCTCCTTTGTCCACTTTACTGGAAACATCCTCAAAAAATTCCAGAAGATTTGTCAAGCATGATCTCCCTTTCACAAATCCATGCTGACTTGGACCTATCATGTCACCATTTTCCAAATGCGCTGCTATGACATCCTTAATAATTGATTCCATCATTTTACCCACTACTGAGGTCAGGCTGACCGGTCTATAATTCCCTGCTTTCTCTCTCCCTCCTTTTTTAAAAAGTGGGGTTACATTGGCTACCCTCCACTCCATAGGAACTGATCCAGAGTCAATGGAATGTTGGAAAATGACTGTCAATGCATCCGCTATTTCCAAGGCCACCTCCTTAAGTACTCTGGGATGCAGTCCATCAGGCCCTGGGGATTTATCGGCCTTCAATCCCATCAATTTCCCCAACACAATTTCCCGACTAATAAAGATTTCCCTCAGTTCCTCCTCCTTACTAGACCCTCTGACCCCTTTTATATCCGGAAGGTTGTTTGTCTCCTCCTTAGTGAATACTGAACCAAAGTACTTGTTCAATTGGTCTGCCATTTCTTTGTTCCCCGTTATGACTTCCCCTGATTCTGACTGCAGGGGACCTACGTTTGTCTTTACTAACCTTTTTCTCTTTACATACCTATAGAAACTTTTGCAATCCGCCTTAATGTTCCCTGCAAGCTTCTTCTCGTACTCCATTTTCCCTGCCCTAATCAAACCCTTTGTCCTCCTCTGCTGAGTTCTAAATTTCTCCCAGTCCCCAGGTTCGCTGCTATTTCTGGCCAATTTGTATGCCACTTCCTTGGCTTTAATACTATCCCTGATTTCCCTAGATAGCCACGGTTGAGCCACCTTCCCTTTTTTATTTTTATGCCAGACAGGAATGTACAATTGTTGTAATTCATCCATGCGGTCTCTAAATGTCTGCCATTGCCCATCCACAGTCAACCCCTTAAGTATCATTCGCCAATCTATCTTAGCCAATTCACGCCTCATACCTTCAAAGTTACCCTTCTTTAAGTTCTGGACCATGGTCTCTGAATTAACTGTTTCATTCTCCATCCTAATGCAGAATTCCGCCATATTATGGTCACTCTTCCCCAAGGGGCCTCGCACAATGAGATTGTTAATTAATCCTCTCTCATTACACAATACCCAGTCTAAGATGGCCTCCCCCCTAGTTGGTTCCTCGACATATTGGTCTAGAAAACCATCCCTTATGCACTCCAGGAAATCCTCCTCCACCGGTTACGCGGGTGTGTGACACTGTGTTACCCGGGTGTGAGATACCGTGTTACCCGGGTGTGTGATACCATGTTTTCTGGCAGTGAGATACCGTGTTACACGCTTGTGAGATACCGTGTTACCCGGGTTTGTGATACCGTGTTACTCGGGTGTGTGATACCGCATTTTCTGGGTGTGAGATTCCATGTTACACACGTGTGAGATACCGTGTTACCCGGGTGTGTGATACCGTGTTACCCAGGTGTGATACCGTGTTACCCGTATGTGTGATACCGTGTTACCCGTATGTGTGATACCGTCTTACCCGTGTGTGTGATACCGTGTTACCTGGGTGTGTGATACCGTGTTACCCGTGTGTGTGATACCGTGTACCCGTGTGTGTGATACCGTGTTACCTGGGTGTGTGATACCGTGTTACCCGGGTGTGAGATACCGTTTTATCAGGTGTGTGATACCGTGTTACCGCATGCCTGACACAAAAATCCCAAAGCAAGCGCTCTACTCTGAACTCCTACATTGCAAGCGAGCCCCAGGTGGGCAGAGTAAACGTTACAAGGCCACCCTCAAAGCCTCCTTGATAAAATGCAACATTCCCACCGGCACCTGGGAATCCCTGGCCAAAGGCTGCCCAAAGTGGAAGAAGAGCATCCGGGAGGGTGCTGAGCACCTCGAGTCTCATCGCCGAGAGCAGGCAGAAACCAAGCGCAGGCAGCGGAAGGAGCGTACGGCAAACCAGACTCCCCACCCACCCTTTCCTTCAACCACTGTCTGTCCCACCTGTGACAGAGACTGTAATTCCCGCATTGAACTGTACAGTCACCTGAGAACTCACTTTTAGAGTGGAAGCAAGTCTTCCTCGATTTTGAGGGACTGACCTATGATGAATATGATTAGCACTGCACCGAATGAGGGTGCAGTGTGGTGTTTGTGTGCACTTTAGCTGTGGGAGTTTTGATTTGCGCCCGCGTGCACCCTTACATTGGGAGAGATGTGACCCTGAGCTGCTGGAGTCTGACAGATGTATTTTGCGTCGGGTTTGACTGCAGGCACTGGCTGCAGTGCCCTCTCTTGTTCACACATAGCCCCGGCCTCTCAGTTCCGACAGTGGCAGCTGTTGGGTCTAACAGCTGAACCGTACAACAAATGATCTGGGCAGGAACACGTCCTGCGAATGGGAGCGATGCTGCAACTTTATACACCCCGATCTGGGACAGGTGCAGGCTGTTTACCAAAAAATCTGGAAATTAAGAAGGGCAACCTTCGGAAGAATTTCAATCACATGATGGGCGTAACTCCACAGTCATTGAATTTGACCCTTTCACACATAAAACAAGGCAAAATCACCAAAAAACGGCTGTATTTCTGAATTTGCTGAGCGTAGTAGGCAAGAAAGTTGCGTAACAAACCCCAGACAGCAAAAGCATCCCAGCAATGTGCGATTGGAACAACCTTTGGTCCCATCCCTCAGAACTGCAACACCATTCCCTTCTTTAACAATCAGATCCCATCGTGGATCTGCTCTATCCGCAGCTGGTGTCCGCACCGTGCAATGAAAATAGTTAGTAGTTAGACAGGCACGTGTGGCCGCTCTCAGTCTGTGCCCGTCAATGCGGCCTGTCTGGGTTCAGTGTCGGGGACATGTCTGTGGTTCAGTGTCTGGGCCTCAGTGTCTGTTGCTAAGTGTCTCGGGCTCAGTGTCTGGGGCTCAGTATCTGGAGCCTGTCTGGAGATCAGTGTCTGGGCTCAGTGTCTGGGGCTCAGTGTCTGGGGCCTGTCTGGGGCTCAGTGTCTGGGGCCTGTCTGTGGCTCAGTGTCTGGGCTCAGTGTCTGGGGCCTGTCTGGAGCTCAGGGGCCTGTCTGCAGCTCAGGGGCCTGTCTGCAGCTCTGTGTCTGGGGCTCAGTGTCTGGGGCTCAGTGTCTGGGGCCTTTCTGGGCTCAGTGTCTGGGATTCTTGTGTCTGGGGCCGGTCTGGGGCTCTATTTCTGGCACCTGTCTGGGGCTCAGTATCTGGGACTCAGTGTCTGGGGCCTGTCTGGGGCTCAGTGTCTGGGGCTCAGTGTCTGGATTTCAGTGTCTCTGCTCGGTGTCTGGGATAAGGTTGGGGGGCTCAATGTCTGGCTTAGGGTCTGGGCTCAGTGCCTGGGGCTCAGTGTCTGTGCCTCAGTGTCTCTGCTCGGTGTCTGGAATCAGGATCGGGGGCTCAGTGTCTGGCTTAGGGTCTGGGACTCGGTGTCTGGGGCTCTGTGTCTGGGGCTCTGTGCCTGGGGCTCTGTGTCTGGGACTCTGTGTCTGGGACTCTGTGTCTGGGGCCAGTCTGTGGCTCAGTGTCTGGGACTGAGTGTCTGGGGCTCAATGTCTGGGGCTCAATGTCTGGGGCTCAGTGTCTGGGGCTCAGTGTCTGGGGCTCAGTGTCTGGGGCTCAGTGTCTGGGGCGCAGTGTCTGGAGCCTGTCTGGGGCTCAGTGTCTGGTCCTCAGTTTCTGCCGCCCGCTGACTGGGCTCAGTGTCTGGTGCTCAGTGTCTGGGACCTGTCTGCGGCTCAGTGTCTGGGGCTCAGTGTCTGGGGCTCAGTGTCTGGGGCCTGTCTGGGCTCAGTGCCTGTGCTCACTGTCTGGGGCTCAGTGTCTGGGGCTCAGTGTCTGGGGCTCAGTGTCTGGGGGCTGTCTGGATCTCAGTGTCTGGGCTCAGTCTCTGGGGTTCACTGTCTGGAGCCTATCTGGAGCTCAGTGTCTCCAGACCAGTGTCTGGGGCTCAGTGTCTGGGGCTCAGTGTCTGTGGCACAGTGTCTGGGGCTCAGTGTCTGGGGCTCAGTGCCTGCGGTTCAGTGTCTGAGCTCAGTGTCTGGGGCCCAGTATCTGGGGCCCAGTGTCTGGGGCTCCGTGTCTGGGGCTCCGTGTCTGGGGCTCCGTGTCTGCAGCTCCGTGTCTGCGGCTCCGTGTCTGGGGCTCCGTGTCTGGGGCTCCGTGTCTGCAGCTCCGTGTCTGCGGCTCCGTGTCTGTGGCTCCGTGTCTGGGGCTTCGAGTCTGGGGCTCCGTGTCTGGGGCTCCGTGTCTGGGGCTCCGTGTCTGGGGCTCCGTGTCTGCAGCTCCGTGTCTGCGGCTCCGTGTCTGCGGCTCCGTGTCTGCAGCTTCTTTTCAGCTCAGTGTCTGGGGCTCAGTGTCTGGGGACTGTCTGTGGCTCAGTCTCTGTGGCTCAATCTCTGGGGCTCAGTGTCTGGGGCTCAGTGTCTGGGGCTCAGTGTCTGGGGCTCAGTGTCTGGGGCTCAGTGTCTGGGGCTCAGTGTCTGGGCTCAGTGTCTGGGGCTCAATGTCTGGGGCTCAGTGTCTGGGGCTCAGTGTCTGGGGCTCAGTGTCTGGGGCTCAGTGTCTGGGGCCTGTCTGGGGCTCAGTGTCTGGTCCTCAGTTTCTGCCGCCTGCTGACTGGGCTCATTGTCTGGTGCTCAGTGTCTGGGACCTTTCTGCGGCTCAGTGTCTGGGGCTCAGTGTCTGGGGCTCAGTGTCTGGGGCTCAGTGTCTGGGGCTCAGTGTCTGGGCTCAGTGTCTAGGGCTCAGTGTCTAGGGCTCAGTGCCTGGGGCCCAGTGCCTGGGGCTCAGTGTCTGGAGCTCAGTGCCTGGGGCTCAGTGCCTGGGGCTCAGTGTCTGGGCTCAGTGTCTGGGGCTCAGTGCCTGGAGCTCAGTGTCTGGGGCTCAGTGTCTGGGGCTCAGTGTCTGGGGGCTGTCTGGATCTCAGTGTCTGGGCTCAGTCTCTGGGGTTCAGTGTCTGGAGCCTATCTGGAGCTCAGTGTCTCCAGACCAGTGTCTGGGGCTCAGTGTCTGGGGCTCAGTGTCTGTGGCTCAGTGTCTGGGGCTCAGTGTCTGGGCTCAGTGTCTGGGGCTCAATGTCTGGGGCTCAGTGTCTGGGGCTCAGTGTCTGGGGCTCAGTGTCTGGGGCTCAGTGTCTGGGGCCCAGTGTCTGGAGCCTGTCTGGGGCTCAGTGTCTGGTCCTCAGTTTCTGCCGCCCGCTGACTGGGCTCAGTGTCTGGGGCTCAGTGTCTGGGGCTCAGTGTCTGGGCTCAGTGTCTGGTGCTCAGTGTCTGGGACCTGTCTGCGGCTCAGTGTCTGGGGCTCAGTGTCTGGGGCTCAGTGTCTGGGCTCAGTGTCTAGGGCTCAGTGTCTAGGGCTCAGTGCCTGGGGCCCAGTGCCTGGGGCTCAGTGTCTGGGGCTCAGTGCCTGGGGCTCAGTGCCTGGGGCTCAGTGTCTGAGCTCAGTGTCTGAGGCTCAGTGTCTGGGGCTCGGTGTCTGGGGCTCGGTGTCTGGG
Organism: Pristiophorus japonicus; assembly: GCF_044704955.1. Lineage (NCBI taxonomy): Eukaryota > Metazoa > Chordata > Chondrichthyes > Pristiophoridae > Pristiophorus > Pristiophorus japonicus. The sequence goes on from NC_091982.1 coordinate 251,828,132, forward strand.
GCTCAGTGTCTGGGGCTCAGTGTCTGGGGCTCAGTGTCTGGGGCTCAATGTCTGGGGCTCAGTGCCTGGGGCTCAGTGTCTGGGGCTCAGTGCCTGAGGCCCAGTGCCTGGGGCTCAGTGCCTGGGGCTCAGTGCCTGGGGCTCAGTGTCTGGGGCCTGTCTGGGCTCAGTGTCTGGGGCTCAGTGTCTGGGGCTCAATGTCTGGACTCAGTGTCTGGGGCCTGTCTGTGGCTCAGTGTCGTTGTGCTCAGTATCTGGGGCTCAGTGTCTGGGCTCAATGTCTGGGGCCCAGTGTCTGGGGCCCAGTTTCTGAAGCTCAGTGTCTGGGGCTCAGTGTCTGGGGCTCAGAGTCTTGTTTTCAGTGTCTGGGTCCCGTGACTAGGGCTCAGTGTCTGGGGCTCCACGTCTGGAGCTCCACATCTGGGGCTCAGTTTCTTGGAGTTCAGTTTCTTGGAGCTCAGTGTTTGGGGCTCAGTGTCTGGGGCTCAGTGTTTTGGGCTCAGTGTCTTATTTCAGTGTCTGGGCCCCGTGACTAGGGCTCAGTGTCTGGGGCCTGTCTGGGGCTTAGTGTCTGGGGCTCAGTGTCTGGGATCAGTGTCTGGGGCTCAGTGTCTGGGGGCTGTCTGGATCTCAGTGTCTGGGCTCAGTCTCTGGGGCTCAGTGTCTGGGGCCTGTCTGGGGCTCAGTGTCTGGTCCTCAGTTTCTGCCGCCTGCTGACTGGGCTCATTGTCTGGTGCTCAGTGTCTGGGACCTTTCTGCGGCTCAGTGTCTGGGGCTCAGTGTCTGGGGCTCAGTGTCTGGGGCTCAGTGTCTGGGGCTCAGTGTCTGGGGCTCAGTGTCTGGGCTCAGTGTCTAGGGCTCAGTGTCTAGGGCTCAGTGCCTGGGGCCCAGTGCCTGGGGCTCAGTGTCTGGGGCTCAGTGCCTGGGGCTCAGTGCCTGGGGCTCAGTGTCTGGGCTCAGTGTCTGGGGCTCAGTGCCTGGAGCTCAGTGTCTGGGGCTCAGTGTCTGGGGCTCAGTGTCTGGGGGCTGTCTGGATCTCAGTGTCTGGGCTCAGTCTCTGGGGTTCAGTGTCTGGAGCCTATCTGGAGCTCAGTGTCTCCAGACCAGTGTCTGGGGCTCAGTGTCTGGGGCTCAGTGTCTGCGGCACAGTGTCTGGGGCTCAGTGTCTGGGGTTCAGTGTCTGAGCTCAGTGTCTGGGGCCCAGTGTCTGGGGCTCAGTGTCTGGGGCTCAGTGTCTGGTGCTCAGTGTCTGGGGCTCAGTGTCTGGGGCTCCGTGTCTGGGGCTCCGTGTCTGGGGCTCAGTGACTGGGGCTCAATGTCTGGGGCTCAGTGCCTGGGGCCCAGTGTCTGGGGCTCAGTGTCTGGGGCTCCGTGTCTGGGGCTCAGTGTCTGGGGCTCGGTGTCTGGGGCTCAGTGTCTGGGGCTCAGTGTCTGGGGCTCAGTGTCTGGGGCTCAGTGTCTGGGGCTCCGTGTCTGCGGCTCTGTGTCTGCGGCTTCTCTGTGGCTCAGTGTCTGGGGCACAGTGTCTGAAGACTGTCTGGGGCTCAGTGTCTGGGGCTCAGTGTCTGGGGCTTAGTGACTGGGGCTCCGTGTCTGGGGCTCCGTGTCTGCGGCTCCGTGTCTGCGACTTCTCTGCGGCTTAGTGTCTGGGGCTCAGTGTCTGGGGACTGTCTGTGGCTCAGTCTCTGTGGCTCAGTCTCTGTGGCTCAGTGTCTGGGACTCAGTGTCTGGGGCTCAGTGTCTGTGGCTCAGTGTCTGGGGCTCAGTGTCTGGGCTCAGTGTCTGGGGCTCAATGTCTGGGGCGCAGTGTCTGGGGCTCAGTGTCTGGGGCTCAGTGTCTGGGGCTCAGTGTCTGGGGCCCAGTGTCTGGAGCCTGTCTGGGGCTCAGTGTCTGGTCCTCAGTTTCTGCCGCCCGCTGACTGGGCTCAGTGTCTGGTGCTCAGTGTCTGGGGCTCAATGTCTGGGGCTCAGTGTCTGGGGCTCAGTGTCTGGGGCTCAGTGTCTGGGGCTCAGTGTCTGGGGCCTGTCTGGGGCTCAGTGTCTGGTCCTCAGTTTCTGCCGCCTGCTGACTGGGCTCATTGTCTGGTGCTCAGTGTCTGGGACCTTTCTGCGGCTCAGTGTCTGGGGCTCAGTGTCTGGGGCTCAGTGTCTGGGGCTCAGTGTCTGGGGCTCAGTGTCTGGGGCTCAGTGTCTGGGCTCAGTGTCTAGGGCTCAGTGTCTAGGGCTCAGTGCCTGGGGCCCAGTGCCTGGGGCTCAGTGTCTGGGGCTCAGTGCCTGGGGCTCAGTGCCTGGGGCTCAGTGTCTGAGCTCAGTGTCTGAGGCTCAGTGTCTGGGGCTCGGTGTCTGGGGCTCGGTGTCTGGGGCTCAGTGTCTGGGGCTCAGTGTCTGGGGCTCAGTGTCTGGGGCTCAATGTCTGGGGCTCAGTGCCTGGGGCTCAGTGTCTGGGGCTCAGTGCCTGAGGCCCAGTGCCTGGGGCTCAGTGCCTGGGGCTCAGTGCCTGGGGCTCAGTGTCTGGGGCCTGTCTGGGCTCAGTGCCTGGGGCTCAGTGTCTGGGGCTCAGTGTCTGGGGCTCAATGTCTGGACTCAGTGTCTGGGGCCTGTCTGTGGCTCAGTGTCGTTGTGCTCAGTATCTGGGGCTCAGTGTCTGGGCTCAATGTCTGGGGCCCAGTGTCTGGGGCCCAGTTTCTGGGGCTCAGTGTCTGGGGCTCAGTGTCTGGGGCTCAGAGTCTTGTTTTCAGTGTCTGGGTCCCGTGACTAGGGCTCAGTGTCTGGGGCTCCACGTCTGGAGCTCCACATCTGGGGCTCAGTTTCTTGGAGTTCAGTTTCTTGGAGCTCAGTGTTTGGGGCTCAGTGTCTGGGGCTCAGTGTTTTGGGCTCAGTGTCTTATTTCAGTGTCTGGGCCCCGTGACTAGGGCTCAGTGTCTGGGGCCTGTCTGGGGCTCAGTGTCTGGGGCTCAGTGTCTGGGATCAGTGTCTGGGCTTTGTGCCTATGGCCTCTTTGGGCTCAGTGTCTGGCCTCCGAGGCTGGGCTCAGTGTCTGGGGCCTGTCTGGGCTCAGTGCCTGTGCTCAGTGTCTGGGCCTGTCTGGGGCTCAGTGTCTGGGGCTCAGTGTCTGGGGCTCAGTGTCTGGGGCTCAGTGTCTGGGGGCTGTCTGGATCTCAGTGTCTGGGCTCAGTCTCTGGGGTTCAGTGTCTGGAGCCTATCTGGAGCTCAGTGTCTCCAGACCAGTGTCTGGGGCTCAGTGTCTGGGGCTCAGTGTCTGGGGCTCAGTGCCTGCGGTTCAGTGTCTGAGCTCAGTGTCTGGAGCTCCGTGTCTGGGGCTCCGTGTCTGGGGCTCCATGTCTGGGGCTCCGTGTCTGGGGCTCAGTGACTGGGGCTCAATGTCTGGGGCTCCGTGTCTGCGGCTCCGTGTCTGCGGCTCCGTGTCTGCGGCTTCTCTGTGGCTCAGTGTCTGGGGCACAGTGTCTGAGGACTGTCTGGGGCTCAGTGTCTGGGGCTCAGTGTCTGGGCTTAGTGACTGGGGCTCCGTGTCTGGGGCTCCGTGTCTGGGGTTCCGTGTCTGCGGCTCCGTGTCTGCGGCTCGGTGTCTGTGGCTCAGTGTCTGGGGCTCAGTGTCTGGGCTTAGTGACTGGGGCTCCGTGTCTGGGGCTCCGTGTCTGCGGCTCCGTGTCTGGGACTCCGTGTCTGTGACTTCTCTGCGGCTCAGTGTTTGGGGCTCAGTGTCTGGGGACTGTCTGTGGCTCAGTCTCTGTGGCTCAGTCTCTGTGGCTCAGTGTCTGGGGCTCAGTGTCTGGGGCTCAGTGTCTGGGGCTCAGTGTCTGGGCTCAGTGTCTGGGGCTCAATGTCTGGGGCTCAGTGTCTGGGGCTCAGTGTCTGGGGCTCAGTGTCTGGGGCTCAGTGTCTGGGGCTCAGTGTCTGGGGCCCAGTGTCTGGAGCCTGTCTGGGGCTCAGTGTCTGGTCCTCAGTTTCTGGGACCTGTCTGCGGCTCAGTGTCTGGGGCTCAGTGTCTGGGGCTCAGTGTCTGGGGCTCAGTGTCTGGGGCTCAGTGTCTGGGCTCAGTGTCTAGGGCTCATTGTCTAGGTCTCATTGCCTGAGGCCCAGTGCCTGGGCTCAGTGTCTAGGGCTCAGTGCCTGAGGCCCAGTGCCTGGGGCTCAGTGCCTGGGGCTCAGTGCCTGGGGCTCAGTGTCTGGGCTCAGTGTCTGGGGCCCAGTGTCTGGGGCTCAGTTTCTGGGGCTCGGTGTCTGGGGCTCGGTGTCTGGGGCTCAGTGTCTGGGGCTCAGTGTCTGGGGCTCAGTGTCTTGTTTTCAGTGTCTGGGCCCCGTGACTAGGGCTCAGTGTCTGGGACTCCACGTCTGGGGCTCCACGTCTGGGGCTCAGTTTCTTGGAGTTCAGTTTCTTGGAGCTCAGTGTCTGGGACTCAGTGTCTGGGGCTCAGTGTTTTGGGCTCAGTGTCTTATTTTCAGTGTCTGGGCGCCGTGACTAGGGCTCAGTGTCTGGGGCCTGTCTGGGGCTCAGTGTCTGGGGCTCAGTGTCTGGGATCAGTGTCTGGGCTTTGTGCCTATGGCCTCTTTGGGCTCAGTGTCTGGCCTTCGAGGCTGGGCTCAGTGTCTGGGGCCTGTCTGGGCTCAGTGCCTGTGCTCAGTGTCTGGGCCTGTCTGGGGCTCAGTGTCTGGGGCTCAGTGTCTGGGGCTCAGTGTCTGGGGGCTGTCTGGATCTCAGTGTCTGGGCTCAGTCTCTGGGGTTCAGTGTCTGGAGCCTATCTGGAACTCAGTGTCTCCAGACCAGTGTCTGGGGCTCAGTGTCTGGGGCTCAGTGTCTGGGGCTCAGTGCCTGCGGTTCAGTGTCTGAGCTCAGTGTCTCGGGCCCAGTGTCTGGGGCCCAGTGTCTGGGGCTCCGTGTCTGGGGCTCAGTGACTGGGTCTCAATGTCTGGGGCTCTGTGCCTGGGCTCAGTGTCTGGGGCCCAGTGTCTGGGCTTAGTGACTGGGGCTCCGTGTCTGGGGCTCCGTGTCTGGGGCTCCGTGTCTGGGGCTCCGTGTCTGCGGCTCCGTGTCTGCGGCTCCGTGTCTGCGGCTCAGTGTCTGGGGACTGTCTGTGGCTCAGTCTCTGTGGCTCAATCTCTGTGGCTCAGTGTCTGGGGCTCAGTGTCTGGGCTTTATGCCTATGGCCTCTTTGGGCTCAGAGTCTGGCCTCCGAGGCTGGTCTCAGTGTCTGGGGCCTGTCTGTGCTCAGTGCCTGTGCTCAGTGTCTGGGCCTGTCTGGAGCTCAGTGTCTGGGGCTCAGTGTCTGGGGCTCAGTGTCTGGGGGCTGTCTGGATCTCAGTGTCTGGGCTCAGTCTCTGGGGTTCAGTGTCTGGAGCCTATCTGGAGCTCAGTGTCTCCAGACCAGTGTCTGCGGCTCAGTGTCTGGGGCTCAGTGTCTGCGGCACAGTGTCTGGGGCTCAGTGTCTGGGGCTCAGTGCCTGTGGTTCAGTGTCTGAGCTCAGTGTCTGGAGCCCAGTGTCTGGGGCTCCGTGTCTGGGGCTTCGTGTCTGGGGCTCCATGTCTGGGGCTCAGTGACTGGGGCTCAATGTCTGGGGCTCTGTGCCTGGGCTCAGTATCTGGGGCTCAGTGCTTGGATCAGTGTCTGTGGCCTGTCTGCGGCTCCGTGTCTGCGGCTGCGTGTCTGCGGCTCCGTGTCTGCGGCTCCATGTCTGCGGCTCCGTGTCTGGGGCTCCGTGTCTGTGGCTCCGTGTCTGGCGCTCTGTGTCTGGGGACTGTCTGTGGCTCAGTCTCTGTTGCTCAGTCTCTGTGGCTCAGTGTCTGGGGCTCAGTGTCTGGGGCTCAGTGTCTGGGGCTCAGTGTCTGGGGCTCAGTGTCTGGGGCTCAGTGTCTAGGGCTCTGTGCCTGGGCTCAGTGTCTGGCTCAGTATCTGGGACCTAGTGTCTGGGCTGTGTCTGGGGTTCAGTGTCTGGGCCCAGTGTCTGGGGCTCAATTTCTGAGCTCAGTGTCTGGGCACACTGCCTGTGTCAATGTCTGTGGCTCAGTGACTGAGGCTCAATGTCTGGGCTCAGTGTCTGGGGCTCAGTGTCTGGGGATCAGTGTCTGGGGCTCAGGTTCTGCCGCCCAGTGACTGGGCTCACTGTCTGGGGCTCAGTGTCTGGGGCTCCGTGTCTGGGGCTCCGTGTCTGGGGCTTCGTGTCTGGGGCTTCGTGTCTGGCGCTCCGTGTCTGGGGACTGTCTGTGGCTCAGTCTCTGTTGCTCAGTCTCTGTGGCTCAGTGTCTGGGGCTCAGTGTCTGGGGCTCAGTGTCTGTGGCTCAGTGTCTGGGGCTCAGTGTCTGGGGCTCAGTGTCTGGGACTCAGTGTCTGGGGCTCAGTTTCTGCCGCCTAGTGACTGGGCTCAGTGTCTGGGGCTCAGTGTCTGGGCTGAGTGTCTGTGGCTCAGTTTCTGGGGCTTCTCTGTGGCTCACTGTCTGCGGCTCGGTGTCTGGTGCTCAGTGTCTGGGGCTCACTGTCTGTGCACAATGTCTTGGACTCAGCATCTGGAGCCCAGTGTCTGGGCTCAGTGTCTGGGGCTCAGTGTCTGGGGCTCAGTGTATGGGGCTCAGTGTCTGAGGCTCAGTGTCTGGGGCTCAGTGTCTGGGGCTCAGTGTCTGGAGCCTGTCTGGGGCTTAGTGTCTGGGGCTTAGTGTCTGGGCTCAGTGTCTGGGGCTCAGTGTCTGGGCTGAGTGTCTGTGGCTCAGTTTCTGGGGCTTCTCTGTGGCTCACTGTCTGCGGCTCGGTGTCTGGTGCTCAGTGTCTGGGGCTCACTGTCTGTGCACAATGTCTTGGACTCAGCATCTGGAGCCCAGTGTCTGGGCTCAGTGTCTGGGGCTCAGTGTCTGGGGCTCAGTGTATGGGGCTCAGTGTCTGAGGCTCAGTGTCTGGGGCTCAGTGTCTGGGGCTCAGTGTCTGGAGCCTGTCTGGGGCTTAGTGTCTGGGGCTTAGTGTCTGGGCTCAGTGTCTGGGGCTCAGTGTCTGGAGCCTGTCTGGGGCTCAGTGTCTGGGCTCAGTGTCTGGGCTCAGTGTCTGGGGCTCAGTGTCTGGGGCTCAGTGTCTGGGGCTCAGTGTCTTGTTTTCAGTGTCTGGGCCCCGTGACTAGGGCTCAGTGTCTGGGGCTCCACGTCTGGGGCTCCACGTCTGGGGCTCAGTTTCTTGGAGCTCAGTGTCTGGGGCTCAGTGTCTGGGGCTCAGTGTCTGGGGCTCAGTGTCTTGGGCTCAGTGTCTTATTTTCAGTGTCTGGGCCACGTGACTAGGGCTCAGTGTCTGGGGCCTGTCTGGGGCTCAGTGTCTGGGGCTCAGTGTCTGGGGCTCAGTGTCTGGGGCTCAGTGTCTGGAGCCTGTCTGGGGCTTAGTGTCTGGGGCTTAGTGTCTGGGCTCAGTGTCTGGGGCTCAGTGTCTGGAGCCTGTCTGGGGCTCAGTGTCTGGGCTCAGTGTCTGGGCTCAGTGTCTGGGGCTCAGTGTCTGGGGCTCAGTGTCTGGGGACTGTCTGTGGCTCAGTCTCTGTTGCTCAGTCTCTGTGGCTCAGTGTCTGGGGCTCAGTGTCTGGGGCTCAGTTTCTTGGAGCTCAGTGTCTGGGGCTCAGTGTCTGGGGCTCAGTGTCTGGGGCTCAGTGTCTAGGGCTCTGTGCCTGGGCTCAGTGTCTGGCTCAGTATCTGGGACCTAGTGTCTGGGCTGTGTCTGGGGTTCAGTGTCTGGGCCCAGTGTCTGGGGCTCAATTTCTGAGCTCAGTGTCTGGGCACACTGCCTGTGTCAATGTCTGTGGCTCAGTGACTGAGGCTCAATGTCTGGGCTCAGTGTCTGGGGCTCAGTGTCTGGGGATCAGTGTCTGGGGCTCAGGTTCTGCCGCCCAGTGACTGGGCTCACTGTCTGGGGCTCAGTGTCTGGGGCTCCGTGTCTGGGGCTCCGTGTCTGGGGCTCCGTGTCTGGGGCTTCGTGTCTGGGGCTTCGTGTCTGGCGCTCCGTGTCTGGGGACTGTCTGTGGCTCAGTCTCTGTTGCTCAGTCTCTGTGGCTCAGTGTCTGGGGCTCAGTGTCTGGGGCTCAGTGTCTGTGGCTCAGTGTCTGGGGCTCAGTGTCTGGGGCTCAGTGTCTGGGACTCAGTGTCTGGGGCTCAGTTTCTGCCGCCTAGTGACTGGGCTCACTGTCTGGGGCTCAGTGTCTGGGCTGAGTGTCTGTGGCTCAGTTTCTGGGGCTTCTCTGTGGCTCACTGTCTGCGGCTCGGTGTCTGGTGCTCAGTGTCTGGGGCTCACTGTCTGTGCACAATGTCTTGGACTCAGCATCTGGAGCCCAGTGTCTGGGCTCAGTGTCTGGGGCTCAGTGTCTGGGGCTCAGCGTATGGGGCTCAGTGTCTGAGGCTCAGTGTCTGGGGCTCAGTGTCTGGGGCTCAGTGTCTGGAGCCTGTCTGGGGCTTAGTGTCTGGGGCTTAGTGTCTGGGCTCAGTGTCTGGGGCTCAGTGTCTGGAGCCTGTCTGGGGCTCAGTGTCTGGGCTCAGTGTCTGGGCTCAGTGTCTGGGGCTCAGTGTCTGGGGCTCAGTGTCTGGGGCTCAGTGTCTGGGGCTCAGTGTCTGGGGCTCAGTGTCTTGTTTTCAGTGTCTGGGCCCCGTGACTAGGGCTCAGTGTCTGGGGCTCCACGTCTGGGGCTCCACGTCTGGGGCTCAGTTTCTTGGAGCTCAGTGTCTGGGGCTCAGTGTCTGGGGCTCAGTGTCTGGGGCTCAGTGTCTTGGGCTCAGTGTCTTATTTTCAGTGTCTGGGCCACGTGACTAGGGCTCAGTGTCTGGGGCCTGTCTGGGGCTCAGTGTCTGGGGCTCAGTGTCTGGGATCAGTGTCTGGGCTTTGTGCCTATGGCCTCTTTGGGCTCAGTGTCTGGCCTCCGAGGCTGGGCTCAGTGTCTGGGGCCTGTCTGGGCTCAGTGCCTGTGCTCAGTGTCTGGGCCTGTCTGGGGCTCAGTGTCTGGGGCTCAGTGTCTGGGGCTCAGTGTCTGGGCCGATCTGGAGCTCAGTGTCTCCAGACCAGTGTCTGGGGCTCCGTGTCTGGGGCTCCGTGTCTGGGGCTCCGTGTCTGGGGCTCAGTGAATAGGGCTCAATGTCTGGGGCTCTGTGCCTGGGCTCAGTATCTGGGGCTCAGTGCCTGGCTCAGTGTCTGGGGCATGTCTGCAGCTCCGTGTCTGCGGCTTCTCTGTGGCTCAGTGTCTGGGGCACAGTGTCTGGGGACTGTCTGGGGCTCAGTGACTGGGGCTCAGTGTCTGGGCTTAGTGACTGGGGCTCCGTGTCTGGGGCTCCGTGTCTGTGGCTCTGTGTCTGTGGCTCCGTGTCTGGGTCTCCGTGTCTGGGGCTCCGTGTCTGGGGCTCCGTGTCTGGGGATCGTTGTCTGGGGCTCCGTGTCTGGGGCTCCGTGTCTGGGGCTCCGTGTCTGGGGCTCCGTGTCTGCAGCTCTGTGTCTGTGCCTCCGTGTCTGTGGCACCGTGTCTGCGGCTTTGCTGCAGCTCAGTGTCTGGGGCCTGTCTGGGCTCAGTGCCTGTGCTCAGTGCCTGGGCCTGTCTTGGGCTCATTGTCTGGGGCTCAGTGTCTGGGGCTCAGTGTCTGTGGGCTGTCTGGATCTCAGTGTCTGGGCACAGTCTCTGGGGTTCAGTGTCTGGAGCCTATCTGGAGCTCAGTGTCTCCAGACCAGTGTCTGCAGCTCAGTGTCTGGGGCTCAGTGTCTGCGGCACAGTGTCTGGGGCTCAGTGTCTGGGGCTCAGTGCCTGTGGTTCAGTGTCTGAGCTCAGTGTCTGGAGCCCAGTGTCTGGGGCTCCGTGTCTGGGGCTTCGTGTCTGGGGCTCCGTGTCTGGGGCTCAGTGACTGGGGCTCAATGTCTGGGGCTCTGTGCCTGGGCTCAGTATCTGGGGCTCAGTGCCTGGATCAGTGTCAGTGGCCTGTCTGCGGCTCCGTGTCTGCGGCTGCGTGTCTGCGGCTCCGTGTCTGCGGCTCCATGTCTGCGGCTCCGTGTCTGGGGCTCCGTGTCTGTGGCTTCGTGTCTGGCGCTCTGTGTCTGGGGACTGTCTGTGGCTCAGTCTCTGTTGCTCAGTCTCTGTGGCTCAGTGTCTGGGCTCAGTGTCTGGGGCTCAGTGTCTGGGGCCCAGTGTCTGGGGCTCAGTGTCTGGGGCTCAGTGTCTGGGGCTCCGTGTCTGGGGCTCCGTGTCTGGGGCTCCGTGTCTGGGGCTCCGTGTCTGTGGCTCCGTGTCTGGGGCTTCGTGTCTGGGGCTTCGTGTCTGGCGCTCCGTGTCTGGGGACTGTCTGTGGCTCAGTCTCTGTTGCTCAGTCTCTGTGGCTCAGTGTCTGGGGCTCAGTGTCTGGGGCTCAGTGTCTGGGGCTCAGTGTCTAGGGCTCTATGCCTGGGCTCAGTGTCTGGCTCAGTGTCTGGGACCTAGTGTCTGGGCTGTGTCTGGGGTTCAGTGTCTGGGCCCAGTGTCTGGGGCTCAATTTCTGAGCTCAGTGTCTGGGCACACTGCCTGTGTCAATGTCTGTGGCTCAGTGACTGAGGCTCAATGTCTGGGCTCAGTGTCTGGGGATCATTTTCTGCCGCCCAGTGACTGGGCTCACTGTCTGGGGCTCAGTGACTGGGGCTGAATGTCTGGGGCTCTGTGCCTGGGCTCAGTATCTGGGGCTCAGTGCCTGGATCAGTGTCTGTGGCCTGTCTGCGGCTCCGTGTCTGCGGCTGCGTGTCTGCGGCTCCGTGTCTGCGGCTCCGTGTCTGCGGCTCCGTGTCTGGGGCTCCGTGTCTGTGGCTCCGTGTCCGGGGCTTCGTGTCTGGGGCTTCGTGTCTGGCGCTCCGTGTCTGGGGACTGTCTGTGGCTCAGTCTCTGTTGCTCAGTCTCTGTGGCTCAGTGTCTGGGGCTCAGTGTCTGGGGCTCAGTGTCTGGGGCTCAGTGTCTGGGGCTCAGTGTCTAGGGCTCTGTGCCTGGACTCAGTGTCTGGCTCATTATCTGGGACCTAGTGTCTGGGATGTGTCTGGGGTTCAGTGTCTGGGCCCAGTGTCTGGGGCTCAATTTCTGAGCTCAGTGTCTGGGCACACTGCCTGTGTCAATGTCTGTGGCTCAGTGACTGAGGCTCAATGTCTGGGCTCAGTGTCTGGGGCTCAGTGAATAGGGCTCAATGTCTGGGGCTCTGTGCCTGGGCTCAGTATCTGGGGCTCAGTGCCTGGCTCAGTGTCTGGGGCATGTCTGCAGCTCCGTGTCTGCGGCTTCTCTGTGGCTCAGTGTCTGGGGCACAGTGTCTGGGGACTGTCTGGGGCTCAGTGACTGGGGCTCAGTGTCTGGGCTTAGTGACTGGGGCTCCGTGTCTGGGGCTCCGTGTCTGTGGCTCTGTGTCTGTGGCTCCGTGTCTGGGTCTCCGTGTCTGGGGCTCCGTGTCTGGGGCTCCGTGTCTGGGGATCGTTGTCTGGGGCTCCGTGTCTGGGGCTCCGTGTCTGGGGCTCCGTGTCTGGGGCTCCGTGTCTGCAGCTCTGTGTCTGCGGCTCCGTGTCTGTGGCACCGTGTCTGCGGCTTCTCTGCAGCTCAGTGTCTGGGGCCTGTCTGGGCTCAGTGCCTGTGCTCAGTGCCTGGGCCTGTCTGGGGCTTATTGTCTGGGGCTCAGTGTCTGGGGCTCAGTGTCTGTGGGCTGTCTGGATCTCAGTGTCTGGGCACAGTCTCTGGGGTTCAGTGTCTGGAGCCTATCTGGAGCTCAGTGTCTCCAGACCAGTGTCTGCAGCTCAGTGTCTGGGGCTCAGTGTCTGGGGCTCAGTGTCTAGGGCTCTGTGCCTGGACTCAGTGTCTGGCTCATTATCTGGGACCTAGTGTCTGGGATGTGTCTGGGGTTCAGTGTCTGGGCCCAGTGTCTGGGGCTCAATTTCTGAGCTCAGTGTCTGGGCACACTGCCTGTGTCAATGTCTGTGGCTCAGTGACTGAGGCTCAATGTCTGGGCTCAGTGTCTGGGGCTCAGTGAATAGGGCTCAATGTCTGGGGCTCTGTGCCTGGGCTCAGTATCTGGGGCTCAGTGCCTGGCTCAGTGTCTGGGGCATGTCTGCAGCTCCGTGTCTGCGGCTTCTCTGTGGCTCAGTGTCTGGGGCACAGTGTCTGGGGACTGTCTGGGGCTCAGTGACTGGGGCTCAGTGTCTGGGCTTAGTGACTGGGGCTCCGTGTCTGGGGCTCCGTGTCTGCGGCTGCGTGTCTGCGGCTCCGTGTCTGCGGCTCCGTGTCTGCGGCTCCGTGTCTGGGGCTCCGTGTCTGTGGCTCCGTGTCCGGGGCTTCGTGTCTGGGGCTTCGTGTCTGGCGCTCCGTGTCTGGGGACTGTCTGTGGCTCAGTCTCTGTTGCTCAGTCTCTGTGGCTCAGTGTCTGGGGCTCAGTGTCTGGGGCTCAGTGTCTGGGGCTCAGTGTCTGGGGCTCAGTGTCTAGGGCTCTGTGCCTGGACTCAGTGTCTGGCTCATTATCTGGGACCTAGTGTCTGGGATGTGTCTGGGGTTCAGTGTCTGGGCCCAGTGTCTGGGGCTCAATTTCTGAGCTCAGTGTCTGGGCACACTGCCTGTGTCAATGTCTGTGGCTCAGTGACTGAGGCTCAATGTCTGGGCTCAGTGTCTGGGGCTCAGTGAATAGGGCTCAATGTCTGGGGCTCTGTGCCTGGGCTCAGTATCTGGGGCTCAGTGCCTGGCTCAGTGTCTGGGGCATGTCTGCAGCTCCGTGTCTGCGGCTTCTCTGTGGCTCAGTGTCTGGGGCACAGTGTCTGGGGACTGTCTGGGGCTCAGTGACTGGGGCTCAGTGTCTGGGCTTAGTGACTGGGGCTCCGTGTCTGGGGCTCCGTGTCTGTGGCTCTGTGTCTGTGGCTCCGTGTCTGGGTCTCCGTGTCTGGGGCTCCGTGTCTGGGGCTCCGTGTCTGGGGATCGTTGTCTGGGGCTCCGTGTCTGGGGCTCCGTGTCTGGGGCTCCGTGTCTGGGGCTCCGTGTCTGCAGCTCTGTGTCTGCGGCTCCGTGTCTGTGGCACCGTGTCTGCGGCTTCTCTGCAGCTCAGTGTCTGGGGCCTGTCTGGGCTCAGTGCCTGTGCTCAGTGCCTGGGCCTGTCTGGGGCTTATTGTCTGGGGCTCAGTGTCTGGGGCTCAGTGTCTGTGGGCTGTCTGGATCTCAGTGTCTGGGCACAGTCTCTGGGGTTCAGTGTCTGGAGCCTATCTGGAGCTCAGTGTCTCCAGACCAGTGTCTGCAGCTCAGTGTCTGGGGCTCAGTGTCTGCGGCACAGTGTCTGGGGCTCAGTGTCTGGGGCTCAGTGCCTGTGGTTCAGTGTCTGAGCTCAGTGTCTGGAGCCCAGTGTCTGGGGAACCGTGTCTGGGGCTTCGTGTCTGGGGCTCCGTGTCTGGGGCTCAGTGACTGGGGCTCAATGTCTGGGGCTCTGTGCCTGGGCTCAGTATCTGGGGCTCAGTGCCTGGATCAGTGTCTGTGGCCTGTCTGCGGCTCCGTGTCTGCGGCTGCGTGTCTGCGGCTCCGTGTCTGCGGCTCCATGTCTGCGGCTCCGTGTCTGGGGCTCCGTGTCTGTGGCTTCGTGTCTGGCGCTCTGTGTCTGGGGACTGTCTGTGGCTCAGTCTCTGTTGCTCAGTCTCTGTGGCTCAGTGTCTGGGCTCAGTGTCTGGGGCTCAGTGTCTGGGGCCCAGTGTCTGGGGCTCAGTGTCTGGGGCTCAGTGTCTGGGGCTCCGTGTCTGGGGCTCCGTGTCTGGGGCTCCGTGTCTGGGGCTCCGTGTCTGTGGCTCCGTGTCTGGGGCTTCGTGTCTGGGGCTTCGTGTCTGGCGCTCCGTGTCTGGGGACTGTCTGTGGCTCAGTCTCTGTTGCTCAGTCTCTGTGGCTCAGTGTCTGGGGCTCAGTGTCTGGGGCTCAGTGTCTGGGGCTCAGTGTCTAGGGCTCTGTGCCTGGGCTCAGTGTCTGGCTCAGTGTCTGGGACCTAGTGTCTGGGCTGTGTCTGGGGTTCAGTGTCTGGGCCCAGTGTCTGGGGCTCAATTTCTGAGCTCAGTGTCTGGGCACACTGCCTGTGTCAATGTCTGTGGCTCAGTGACTGAGGCTCAATGTCTGGGCTCAGTGTCTGGGGATCATTTTCTGCCGCCCAGTGACTGGGCTCACTGTCTGGGGCTCAGTGACTGGGGCTGAATGTCTGGGGCTCTGTGCCTGGGCTCAGTATCTGGGGCTCAGTGCCTGGATCAGTGTCTGTGGCCTGTCTGCGGCTCCGTGTCTGCGGCTGCGTGTCTGCGGCTCCGTGTCTGCGGCTCCGTGTCTGCGGCTCCGTGTCTGGGGCTTCGTGTCTGGGGCTTCGTGTCTGGCGCTCCGTGTCTGGGGACTGTCTGTGGCTCAGTCTCTGTTGCTCAGTCTCTGTGGCTCAGTGTCTGGGGCTCAGTGTCTGGGGCTCAGTGTCTGGGGCTCAGTGTCTAGGGCTCTGTGCCTGGACTCAGTGTCTGGCTCATTATCTGGGACCTAGTGTCTGGGATGTGTCTGGGGTTCAGTGTCTGGGCCCAGTGTCTGGGGCTCAATTTCTGAGCTCAGTGTCTGGGCACACTGCCTGTGTCAATGTCTGTGGCTCAGTGACTGAGGCTCAATGTCTGGGCTCAGTGTCTGGGGCTCAGTGTCTGGGGCTCAGTGTCTGAGGCTCAGTGTCTGGGGCTCAGTGTCTGGGGCTCCGTGTCTGGGGCTCCGTGTCTGGGGCTCCGTGTCTGGGGCTCCGTGTCTGTGGCTCTGTGTCTGGGGCTTCGTGTCTGGGGCTTCGTGTCTGGCGCTCCATGTCTGGGGACTGTCTGTGGCTCAGTCTCTGTTGCTCAGTCTCTGTGGCTCAGTGTCTGTGGCTCAGTGTCTGGGGCTCAGTGTCTGGGGCTCAGTGTCTAGGGCTCTGTGCCTGGGCTCAGTGTCTGGCTCAGTATCTGGGACCCAGTGTCTGGGCTGTGTCTGGAGTTCAGTGTCTGGGCCCAGTGTCTGGGGCTCAATTTCTGAGCTCAGTGTCTGGGCACACTGCCTGTGTCAATGTCTGTGGCTCAGTGACTGAGGCTCAATGTCTGGGCTCAGTGTCTGGGGCTCAGTGTCTGTGTCTCAGTGTCTGGGGCTCAGTGTCTGGGGATCATTTTCTGCCGCCCAGTGACTGGGCTCACTGTCTGGGGCTCAGTGTCTGGGCTCAGTGTCTGGGGCTCAGTTTCTGGGGCTTCTCTGTGGCTCAGTGTCTGGGGCTCAGTGTCTTGGACTCAGTGTCTGGGGCTCTGTGTCTGGGGCTCTGTGTCTGGGGCTCTGTGTCTGGGGCTCAGTGTCTGGGCTCAGTGTCTGGGACCCAGTGTCTGGGGCTCAGTGCCTGGTGCTCAGTGTCTCGGGCTCAGTGTCTGGGGCTCAGTATCTGGAGCCTGTCTGGAGATCAATGTCTGGGTTGAGTGTCTGGGGCTCAGTGTCTGGCGCCTGTTTGGGCTCATGTCTGTGGCTCAGTGTCTGGGGCTCAGTGTCTTGGGCCCAGTGCCTGGGCTCAGTGTCTGGGGCCTGTCTGTGGCTCAGTGTCTGGTCTCAGTGTCTGGGGCCTGTCTGGAGCTCAGGGGCCTGTCTGCAGCTCAGTGTCTGGGGCTCTGTGTCTGGGGCCAGTCCGGGGCTCAATGTCTGTGGATCAGTGTCTGGGGCCTTTCTGGGCTCAGTCTCTGGGGCTCTTGTGTCTGGGGCCGGTCTGGGGCTCTATGTCTGGCACCTGTCTGTGGCTCAGTATCTGGGACTCAGTGTCTGGGGCTTGTCTGGGGCTCAGTGCCTGGGGTTCAGTGCCTGGGGTTCAGTGTCTGGGGCTCAGTGTCTTGTGCCCAGTGCCTGGGCTCAGTGTCTGGGGCCTGTCTGTGGCTCAGTGTCTAGGCTCAGTGTCTGGGGCCTGTTTGGAGCTCAGGGGCCTGTCTGCAACTCAGTGTCTGGGGCTCTGTGTCTGGGGCCAGTCTGGGGCTCAGTGTCTGGGGATCAGTGTCTGGGGCCTTTCTGGGCTCAGTGTCTGGGGCCTGTCTGGAGCTCAGGGGCCTGTCTGCAGCTCAGTGTCTGGGGCTCTATGTCTGGCACCTGTCTGGGGCTCAGTGTTTGGGGCTCAGTGTCTGGGGCTCAGTGTCTGGGGCTCAGTGTCTGGGGCTCAGTGTCTGGCGCTCCATGTCTGCGGCTCCGTGTCTGCGGCTCCGTGTCTGCGGCTTCTCTGCGGCTCAGTGTCTGGGGCTCAGTGTCCGGGGCACAGTGTCTGGGGAGTGTCTGTGGCTCAGTCTCTGTGCCTCAGTCTCTGTGGCTCAGTCTCTGTGGCTCAGTGTCTGGGGCTCAGTGTCTGGGGCTCAGTGTCTGGGGCTCAGTGTCTGGGGCTCAGTGTCTGGGGCTCAATGTCTGGGGCTCAGTGTCTGGGGCTCAGTGACTGGGGCTCCGTGTCTGCGGCTCCGTGTCTGCGGCTCCGTGTCTGCGGCTCCGTGTCTGCGGCTTCTCTGCGGCTCAGTGTCTGGGGCACAGTGTCTGGGGCACAGTGTCTGGGGACTGTCTGTGGCTCAGTCTCTGTGGCTCAGTCTCTGTGGCTCAGTGTCTGGGGCTCAGTGTCTGGGGCTCAGTGTCTGGGGCTCAGTGTCTGGGGCTCAGTGTCTGGGGCACAGTGTCTGGGCTTAGTGACTGGGGCTCAATGTCTAGGGCTCTGTGCCTGGGCTCAGTGTCTGGCTCAGTATCTGGGACCCAGTGTCTGGGCTGTGTCTGGGGTTCAGTGTCTGGGCCCAGTGTCTGGGGCTCAATTTCTGAGCTCAGTGTCTGGGCACACTGCCTGTGTCAATGTCTGTGGCTCAGTGACTAAGGCTCAATGTCTGGGCTCAGTGTCTGGGGCTCAGTGTCTGGGCTGAGTGTCTGTGGCTCAGTTTCTGGGGCTTCTCTGTGGCTCACTGTCTGCGGCTCGGTGTCTGGTGCTCAGTGTCTGGGGCTCACTGTCTGTGCACAATGTCTTGGACTCAGCATCTGGAGCCCAGTGTCTGGGCTCAGTGTCTGGGGCTCAGTGTCTGGGGCTCAGTGTATGGGGCTCAGTGTCTGAGGCTCAGTGTCTGGGGCTCAGTGTCTGGGGCTCAGTGTCTGGAGCCTGTCTGGGGCTTAGTGTCTGGGGCTTAGTGTCTGGGCTCAGTGTCTGGGGCTCAGTGTCTGGGCTGAGTGTCTGTGGCTCAGTTTCTGGGGCTTCTCTGTGGCTCACTGTCTGCGGCTCGGTGTCTGGTGCTCAGTGTCTGGGGCTCACTGTCTGTGCACAATGTCTTGGACTCAGCATCTGGAGCCCAGTGTCTGGGCTCAGTGTCTGGGGCTCAGTGTCTGGGGCTCAGTGTATGGGGCTCAGTGTCTGAGGCTCAGTGTCTGGGGCTCAGTGTCTGGGGCTCAGTGTCTGGAGCCTGTCTGGGGCTTAGTGTCTGGGGCTTAGTGTCTGGGCTCAGTGTCTGGGGCTCAGTGTCTGGAGCCTGTCTGGGGCTCAGTGTCTGGGCTCAGTGTCTGGGCTCAGTGTCTGGGGCTCAGTGTCTGGGGCTCAGTGTCTGGGGCTCAGTGTCTTGTTTTCAGTGTCTGGGCCCCGTGACTAGGGCTCAGTGTCTGGGGCTCCACGTCTGGGGCTCCACGTCTGGGGCTCAGTTTCTTGGAGCTCAGTGTCTGGGGCTCAGTGTCTGGGGCTCAGTGTCTGGGGCTCAGTGTCTGTCCACAACGTCTTGGACTCAGCGTCTGGAGCCCAGTGTCTGGGCTCAGTGTCTGGGGCTCTGTCTGGGGCTCAGTGTATGGGGCTCAGTGTCTGAGGCGCAGTGTCTGGGGCTCTGTGTCTGGGGCTCTGTGTCTGGGGCTCAGTGTCTGGGGCTCAGTGTCTGGAGCTCAGTGTCTGGGGCTCAGTGTCTGGGGCTCAGTGTCTGCGGCTCCGTGTCTGCGGCTCCGTGTCTGCGGCTCCATGTCTGCTGCTTCTCTGTGGCTCAGTGTCTGGGGCACAGTGTCTGGGGCCTGTCTGGGGCTCAGTGTCTGGGGCTCAGTGTCTGGGCTTAGTGACTGGGGCTCCGTGTCTGGGGCTCCGTGTCTGGGACTCCGTGTCTGTGGCTCCGTGTCTGTGGCTTCGTGTCTGGGGCTTAGTGTCTGGGCTCAGTGTCTGGGGCTCAGTGTCTGGAGCCTGTCTGGGACTCAGTGTCTGGGCTCAGTGTCTGGGCTCAGTGTCTGGGGCTCAGCGTCTGGGGCTCAGTGTCTTGTTTTCAGTGTCTGGGCCCCGTGACTAGGGCTCAGTGTCTGGGGCTCCACGTCTGGGGCTCCACGTCTGGGGCTCCACGTCTGGGGCTCAGTTTCTTGGAGTTCAGTTTCTTGGAGCTCAGTGTCTGGGGCTCAGTGTCTGGGGCTCAGTGTCTGGGGCTCAGTGTCTTGGGCTCAGTGTCTTTTTTTCAGTGTCTGGGCCACGTGAATAGGGTTCAGTGTCTGGGGCCTGTCTGGGGCTCAGTGTCTGGGGCTCAGTGTCTGGGGCTCAGTGTCTGGGGCTCAGTATCTGGGCTTAGTGACTGGGGCTCAATGTCTAGGGCTCTGTGCCTGGGCTCAGTGTCTGGCTCAGTATCTGGGACCCAGTGTCTGGGCTGTGTCTGGGGTTCAGTGTCTGGGGCTCAGTGTCTGGGGCACAGTGTCTGGGCTTAGTGACTGGGGCTCAATGTCTAGGGCTCTGTGCCTGGGCTCAGTGTCTGGCTCAGTATCTGGGACCCAGTGTCTGGGCTGTGTCTGGGGTTCAGTGTCTGGGCCCAGTGTCTGGGGCTCAATTTCTGAGAGTGTCTGGGCACACTGCCTGTGTCAATGTCTGTGGCTCAGTGACTGAGGCTCAATGTCTGGGCTCAGTGTCTGGGGCTCAGTATCTGGGCTCAGTGTCTGTGGCTCAGTTTCTGGGGCTTCTCTGTGGCTCAGTGTCTGGGGCTCAGTGTCTGGGGCTCAGTGTCTGGGGTTCAGTGTCTGTGCACAACGTCTTGGACTCAGCGTCTGGAGCCCAGTGTCTGGGCTCAGTGTCTGGGGCTCAGTGTCTGGGGCTCAGTGTATGGGGCTCAGTGTCTGGAGCTCATTGTCTGGAGCTCAGTGTCTGGGGCTCAGTGTCTGGGACTCAGTGTCTGCGGCTCAGTGTCTGCGGCTCCGTGTATGCGGCTCCGTGTCTGCGGCTCCGTGTCTGCTGCTTCTCTGTGGCTCAGTGTCTGGGGCACAGTGTCTGGGGACTGTCTGGGGCTCAGTGTCTGGGGCTCAGTGTCTGGGCTTAGTGACTGGGGCTCCGTGTCTGGGGCTCCGTGTCTGGGGCTCCGTGTCTGGGACTCCATGTCTGTGGCTCCGTGTCTGTGGCTTCGTGTCTGGGGCTTAGTGTCTGGGCTCAGTGTCTGGGCTCAGTGTCTGGAGCTCAGTGTCTGGGGCTCAGTGTCTGGGGCTCAGTGTCTTGTTTTCAGTGTCTGGGTCCCGTGACTAGGGCTCAGTGTCTGGGGCTCCACGTCTGGGGCTCCACGTCTGGGGCTCAGTTTCTTGGAGTTCAGTTTCTTGGAGCTCAGTGTCTGGGGCTCAGTGTCTGGGGCTCAGTGTCTGGGGCTCAGTGTCTGGGGCTCAGTGTCTTTTTTTCAGTGTCTGGGCCACGTGAATAGGGCTCAGTGTCTGGGGCCTGTCTGGGGCTCAGTGTCTGGGGCTCAGTGTCTGGGATCAGTGTCTGGGCTTTGTGCCTATGACCTCTTTGGGCTCAGTGTCTGGCCTCTGAGGCTGGGCTCAGTGTCTGGGGCCTGTCTGGGCTCAGTGCTTGTGCTCAGTGTCTGGGCCTGTCTGGGGCTCAGTGTCTGGGGCTCAGTGTCTGGGGCTCAGTGTCTGGGCCGATCTGGAGCTCAGTGTCTCCAGACCAGTGTCTGGGGCTCAGTGTCTGCGGCACAGTGTCTGGGGCTCAGTGTCTGGGGCTCAGTGCCTGGGGTTCAGTGTCTGAGCTCAGTGTCTGGGGCCCAGTGTCTGGGGCCCAGTGTCTGGGGCTCCGTGTCTGGGGCTCCGGGTCTGGGGCTCCGTGTCTGGGGCTCAGTGCCTGGGGTTCAGTGTCTGAGCTCAGTGTCTGGGGCCCAGTGTCTGGGGCTCCGTGTCTGGGGCTCCGTGTCTGGGGCTCCGGGTCTGGGGCTCCGTGTCTGGGGCTCCGTGTCTGGGGCTCAGTGACTGGGGCTCAATGTCTGGGGCTCTGTGCCTGGGTCAGTATCTGGGGCTCAGTGCCTGGCTCAGTGTCTGGGGCCTGTCTGCAGCTCTGTGTCTGCGGCCCCGTGTCTGTGGCAACGTGTCTGCGGCTTCTCTGCAGCTCAGTGTCTGGGGCTCAGTGTCTAGGGCACAGTGTCTGGGGACTGTCTGTGGCTCAGTCTCTGTGGCTCAGTCTCTGTGGCTCAGTCTCTGGGGCTCAGTGTCTGGGGCTCAGTGTCTGGGGCTCAGTGTCTAGGGCTCTGTGCCTGGGCTCAGTGTCTGGCTCAGTATCTGGGACCCAGTGTCTGGGCTGTGTCTGGGGTTTAGTGTCTGGGCCCAGTGTCTGGGGCTCACTGTCTGGGGTTCAGTGTCTGGGGCTCATTTTCTGCCGCCCAGTGACTGGGCTCACTATCAGGGGCTCAGTGTCTGGGCTGAGTGTCTGTGGCTCAGTTTCTGGGGCTTCTCTGTGGCTCAGTGTCTGGGGCTCAGTGTCTGGGGCTCACTGTCTGTGCACAATGTCTTGGACTCAGTGTCTGGGGCTCAGTGTCTGGGGCTCTGTGTCTGGGGCTCTGTGTCTGGGGCTCAGTATCTGGGGCTCAGTGTCTTGGGCCCAGTGCCTGAGCTCAGTATCTGGGGCCTGTCTGTGGCTCAGTGTCTGGGGCTCAGTGTCTGGGGCTCAGTGTCTGGGCTCAGTGTCTGGGACCCAGTGTCTGGGGCTCAGTGTCTGGGGCTCAGTGTCTGGGGCTCAGTGCCTGGTGCTCAGTGTCTCGGGCTCAGTGTCTGGGGCTCAGTATTTGTCGTCTGTCTGGAGATCAATGTCTGGGCTCAGTGTCTGGGGCTCAGTGTCTGGCGCCTGTTTGGGCTCAGTGTCTGTGGCTCAGTGTCTGGGGCTCTGTGTCTTGGGCCCAGTGCCTGGGCTCAGTGTCTGGGGCCTGTCTGTGGCTCAGTGTCTGGGCTCAGTGTCTGGGGCCTGTCTGGAGCTCAGGGGCCTGTCTGCAGCTCAGTGTCTGGGGCTCTGTGTCTGGGGCCAGTCTGGGGCTCAGTGTCTGGGGATCAGTGTCTGGGGCCTTTCTGGGCTCAGTGTCTGGGGCTCTTGTGTCTGGGGCCGGTCTGGGGCTCTATGTCTGGCACCTGTCTGTGGCTCAGTATCTGGGACTCAGTGTCTGGGGCCTGTCTGGGGCTCAGTGTCTGGGGCTCAGTGTCTGGGGCTCAGTGTCTGGGCTCAGTGTCTGGGACCCAGTGTCTGGGGCTCAGTGTCTGGGGCTCAGTGTCTGGGGCTCAGTGTCTGGGCTCAGTGTCTTGGGGCTCAGTGTCCGCGGCGCAGTGTCTGGGCTCTGTGTCTGGGGCTCAGTGTCTGGGGCTCAGTGTCTGTGGCTCAGTGTCTGTGGCTCAGTGTATGTGACTCAGTGTCTGGGGCTCAGTGTCTGGGGCTCAGTGCCTGGGGTTCAGTGTCTGGGTTCAATGTCTGAGCTCAGTGTCTGGAGCCCAGTGTCTGGGGCTCAGTGTCTGGGGCTCAGTGTCTGGGAATACCAGTGTTTGGGACCCAGTGTCTGGGACTCCACGTCTGGGACTCCACATCTGGGGCTCCACGTCTGGGGCTCTACGTTTGGGGCTCTACGTCTGGGGCTCCACGTCTGGGGCTCCACGTCTGGGGCTCAGTTTCTAGAAGCTCAGTGTCTGGGGCTCTGTGTCTTGGGCCCAGTGCCTGGGCTCAGTGTCTGGGGCCTGTCTGTGGCTCAGTGTCTGGGCTCAGTGTCTGGGGCCTGTCTGGAGCTCAGGGGCCTGTCTGCAGCTCAGTGTCTGGGGCTCTGTGTCTGGGGCCAGTCTGGGGCTCAGTGTCTGGGGATCAGTGTCTGGGGCCTTTCTGGGCTCAGTGTCTGGGGCTCTTGTGTCTGGGGCCGGTCTGGGGCTCTATGTCTGGCACCTGTCTGTGGCTCAGTATCTGGGACTCAGTGTCTGGGGCCTGTCTGGGGCTCAGTGTCTGGGGCTCAGTGTCTGGGGCTCAGTGTCTGGGCTCAGTGTCTGGGACCCAGTGTCTGGGGCTCAGTGTCTGGGGCTCAGTGTCTGCGGCTCAGTGTCTGGGCTCAGTGTCTTGGGGCTCAATGTCTGCAGCGCAGTGTCTGGGCTCTGTGTCTGGGGCTCAGTGTCTGGGGCTCAGTGTCTGTGGCTCAGTGTCTGTGGCTCAGTGTATGTGACTCAGTGTCTGGGGCTCAGTGTCTGGGGCTCAGTGCCTGGGGTTCAGTGTCTGGGTTCAGTGTCTGAGCTCAGTGTCTGGAGCCCAGTGTCTGGGGCTCAGTGTCTGGGGCTCAGTGCCTGGGACCCAGTGTTTGGGACCCAGTGTCTGGGACTCCACGTCTGGGACTCCACATCTGGGGCTCCACGTCTGGGGCTCTACGTTTGGGGCTCTACGTCTGGGGCTCCACGTCTGGGGCTCCACGTCTGGGGCTCAGTTTCTAGAAGCTCAGTGTCTGTGGCTCAGTGTCTGTGGCTCAGTGTCTGTGACTCAGTGTCTGGGGCTCAGTGTCTGAGGCTCAGTGCCTGGGGTTCAGTGTCTGAGCTCAGTGTCAGAGCTCAGTGTCTGGGGCCCAGTGTCTGGGCCCCGTGTCTCGGGCTCAGTTTCTTGGAACTCAGTGTCTGGGGCTTGTCTGGGGCTCAGTGTCTGTGGCTCAGTCTCTGTGGCTCAGTCTCTGTGGCTCAGTGTCTGTGGCTCAGTGTCTGGGGCTCAGTGTCTGGGGCTCAGTGTCTTGGGCTCTGTGCCTGGGCTCAGTGTCTGGCTCAGTATCTGGGACCCAGTGTCTGGCTGTGTCTGGGGTTCAGTGTCTGGGCCCAGTGTCTGGGGCTCAATTTCTGAGCTCAGTGTCTGGGCACACTGCCTGTGTCAATGTCTGTGGCTCAGTGACTGAGGCTCAATGTCTGGGCTCAGTGTCTGTGGCTCAGTGACTGGGCTCACTGTCTGGGGCTCAGTGTCTGGGCTCAGTGTCTGTGGCTCAGTTTCTCGGGCTTCTCTGTGGCTCAATGTCTGGGGCTCAGTGTCTGGGGCTCAGTGTCTGGGGCTCACTGTCTGTGCACAATGTCTGGGGCTCTGTGTCTGGGGCTCTGTGTCTGGGGCTCTGTGTCTGGGGCTCAGTGTCTGGGACCCAGTGTCTGGGGCTCAGTGCCTGGTGCTCAGTGTCTCGGGCTCAGTGTCTGGGGCTCAGTATCTGGAGCCTGTCTGGAGATCAATGTCTGGGCTCAGTGTCTGGGGCTCAGTGTCTGGCGCCTGTTTGGGCTCAGTGTCTGTGGCTCAGTGTCTGGGGCCCAGTGTCTTGGGCCCAGTGCCTGGGCTCAGTGTCTGGGGCCTGTCTGTGGCTCAGTGTCTGGGCTCAGTGTCTGGGGCCTGTCTGGAGCTCAGGGGCCTGTCTGCAGCTCAGTGTCTGGGGCTCTGTGTCTGGGGCCAGTCTGGGGCTCAGTGTCTGGGGATCAGTGTCTGGGGCCTTTCTGGGCTCAGTGTCTGGGTTTAGTGTCTGCGGCTCAGTGTCTGGGCTCAGTGTCTTGGGGCTCAGTGTCTGCAGCGCAGTGTCTGGGCCTGTCTGGGGCTCAGTGTCTGGGGCTCAGTGTCTGGGGCTCAGTGTCTGGGCCGATCTGGAGCTCAGTGTCTCCAGACCAGTGTCTGGGGCTCAGTGTCTGCGGCACAGTGTCTGGGGCTCAGTGTCTGGGGCTCAGTGCCTGGGGTTCAGTGTCTGAGCTCAGTGTCTGGGGCCCAGTGTCTGGGGCCCAGTGTCTGGGGCTCCGTGTCTGGGGCTCCGGGTCTGTGGCTCCGTGTCTGGGGCTCAGTGTCTGAGCTCAGTGTCTGGGGCCCAGTGTCTGGGGCCCAGTGTCTGGGGCTCCGTGTCTGGGGCTCCGTGTCTGGGGCTCCGTGTCTGGGGCTCCGTGTCTGGGGCTCAGTGACTGGGGCTCAATGTCTGGGGCTCAGTGCCTGGGGTTCAGTGTCTGAGCTCAGTGTCTGGGGCCCAGTGTCTGGGGCCCAGTGTCTGGGGCTCCGTGTCTGGGGCTCCGGGTCTGGGGCTCCGTGTCTGGGGCTCAGTGCCTGGGGTTCAGTGTCTGAGCTCAGTGTCTGGGGCCCAGTGTCTGGGGCCCAGTGTCTGGGGCTCCGTGTCTGGGGCTCCGGGTCTGGGGCTCCGTGTCTGGGGCTCCGTGTCTGGGGCTCAGTGACTGGGGCTCAATGTCTGGGGCTCTGTGCCTGGGTCAGTATCTGGGGCTCAGTGCCTGGCTCAGTGTCTGGGGCCTGTCTGCAGCTCTGTGTCTGCGGCCCCGTGTCTGTGGCACCGTGTCTGCGGCTTCTCTGCAGCTCAGTGTCTGGGGCTCAGTGTCTAGGGCACAGTGTCTGGGGACTGTCTGTGGCTCAGTCTCTGTGGCTCAGTCTCTGTGGCTCAGTCTCTGGGGCTCAATGTCTGGGGCTCAGTGTCTGGGGCTCAGTGTCTAGGGCTCTGTGCCTGGGCTCAGTGTCTGGCTCAGTATCTGGGACCCAGTGTCTGGGCTGTGTCTGGGGTTTAGTGTCTGGGCCCAGTGTCTGGGGCTCAATTTCTGAGCTCAGTGTCTGGGCACACTGCCTGTGTCAATGTCTGTGGCTCACTGCATGAGGCTCAATGTCTGGGCTCAGTGTCTGTGGCTCAGTGTCTGGGGCTCACTGTCTGGGGTTCAGTGTCTGGGGCTCATTTTCTGCCGCCCAGTGACTGGGCTCACTATCTGGGGCTCAGTGTCTGGGCTGAGTGTCTGTGGCTCAGTTTCTGGGGCTTCTCTGTGGCTCAGTGTCTGGGGCTCAGTGTCTGGGGCTCACTGTCTGTGCACAATGTCTTGGACTCAGTGTCTGGGGCTCAGTGTCTGGGGCTCTGTGTCTGGGGCTCTGTGTCTGGGGCTCAGTGTCTGGGGCTCAGTGTCTTGGGCCCAGTGCCTGAGCTCAGTATCTGGGGCCTGTCTGTGGCTCAGTGTCTGGGCTCAGTGTCTGGGGCCTGTCTGGAGCTCAGGGGCCTGTCTGCAGCTCAGTGTCTGGGGCTCTGTGTCTGGGGCCAGTCTGGGGCTCAGTGTCTGGGGATCAGTGTCTGGGGCCTTTCTAGGCTCAGTGTCTGGCGCTCTTGTGTCTGGGGCCGGTCTGGGGCTCTATGTCTGGCACCTGTCTGTGGCTCAGTATCTGGGACTCAGTGTCTGGGGCCTGTCTGTGGCTCAGTGTCTGGGGCTCAGTGTCTGGGGCTCAGTGTCTGGGCTCAGTGTCTGGGACCCAGTGTCTGGGGCTCAGTGTCTGGGGCTCAGTGTCTGGGGCTCAGTGCCTGGTGCTCAGTGTCTCGGGCTCAGTGTCTGGGGCTCAGTATTTGGCCTCTGTCTGGAGATCAATGTCTGGGCTCAGTGTCTGGGGCTCAGTGTCTGGCGCCTGTTTGGGCTCAGTGTCTGTGGCTCAGTGTCTGGGGCTCTGTGTCTTGGGCCCAGTGCCTGGGCTCAGTGTCTGGGGCCTGTCTGTGGCTCAGTGTCTGGGCTCAGTGTCTGGGGCCTGTCTGGAGCTCAGGGGCCTGTCTGCAGCTCAGTGTCTGGGGCTCTGTGTCTGGGGCCAGTCTGGGGCTCAGTGTCTGGGGATCAGTGTCTGGGGCCTTTCTGGGCTCAGTGTCTGGGGCTCTTGTGTCTGGGGCCGGTCTGGGGCTCTAGGTCTGGCACCTGTCTGTGGCTCAGTATCTGGGACTCAGTGTCTGGGGCCTGTCTGGGGCTCAGTGTCTGGGGCTCAGTGTCTGGGCTCAGTGTCTGGGACCCAGTGTCTGGGGCTCAGTGTCTGGGGCTCAGTGTCTGCGGCTCAGTGTCTGGGCTCAGTGTCTTGGGGCTCAGTGTCTGCAGCGCAGTGTCTGGGCTCTGTGTCTGGGGCTCAGTGTCTGGGGCTCAGTGTCTGTGGCTCAGTGTCTGTGGCTCAGTGTATGTGACTCAGTGTCTGGGGCTCAGTGTCTGGGGCTCAGTGCCTGGGGTTCAGTGTCTGGGTTCAGTGTCTGAGCTCAGTGTCTGTGGCTCAGTGTCTGGGGCTCAGTGTCTGGGGCTCAGTGTCTGGGCTCAGTGTCTGGGACCCAGTGTCTGGGGCTCAGTGTCTGGGGCTCAGTGTCTGGGGCTCAGTGCCTGGTGCTCAGTGTCTCGGAGTCAGTGTCTGGGGCTCAGTATTTGGAGTCTGTCTGGAGATCAATGTCTGGGCTCAGTGTCTGGGGCTCAGTGTCTGGCGCCTGTTTGGGCTCAGTGTCTGTGGCTCAGTGTCTGGGGCTCTATGTCTTGGGCCCAGTGCCTGGGCTCAGTGTCTGGGGCCTGTCTGTGGCTCAGTGTCTGGGCTCAGTGTCTGGGGCCTGTCTGGAGCTCAGGGGCCTGTCTGCAGCTCAGTGTCTGGGGCTCTGTGTCTGGGGCCAGTCTGGGGCTCAGTGTCTGGGGATCAGTGTCTGGGGCCTTTCTGGGCTCAGTGTCTGGGGCTCTTGTGTCTGGGGCCGGTCTGGGGCTCTATGTCTGGCACCTGTCTGTGGCTCAGTATCTGGGACTCAGTGTCTGGGGCCTGTCTGGGGCTCAGTGTCTGGGGCTCAGTGTCTGGGCTCAGTGTCTGGGACCCAGTGTCTGGGCCTCAGTGTCTGGGGCTCAGTATCTGCGGCTCAGTGTCTGGGCTCAGTGTCTTGGGGCTCAGTGTCTGCAGCGCAGTGTCTGGGCTCTGTGTCTGGGGCTCAGTGTCTGGGGCTCAGTGTCTGTGGCTCAGTGTCTGTGGCTCAGTGTATGTGACTCAGTGTCTGGGGCTCAGTGTCTGGGGCTCAGTGTCTGTGGCTCAGTGTCTGTGGCTCAGTGTATGTGACTCAGTGTATGTGACTCAGTGTCTGGGGCTCAGTGTCTGGGGCTCAGTGTCTGGGACCCAGTGTTTGGGACCCAGTGTCTGGAACTCCACGTCTGGGGCTCCACATCTGGGGCTCTACGTTTGGGGCTCTACGTCTGGGGCTCCACGTCTGGGGCTCCACGTCTGGGGCTCAGTTTCTAGAAGCTCAGTGTCTGTGGCTCAGTGTCTGTGGCTCAGTGTCTGTGACTCAGTGTCTGGGGCTCAGTGTCTGAGGCTCAGTGCCTGGGGTTCAGTGTCTGAGCTCAGTGTCTGAGCTCAGTGTCTGGGGCCCAGTGTCTGGGCCCCGTGTCTAGGGCTCAGTTTCTTGGAGCTCAGTGTCTGGGGCTTGTCTGGGGCTCAGTGTCTGTGGCTCAGTCTCTGTGGCTCAGTCTCTGTGGCTCAGTGTCTGTGGCTCAGTGTCTGGAGCTCAGTGTCTGGGGTTCAGTGTCTTGGGCTCAATGTCTAGGGCTCTGTGCCTGGGCTCAGTGTCTGGCTCAGTATCTGGGACCCAGTGTCTGGCTGTGTCTGGGGTTCAGTGTCTGGGCCCAGTGTCTGGGGCTCAATTTCTGAGCTCAGTGTCTGGGCACACTGCCTGTGTCAATGTCTGTGGCTCAGTGACTGAGGCTCAGTGTCTGGGGCTCAGTGTCTGGCGCCTGTTTGGGCTCAGTGTCTGTGGCTCAGTGTCTGGGGCTCAGTGTCTTGGGCCCAGTGCCTGGGCTCAGTGTCTGGGGCCTGTCTGTGGCTCAGTGACTGGGCTCAGTGTCTGGGGCCTGTCTGGAGCTCAGGGGCCTGTCTGCAGCTCAGTGTCTGGGGCTCTGTGTCTGGGGCCAGTCTGTGGCTCAGTGTCTGGGGATCAGTGTCTGGGGCCTTTCTGGGCTCAGTGTCTGCGGCTCTTGTGTCTGGGGCCGGTCTGGGGCTCTATGTCTGGCACCTGTCTGTGGCTCAGTATCTGGGACTCAGTGTCTGGGGCCTGTCTGTGGCTCAGTGTCTGGGGCTCAGTGTCTGGGGCTCAGTGTCTGGGCTCAGTGTCTGGGACCCAGTGTCTGGGGCTCAGTGTCTGGGGCTCAGTGTCTGGGGCTCAGTGCCTGGTGCTCAGTGTCTCGGAGTCAGTGTCTGGGGCTCAGTATTTGGAGTCTGTCTGGAGATCAATGTCTGGGCTCAGTGTCTGGGGCTCAGTGTCTGGCGCCTGTTTGGGCTCAGTGTCTGTGGCTCAGTGTCTGGGGCTCTATGTCTTGGGCCCAGTGCCTGGGCTCAGTGTCTGGGGCCTGTCTGTGGCTCAGTGTCTGGGCTCAGTGTCTGGGGCCTGTCTGGAGCTCAGGGGCCTGTCTGCAGCTCAGTGTCTGGGGCTCTGTGTCTGGGGCCAGTCTGGGGCTCAGTGTCTGGGGATCAGTGTCTGGGGCCTTTCTGGGCTCAGTGTCTGGGGCTCTTGTGTCTGGGGCCGGTCTGGGGCTCTATGTCTGGCACCTGTCTGTGGCTCAGTATCTGGGACTCAGTGTCTGGGGCCTGTCTGGGGCTCAGTGTCTGGGGCTCAGTGTCTGGGCTCAGTGTCTGGGACCCAGTGTCTGGGCCTCAGTGTCTGGGGCTCAGTATCTGCGGCTCAGTGTCTGGGCTCAGTGTCTTGGGGCTCAGTGTCTGCAGCGCAGTGTCTGGGCTCTGTGTCTGGGGCTCAGTGTCTGGGGCTCAGTGTCTGTGGCTCAGTGTCTGTGGCTCAGTGTATGTGACTCAGTGTCTGGGGCTCAGTGTCTGGGGCTCAGTGTCTGTGGCTCAGTGTCTGTGGCTCAGTGTATGTGACTCAGTGTATGTGACTCAGTGTCTGGGGCTCAGTGTCTGGGGCTCAGTGTCTGGGACCCAGTGTTTGGGACCCAGTGTCTGGAACTCCACGTCTGGGGCTCCACATCTGGGGCTCCACGTCTGGGGCTCTACGTCTGGGGCTCCACGTCTGGGGCTCCACGTCTGGGGCTCCACGTCTGGGGCTCAGTTTCTTGAAGCTCAGTGTCTGTGGCTCAGTGTCTGTGGCTCAGTGTATGTGACTCAGTGTCTGGGGCTCAGTGTCTGGGGCTCAGTGCCTGGGGTTCAGTGTCTGGGTTCAGTGTCTGAGCTCAGTGTCTGGAGCCCAGTGTCTGGGGCTCAGTGTCTGGGGCTCAGTGCCTGGGTCCCAGTGTTTGGGACCCAGTGTCTGGGACTCCACGTCTGGGGCTCCACATCTGGGGCTCCACGTCTGGGGCTCTACGTTTGGGGCTCTACGTCTGGGGCTCCACGTCTGGGGCTCCACGTCTGGGGCTCAGTTTCTAGAAGCTCAGTGTCTGTGGCTCAGTGTCTGTGGCTCAGTGTCTGTGACTCAGTGTCTGGGGCTCAGTGTCTGAGGCTCAGTGCCTGGGGTTCAGTGTCTGAGCTCAGTGTCTGAGCTCAGTGTCTGGGGCCCAGTGTCTGGGCCCCGTGTCTCGGGCTCAGTTTCTTGGAGCTCAGTGTCTGGGGCTTGTCTGGGGCTCAGTGTCTGTGGCTCAGTCTCTGTGGCTCAGTCTCTGTGGCTCAGTGTCTGTGGCTCAGTGTCTGGGGCTCAGTGTCTGGGGCTCAGTGTCTTGGGCTCTGTGCCTGGGC
Source organism: Pristiophorus japonicus (assembly GCF_044704955.1). NCBI lineage: Eukaryota > Metazoa > Chordata > Chondrichthyes > Pristiophoridae > Pristiophorus > Pristiophorus japonicus. The sequence goes on from NC_091982.1 coordinate 251,857,752, forward strand.
TCAGTGTCTGGCTCAGTATCTGGGACCCAGTGTCTGGCTGTGTCTGGGGTTCAGTGTCTGGGCCCAGTGTCTGGGGCTCAATTTCTGAGCTCAGTGTCTGGGCACACTGCCTGTGTCAATGTCTGTGGCTCAGTGACTGAGGCTCAATGTCTGGGCTCAGTGTCTGTGGCTCAGTGACTGGGCTCACTGTCTGGGGCTCAGTGTCTGGGCTCAGTGTCTGGGCTCAGTGTCTGTGGCTCAGTTTCTGGGGCTTCTCTGTGGCTCAATGTCTGGGGCTCAGTGTCTGGGGCTCAGTGTCTGGGGCTCACTGTCTGTGCACATTGTCTTGGACTCAGTGTCTGGGGCTCTGTGTCTGGGGCTCTGTGTCTGGGGCTCTGTGTCTGGGGCTCAGTGTCTGGGACCCAGTGTCTGGGGCTCAGTGCCTGGTGCTCAGTGTCTCGGGCTCAGTGTCTGGGGCTCAGTATCTGGAGCCTGTCTGGAGATCAATGTCTGGGCTCAGTGTCTGGGGCTCAGTGTCTGGCGCCTGTTTGGGCTCAGTGTCTGTGGCTCAGTGTCTGGGGCCCAGTGTCTTGGGCCCAGTGCCTGGGCTCAGTGTCTGGGGCCTGTCTGTGGCTCAGTGTCTGGGCTCAGTGTCTGGGGCCTGTCTGGAGCTCAGGGGCCTGTCTGCAGCTCAGTGTCTGGGGCTCTGTGTCTGGGGCCAGTCTGGGGCTCAGTGTCTGGGGATCAGTGTCTGGGGCCTTTCTGGGCTCAGTGTCTGGGTTTAGTGTCTGCGGCTCAGTGTCTGGGCTCAGTGTCTTGGGGCTCAGTGTCTGCAGCGCAGTGTCTGGGCTCAGTGTCTGGGGCTTGTCTGGGGCTCAGTGCCTGGGGTTCAGTGCCTGGGGTTCAGTGTCTGGGTTCAGTGTCTGAGCTCAGTGTCTGGGGCTCAGTGTCTGGGACCCAGTGTCTGGGACCCAGTGTCTGGGACTCCACGTCTGGGGCTCCACATCTGGGGCTCCACGTCTGGGACTCTACGTCTGGGGCTCCACGTCTGGGGCTCCACGTCTGGGGCTTCACGTCTGGGGCTCAGTTTCTTGAAGCTCAGTGTCTGTGGCCCAGTGTCTGTGGCTCAGTGTCTGTGGCTCAGTGTCTGGGACTCCACATCTGGGGCTCCACATCTGGGGCTCCACATCTGGGGCTCCACGTCTGGGGCTCCACGTCTGGGGCTCCACGTCTGGGGCTCCACGTCTGGGGCTCAGTTTCTTGAAGCTCAGTGTCTGTGGCTCAGTGTCTGTGGCTCCATGTCTGTGGCTCAGTGTCTGTGGCTCAGTGTCTGGTGCTCAGTGTCTGGGGCTCAGTGCCTGGGGTTCAGTGTCTGTGCTCAGTGTCTGAGCTCAGTATCTGGGGCCCAGTGTCTGGGCCCCGTGTCTGGGGCTCAGTTTCTTGAAGCTCAGTGTCTGGGGCTTGTCTGGGGCTCAGTGTCTGGGCTCAGTGTCTGAGCTCAGTGTCTGGGGCTCAGTGTCTGGGCTTAGTGTCTGCGGCTCAGTGTCTGGGCTCAGTGTCTGGGGCTCAGTGTCTGGGGCTCAGTGTCTGGGGCTCCATGTCTGGTGCTCCATGTCTGGGGCCTAGTGTCTAGGGCTCAGTGTCTGGGGCTCAGTGTCTGGGGCTCAGTGTCTGGGGCTCAGTGTCTGGGGCTTCTCTGCGGCTCAGTGTCTGGGGCTCAGTGTCTGGGGCTCAGTGTCTGGGGCCCTGTGTCTGGGGCTCTGTGTCTGGGGCTCAGTGTCTGGGGCCCAGTGTCTGGAGCCTGTCTGGGGCTCAGTGTCTGGTCCTCACTTTCTGCCGCCCGCTGACTGGGCTCAGTGTCTAGGGCTCAGTGTCTAGGGCTCAGTGCCTGGGGCCCAGTGCCTGGGGCTCAGTGCCTGGGGCTCAGTGTCTGGGGCCTGTCTGGGCTCAGTGCCTGGGGCTCAGTGTCTGGGGCTCAGTGTCTGGGGCTCAGTGTCTGGACTCAGTGTCTGGGGCCTGTCTGTGGCTCAGTGCCGTTGCGCTCAGTATCTGGGGCTCAGTGTCTGGGCTCAATGTCTGGGGCCCAGTGTCTGGGGCTCAGTGTCTGGGGCTCAGTGTCTGGGGCTCAGTGTCTGGGGCTCAGTGTCTTGTTTTCAGTGTCTGGGCACCGTGACTAGGGCTCAGTGTCTGGGGCTCCACGTCTGGGGCTCCACGTCTGGGGCTCAGTTTCTTGGAGTTCAGTTTCTTGGAGCTCAGCGTCTGGGGCTCAGTGTCTGGGGCTCAGTGTCTTGGGCTCAGTGTCTTTTTTTCAGTGTCTGGGCCACGTGAATAGGGCTCAGTGTCTGGGGCCTGTCTGGGGCTCAGTGTCTGGGGCTCAGTGTCTGGGGCTCAGTGTCTGGGCCGATCTGGAGCTCAGTGTCTGCAGACCAGTGTCTGGGGCTCAGTGTCTGCGGCACAGTGTCTGGGGCTCAGTGTCTGGGGCTCAGTGCCTGGGGTTCAGTGTCTGAGCTCAGTGTCTGGGGCCCAGTGTCTGGGGCCCAGTGTCTGGGGCTCCGTGTCTGGGGCTCCGGGTCTGGGGCTCCGGGTCTGGGGCTCCGTTTCTGGGGCTCCGTGTCTGGGGCTCAGTGACTGGGGCTCAATGCCTGGGGCTCTGTGCCTGGGTCAGTATCTGGGGCTCAGTGCCTGGCTCAGTGTCTGGGGCCTGTCTGCAGCTCTGTGTCTGTGGCTCCGTGTCTGTGGCACCGTGTCTGCGGCTTCTCTAGCAGCTCAGTGTCTGGGGCTCAGTGTCTAGGGCACAGTGTCTGGGGCTCAGTTTCTGCCGCCCAGTGATTGGGCTCACTGTCTGGGGCTCAGTGTCTGGGCTCAGTGTCTGTGGCTCAGTTTCTGGGGCTTCTCTGTGGCTCAGTGTCTGGGGCTCAGTGTCTGGGGCTCACTGTCTGTGCACAATGTCTTGGACTCAGCGTCTGGAGCCCAGTGTCTGGGCTCAGTGTCTGGGGCTCAGTGTCTGGGGCTCAGTGTCTGAGGCTCAGTGTCTGGGGCTCAGTGTCTGGGGCTCACTGTCTGGGGCTCACTGTCTGTGCACAATGTCTTGGACTCAGCGTCTGGAGCCCAGTGTCTGGTTCTCAATGTCTAGGACTCTGTGCCTGGGCTCAGTGTCTGGCTCAGTATCTGGGACCCAGTGTCTGGGCTGTGTCTGGGGTTCAGTGTCTGGGGCTCAGTGTCTGGGGCTCAGTGTCTGGGCTTAGTGACTGGGGCTCAATGTCTAGGGCTCTGTGCCTGGGCTCAGTGTCTGGCTCAGTATCTGGGACCCAGTGTCTGGGCTGTATCTGGGGTTCAGTGTCTGGGCCCAGTGTCTGGGGCTCAATTTCTGAGCTCAGTGTCTGGGCACACTGCCTGTGTCAATGTCTGTGGCTCAGTGACTGAGGCTCAATGTCTTGGCTCAGTGTCTGGGGCTCAGTATCAGGGCTCAGTGTCTGTGGCTCAGTTTCTGGGGCTTCTCTGTGGCTCAGTGTCTGGGGCTCAGTGTCTGGGGCTCAGTGTCTGTGCACAACGTCTTGGACTCAGCGTCTGGAGCCCAGTGTCAGGGCTCAGTGTCTGGGGCTCAGTGTCTGGGGCTCAGTGTATGGGGCTCAGTGTCTGAGGCTCAGTGTCTGGAGCTCAGTGTCTGGGGCTCTGTGTCTGGGGCTCAGTGTCTGGGGCTCAGTATCTGGGGCTCAGTGTCTGCGGCTCCATGTCTGCGGCTCCGTGTCTGCGGCTCCGTGTCTATGGCTTCTCTGTGGCTCAGTATCTGGGGCTCAGTGTCTGGGGCTCAGTTTCTGCCGCCCAATGATTGGGCTCACTGTCTGGGGCTCAGTGTCTGGGCTCAGTGTCTGTGGCTCAGTTTCTGGGGCTTCTCTGTGGCTCAGTGTCTGGGGCTCAGTGTCTGGGGCTCACTGTCTGTGCACAATGTCTTGGACTCAGCGTCTGGAGCCCAGTGTCTGGGCTCAGTGTCTGGGGCTCAGTGTCTGGGGCTCAGTGTCTGAGGCTCAGTGTCTGGGGCTCAGTGTCTGGGGCTCAGTGTCTGGGGCTCACTGTCTGTGCACAATGTCTTGGACTCAGCGTCTGGAGCCCAGTGTCTGGGGCTCAATGTCTAGGACTCTGTGCCTGGGCTCAGTGTCTGGCTCAGTATCTGGGACCCAGTGTCTGGGCTGTGTCTGGGGTTCAGTGTCTGGCGCTCAGTGTCTGGGGCTCAGTGTCTGGGCTTAGTGACTGGGGCTCAATGTCTAGGGCTCTGTGCCTGGGCTCAGTGTCTGGCTCAGTATCTGGGACCCAGTGTCTGGGCTGTATCTGGGGTTCAGTGTCTGGGCCCAGTGTCTGGGGCTCAATTTCTGAGCTCAGTGTCTGGGCACACTGCCTGTGTCAATGTCTGTGGCTCAGTGACTGAGGCTCAATGTCTTGGCTCAGTGTCTGGGGCTCAGTATCTGGGCTCAGTGTCTGGGGCTCAGTGTCTGGGGCTCAGTGTCTGTGCACAACGTCTTGGACTCAGCGTCTGGAGCCCAGTGTCTGGGCTCAGTGTCTGGGGCTCAGTGTCTGGGGCTCAGTGTATGGGGCACAGTGTCTGAGGCTCAGTGTCTGGAGCTCAGTGTCTGGGGCTCTGTGTCTGGGGCTCAGTGTCTGGGGCTCAGTATCTGGGGCTCAGTGTCTGCGGCTCCATGTCTGCGGCTCCGTGTCTGCGGCTCCGTGTCTACGGCTTCTCTGTGGCTCAGTGTCTGGGGCTCAGTGTCTGGGGCTCAGTGTATGGGGCTCAGTGTCTGGGGCTCAGTGTCTGGCGCTCAGTGTCTGGGATTAGTGACTGGGGCTCCGTGTCTGGGGCTCCATGTCTGGCGCTCCGTGTCTGGGGCTTAGTGTCTGGGCTCAGTGTCTGGGGCTCAGTGTCTGGAGCCTGTCTGGGACTCAGTGTCTGGGCTCAGTGTCTGGGGCTCAGTGTCTGGGGCTCAGTGTCTGGGGCTCAGTGCCTGGGGTTCAGTGTCTGAGCTCAGTGTCTGGGGCCCAGTGTATGGGGCTCAGTGTCTGGGGCTCAGTGTCTGGGGCTCCGTGTCTGGGGCTCCGTGTCTGGGGCTCCGTGTCTGGGGCTCCGTTTCTGGGGCTCAGTGACTGGGGCTTAATGTCTGGGGCTCTGTGCCTGGGTCAGTATCTGAGGCTCAGTGCCTGGCTCAGTGTCTGGGGCCTGTCTGCAGCTTTGTGTCTGCGGCTTTGTGTCTGTGGCACCGTGTCTGCGGCTTCTCTGCAGCTCAGTGTCTCGGGCTCAGTGTCTAGGGCACAGTGTCTGGGGACTGTCTGTGGCTCAGTCTCTGTGGCTCAGTCTCTGTGGCTCAGTGACTGAGGCTCAATGTCTGGGCTCAGTGTCTGGAGCTCAGTATCTGGGGCTCAGTGTCTGAGGCTCAGTTTCTGCCGCCCAGTGACTGGGCTCACTGTCTGGGGCTCAGTGTCTGGGCTCAGTGTCTGTGGCTCAGTTTCTGGGGCTTCTCTGTGGCTCAGTGTCTGGGGCTCAGTGTCTGGGGCTCACTGTCTGTGCACAATGTCTTGGACTCAGCGTCTGGAGCCCAGTGTCTGGGCTCAGTGTCTGGGGCTCAGTGTCTGGGGCTCAGTGTCTGGGGCTCAGTGTCTGTGGCTCAGTGTCTGGGGCTCAGTGTCTGGGGCTCACTGTCTGTGCACAATGTCTTGGACTCAGCGTCTGGAGCCCAGTGTCTGGTTCTCAATGTCTAGGACTCTGTGCCTGGGCTCAGTGTCTGGCTCAGTATCTGGGACCCATTGTCTGGGCTGTGTCTGGGGTTCAGTGTCTGGGGCTCAGTGTCTGGGGCTCAGTGTCTGGGCTTAGTGACTGGGGCTCAATGTCTAGGGCTCTGTGCCTGGGCTCAGTGTCTGGCTCAGTATCTGGGACCCAGTGTCTGGGCTATGTCTGGGGTTCAGTGTCTGGGCCCAGTGTCTGGGGCTCAATTTCTGAGTTCAGTGTCTGGGCACACTGCCTGTGTCAATGTCTGTGGCTCAGTGAATGAGGCTCAATGTCTGGGCTCAGTGTCTGGGCCCAGTGTCTGGGGCTCAGTGTCTGTGGCTCAGTTTCTGGGGCTTCTCTGTGGCTCAGTGTCTGGGGCTCAGTGTCTGGGGCTCAGTGTCTGTGCACAACGTCTTGGACTAAGCGTCTGGAGCCCAGTGTCTGGGCTCAGTGTCTGGGGCTCAGTGTCTGGGGCTCAGTGTATGGGGCTCAGTGTCTGAGGCTCAGTGTCTGGGGCTCAGTGTCTGGGGCTCTGTGTCTGGGGCTCAGTGTCTGGGGCTCAGTGTCTGGGGCTCAGTGTCTGCGGCTCCGTGTCTGGGGCTCAGTGTCTGCGGCTCCGTGTCTGCGGCTCCGTGTCTGCGGCTCCGTGTCTGCGGCTCCGTGTCTACGGCTTCTCTGTGGCTCAGTGTCTGGGGCTCCGTGTCTGGGGCTCAGTGTATGGGGCTCAGTGTCTGGGGCTCAGTGTCTGGCGCTCAGTGTCTGGGCTTAGTGACTGGGGCGCCGTGTCTGGGGCTCCGTGTCTGGGGCTCCGTGTCTGGGACTCCGTGTCTGTGGCTCCGTGTCTGTGGCTTCGTGTCTGGGGCTTAGTGTCTGGGCTCAGTGTCTGGGGCTCAGTGTCTGGAGCCTGTCTGGGACTCAGTGTCTGGGCTCAGTGTCTGGGGCTCAGTGTCTGGGGCTCAGTGTCTTGTTTTCAGTGTCTGGGCCCCGTGACTAGGGCTCAGTGTCTGGACCGATCTGGAGCTCAGTGTCTCCAGACCAGTGTCTGGGGCTCAGTGTCTGCGGCACAGTGTCTGGGGCTCAGTGTCTGGGGCTCAGTGCCTGGGGTTCAGTGTCTGAGCTCAGTGTCTGGGGCCCAGTGTCTGGGGCTCAGTGTCTGGGGCTCAGTGTCTGGGGCTCAGTGTCTGGGGCTCACTGTCTGGGGCTCAGTGTCTGGGGCTCAGTGTCTGGGGCTCAGCGTCTGGAGCCCAGTGTCTGGGGCTCAATGTCTAGGACTCTGTGCCTGGGCTCAGTGTCTGGCTCAGTATCTGGGACCCAGTGTCTGGGCTGTGTCTGGGGTTCAGTGTCTGGGGCTCAGTGTCTGGGGCTCAGTGTCTGGGCTTAGTGACTGGGGCTCAATGTCTAGGGCTCTGTGCCTGGGCTCAGTGTCTGGCTCAGTATCTGGGACCCAGTGTCTGGGCTGTGTCTGGGGTTCAGTTTCTGGGCCCAGTGTCTAGGGCTCAATTTCTGAGTTCAGTGTCTGGGCACACTGCCTGTCTCAATGTCTGTGGCTCAGTGACTGAGGCTCAATGTCTGGGCTCAGTGTCTGGGGCTCAGTATCTGGGCTCAGTGTCTGTGGCTCAGTTTCTGGGGCTTCTCTGTGGCTCAGTGTCTGGGGCTCAGTTTCTGGGGCTCAGTGTCTGGGGCTCAGTGTCTGTGCACAACGTCTTGGACTCAGCGTCTGGAGCCCAGTGTCTGGGCTCAGTGTCTGGGGCTCAGTGTCTGGGGCTCAGTGTATGGGGCTCAGTGTCTGAGGCTCAGTGTCTGGAGCTCAGTGTCTGGGGTTCTGTGTCTGGGGCTCAGTGTCTGGGGCTCAGTATCTGGGGCTCAGTGTCTGCGGCTCCGTGTCTGCGGCTCCGTGTCTGCGGCTCCGTGTCTACGGCTTCTCTGTGGCTCAGTGTCTGGGGCTCAGTGTCTGGGGCTCAGTGTCTGGGGCTCAGTGTCTGGCGCTCAGTGTCTGGGCTTAGTGACTGGGGCTCCGTGTCTGGGGCTCCGTGTCTGGGGCTCCGTGTCTGGGACTCCGTGTCCGTGGCTCCGTGTCTGTGGCTTCATGTCTGGGGCTTAGTGTCTGGGCTCAGTGTCTGGGGCTCAGTGTCTGGAGCCTGTCTGGGACTCAGTGTCTGGGCTCAGTGTCTGGGGCTCAGTGTCTGGGGCTCAGTGTCTGGGGCTCAGTGTCTTGTTTTCAGTGTCTGGGCCCCGTGACTAGGGCTCAGTGTCTGGACCGATCTGGAGCTCAGTGTCTCCAGACCAGTGTCTGGGGCTCAGTGTCTCCGGCACAGTGTCTGGGGCTCCGTGTCTGGGGCTCCGGGTCTGGGGCTCCGTGTCTGGGGCTCCGTGTCTGGGGCTCCGTGTCTGGGGCTCCGTGTCTGGGGCTCAGTGACTGGGGCTCAATGTCTGGGGCTCTGTGCCTGGGTCAGTATCTGGGGCTCAGTGCCTGGCTCAGTGTCTGGGGCCTGTCTGCAGCTCTGTGTCTGCGGCTCCGTGTCTGTGGCACCGTGTCTGCGGCTTCTCTAGCAGCTCAGTGTCTGGGGCTCAGTGTCTAGGGCACAGTGTCTGGGGACTGTCTGTGGCTCAGTCTCTGTGGCTCAGTCTCTGTGGCTCAGTGTCTGCGGCTCTGTGTCTGGGGCTCAGTGTCTGGGGCTCAGTGACTGGGCTCAGTGTCTGGCTCAGTATCTGGGACCCAGTGTCTGGGCTGTGTCTGGAGTTCAGTGTCTGGGCCCAGTGTCTGGGGCTCAATTTCTGAGCTCAGTGTCTGGGCACACTGCCTGTGTCAATGTCTGTGGCTCAGTGACTGAGGCTCAATGTCTGGGCTCAGTGTCTGGAGCTCAGTATCTGGGGCTCAGTGTCTGGGGCTCAGTTTCTGCCGCCCAGTGACTGGGCTCACTGTCTGGGGCTCAGTGTCTGGGCTCAGTGTCTGTGGCTCAGTTTCTGGGGCTTCTCTGTGGCTCAGTGTCTGGGGCTCAGTGTCTGGGGCTCACTGTCTGTGCACAATGTCTTGGACTCAGCGTCTGGAGCCCAGTGTCTGGGCTCAGTGTCTGGGGCTCAGTGTCTGGGGCTCAGTGTCTGAGGCTCAGTGTCTGGGGCTCAGTGTCTGGGGCTCAGTGTCTGGGGCTCACTGTCTGTGCACAATGTCTTGGACTCAGCGTCTGGAGCCCAGTGTCTGGGGCTCAATGTCTAGGGCTCTGTGCCTGGGCTCAGTGTCTGGCTCAGTATCTGGGACCCAGTGTCTGGGCTGTATCTGGGGTTCAGTGTCTGGGCCCAGTGTCTGGGGCTCAATTTCTGAGCTCAGTGTCTGGGCACACTGCCTGTGTCAATGTCTGTGGCTCAGTGACTGAGGCTCAATGTCTTGGCTCAGTGTCTGGGGCTCAGTATCTGGGCTCAGTGTCTGGGGCTCAGTGTCTGGGGCTCAGTGTCTGTGCACAACGTCTTGGACTCAGCGTCTGGAGCCCAGTGTCTGGGCTCAGTGTCTGGGGCTCAGTGTCTGGGGCTCAGTGTATGGGGCACAGTGTCTGAGGCTCAGTGTCTGGAGCTCAGTGTCTGGGGCTCTGTGTCTGGGGCTCAGTGTCTGGGGCTCAGTATCTGGGGCTCAGTGTCTGCGGCTCCATGTCTGCGGCTCCGTGTCTGCGGCTCCGTGTCTACGGCTTCTCTGTGGCTCAGTGTCTGGGGCTCAGTGTCTGGGGCTCAGTGTATGGGGCTCAGTGTCTGGGGCTCAGTGTCTGGCGCTCAGTGTCTGGGATTAGTGACTGGGGCTCCGTGTCTGGGGCTCCATGTCTGGCGCTCCGTGTCTGGGGCTTAGTGTCTGGGCTCAGTGTCTGGGGCTCAGTGTCTGGAGCCTGTCTGGGACTCAGTGTCTGGGCTCAGTGTCTGGGGCTCAGTGTCTGGGGCTCAGTGTCTGGGGCTCAGTGCCTGGGGTTCAGTGTCTGAGCTCAGTGTCTGGGGCCCAGTGTATGGGGCTCAGTGTCTGGGGCTCAGTGTCTGGGGCTCCGTGTCTGGGGCTCCGTGTCTGGGGCTCCGTGTCTGGGGCTCCGTGTCTGGGGCTCCGTTTCTGGGGCTCAGTGACTGGGGCTCAATGTCTGGGGCTCTGTGCCTGGGTCAGTATCTGAGGCTCAGTGCCTGGCTCAGTGTCTGGGGCCTGTCTGCAGCTCTGTGTCTGCGGCTTTGTGTCTGTGGCACCGTGTCTGCGGCTTCTCTGCAGCTCAGTGTCTCGGGCTCAGTGTCTAGGGCACAGTGTCTGGGGACTGTCTGTGGCTCAGTCTCTGTGGCTCAGTCTCTGTGGCTCAGTGACTGAGGCTCAATGTCTGGGCTCAGTGTCTGGAGCTCAGTATCTGGGGCTCAGTGTCTGAGGCTCAGTTTCTGCCGCCCAGTGACTGGGCTCACTGTCTGGGGCTCAGTGTCTGGGCTCAGTGTCTGTGGCTCAGTTTCTGGGGCTTCTCTGTGGCTCAGTGTCTGGGGCTCAGTGTCTGGGGCTCACTGTCTGTGCACAATGTCTTGGACTCAGCGTCTGGAGCCCAGTGTCTGGGCTCAGTGTCTGGGGCTCAGTGTCTGGGGCTCAGTGTCTGGGGCTCAGTGTCTGTGGCTCAGTGTCTGGGGCTCAGTGTCTGGGGCTCACTGTCTGTGCACAATGTCTTGGACTCAGCGTCTGGAGCCCAGTGTCTGGTTCTCAATGTCTAGGACTCTGTGCCTGGGCTCAGTGTCTGGCTCAGTATCTGGGACCCAGTGTCTGGGCTGTGTCTGGGGTTCAGTGTCTGGGGCTCAGTGTCTGGGGCTCAGTGTCTGGGCTTAGTGACTGGGGCTCAATGTCTAGGGCTCTGTGCCTGGGCTCAGTGTCTGGCTCAGTATCTGGGACCCAGTGTCTGGGCTATGTCTGGGGTTCAGTGTCTGGGCCCAGTGTCTGGGGCTCAATTTCTGAGTTCAGTGTCTGGGCACACTGCCTGTGTCAATGTCTGTGGCTCAGTGAATGAGGCTCAATGTCTGGGCTCAGTGTCTGGGCCCAGTGTCTGGGGCTCAGTGTCTGTGGCTCAGTTTCTGGGGCTTCTCTGTGGCTCAGTGTCTGGGGCTCAGTGTCTGGGGCTCAGTGTCTGTGCACAACGTCTTGGACTAAGCGTCTGGAGCCCAGTGTCTGGGCTCAGTGTCTGGGGCTCAGTGTCTGGGGCTCAGTGTATGGGGCTCAGTGTCTGAGGCTCAGTGTCTGGGGCTCAGTGTCTGGGGCTCTGTGTCTGGGGCTCAGTGTCTGGGGCTCAGTGTCTGGGGCTCAGTGTCTGCGGCTCCGTGTCTGGGGCTCAGTGTCTGCGGCTCCGTGTCTGCGGCTCCGTGTCTGCGGCTCCGTGTCTGCGGCTCCGTGTCTACGGCTTCTCTGTGGCTCAGTGTCTGGGGCTCAGTGTCTGGGGCTCAGTGTATGGGTCTCAGTGTCTGGGGCTCAGTGTCTGGCGCTCAGTGTCTGGGCTTAGTGACTGGGGCGCCGTGTCTGGGGCTCCGTGTCTGGGACTCCGTGTCTGTGGCTCCGTGTCTGTGGCTTCGTGTCTGGGGCTTAGTGTCTGGGCTCAGTGTCTGGGGCTCAGTGTCTGGAGCTTGTCTGGGACTCAGTGTCTGGGCTCAGTGTCTGGGGCTCAGTGTCTGGGGCTCAGTGTCTTGTTTTCAGTGTCTGGGCCCCGTGACTAGGGCTCAGTGTCTGGACTGATCTGGAGCTCAGTGTCTCCAGACCAGTGTCTGGGGCTCAGTGTCTGCGGCACAGTGTCTGGGGCTCAGTGTCTGGGGCTCAGTGCCTGGGGTTCAGTGTCTGAGCTCAGTGTCTGGGGCCCAGTGTCTGGGGCTCAGTGTCTGGGGCTCAGTGTCTGGGGCTCAGTGTCTGGGGCTCACTGTCTGGGGCTCAGTGTCTGGGGCTCAGTGTCTGGGGCTCAGCGTCTGGAGCCCAGTGTCTGGGGCTCAATGTCTAGGACTCTGTGCCTGGGCTCAGTGTCTGGCTCAGTATCTGGGACCCAGTGTCTGGGCTGTGTCTGGGGTTCAGTGTCTGGGGCTCAGTGTCTGGGCTTAGTGACTGGGGCTCAATGTCTAGGGCTCTGTGCCTGGGCTCAGTGTCTGGCTCAGTATCTGGGACCCAGTGTCTGGGCTGTGTCTGGGGTTCAGTTTCTGGGCCCAGTGTCTAGGGCTCAATTTCTGAGTTCAGTGTCTGGGCACACTGCCTGTCTCAATGTCTGTGGCTCAGTGACTGAGGCTCAATGTCTGGGCTCAGTGTCTGGGGCTCAGTATCTGGGCTCAGTGTCTGTGGCTCAGTTTCTGGGGCTTCTCTGTGGCTCAGTGTCTGGGGCTCAGTTTCTGGGGCTCAGTGTCTGGGGCTCAGTGTCTGTGCACAACGTCTTGGACTCAGCGTCTGGAGCCCAGTGTCTGGGCTCAGTGTCTGGGGCTCAGTGTCTGGGGCTCAGTGTATGGGGCTCAGTGTCTGAGGCTCAGTGTCTGGAGCTCAGTGTCTGGGGCTCTGTGTCTGGGGCTCAGTGTCTGGGGCTCAGTATCTGGGGCTCAGTGTCTGCGGCTCCGTGTCTGCGGCTCCGTGTCTGCGGCTCCGTGTCTACGGCTTCTCTGTGGCTCAGTGTCTGGGGCTCAGTGTCTGGGGCTCAGTGTCTGGGGCTCAGTGTCTGGCGCTCAGTGTCTGGGCTTAGTGACTGGGGCTCCGTGTCTGGGGCTCCGTGTCTGGGGCTCCGTGTCTGGGACTCCGTGTCCGTGGCTCCGTGTCTGTGGCTTCATGTCTGGGGCTTAGTGTCTGGGCTCAGTGTCTGGGGCTCAGTGTCTGGAGCCTGTCTGGGACTCAGTGTCTGGGCTCAGTGTCTGGGGCTCAGTGTCTGGGGCTCAGTGTCTGGGGCTCAGTGTCTTGTTTTCAGTGTCTGGGCCCCGTGACTAGGGCTCAGTGTCTGGACCGATCTGGAGCTCAGTGTCTCCAGACCAGTGTCTGGGGCTCAGTGTCTCCGGCACAGTGTCTGGGGCTCCGTGTCTGGGGCTCCGGGTCTGGGGCTCCGTGTCTGGGGCTCCATGTCTGGGGCTCCGTGTCTGGGGCTCCGTGTCTGGGGCTCAGTGACTGGGGCTCAATGTCTGGGGCTCTGTGCCTGGGTCAGTATCTGGGGCTCAGTGCCTGGCTCAGTGTCTGGGGCCTGTCTGCAGCTCTGTGTCTGCGGCTCCGTGTCTGTGGCACCGTGTCTGCGGCTTCTCTAGCAGCTCAGTGTCTGGGGCTCAGTGTCTCGGGCACAGTGTCTGGGGACTGTCTGTGGCTCAGTCTCTGTGGCTCAGTCTCTGTGGCTCAGTGTCTGCGGCTCTGTGTCTGGGGCTCAGTGTCTGGGGCTCAGTGTCTGGGCTCAGTGTCTGGCTCAGTATCTGGGACCCAGTGTCTAGGCTGTGTCTGGAGTTCAGTGTCTGGGCCCAGTGTCTGGGGCTCAATTTCTGAGCTCAGTGTCTGGGCACACTGCCTGTGTCAATGTCTGTGGCTCAGTGACTGAGGCTCAATGTCTGGGCTCAGTGTCTGGAGCTCAGTATCTGGGGCTCAGTGTCTGGGGCTCAGTTTCTGCCGCCCAGTGACTGGGCTCACTGTCTGGGGCTCAGTGTCTGGGCTCAGTGTCTGTGGCTCAGTTTCTGGGGCTTCTCTGTGGCTCAGTGTCTGGGGCTCAGTGTCTGGGGCTCACTGTCTGTGCACAATGTCTTGGACTCAGCGTCTGGAGCCCAGTGTCTGGGCTCAGTGTCTGGGGCTCAGTGTCTGGGGCTCAGTGTCTGAGGCTCAGTGTCTGGGGCTCAGTGTCTGGGGCTCAGTGTCTGGGGCTCACTGTCTGTGCACAATGTCTTGGACTCAGCGTCTGGAGCCCAGTGTCTGGGGCTCAATGTCTAGGACTCTGTGCCTGGGCTCAGTGTCTGGCTCAGTATCTGGGACCCAGTGTCTGGGCTGTGTCTGGGGTTCAGTGTCTGGGGCTCAGTGTCTGGGGCTCAGTGTCTGGGCTTAGTGACTGGGGCTCAATGTCTAGGGCTCTGTGCCTGGGCTCAGTGTCTGGCTCAGTATCTGGGACCCAGTGTCTGGGCTGTGTCTGGGGTTCAGTGTCTGGGCCCAGTGTCTGGGGCTCAATTTCTGAGCTCAGTGTCTGGGCACACTGCCTGTGTCAATGTCTGTGGCTCAGTGACTGAGGCTCAATGTCTGGGCTCAGTGTCTGGGGCTCAGTATCTGGACTCAGTGTCTGTGGCTCAGTTTCTGGGGCATCTCTGTGGCTCAGTGTCTGGGGCTCAGTGTCTGGGGCTCAGTGTCTGTGCACAATGTCTTGGACTCAGCGTCTGTTGCCCAGTGTCTGGGCTCAGTGTCTGGGGCTCAGTGTCTGGGGCTCAGTGTCTGGGGCTCAGTGTCTTGTTTTCAGTGTCTGGGCCCCGTGACTAGGGCTCAGTGTCTGGACCGATCTGGAGCTCAGTGTCTCCAGACCAGTGTCTGGGGCTCAGTGTCTGCGGCACAGTGTCTGGGGCTCAGTGTCTGGGGCTCAGTGCCTGGGGTTCAGTGTCTGAGCTCAGTGTCTGGGGCCCAGTGTCTGGGGCTCAGTGTCTGGGGCTCAGTGTCTGGGGCTCAGTGTCTGGGGCTCACTGTCTGGGGCTCAGTGTCTGGGGCTCAGTGTCTGGGGCTCAGCGTCTGGAGCCCAGTGTCTGGGGCTCAATGTCTAGGACTCTGTGCCTGGGCTCAGTGTCTGGCTCAGTATCTGGGACCCAGTGTCTGGGCTGTGTCTGGGGTTCAGTGTCTGGGGCTCAGTGTCTGGGGCTCAGTGTCTGGGCTTAGTGACTGGGGCTCAATGTCTAGGGCTCTGTGCCTGGGCTCAGTGTCTGGCTCAGTATCTGGGACCCAGTGTCTGGGCTGTGTCTGGGGTTCAGTTTCTGGGCCCAGTGTCTAGGGCTCAATTTCTGAGTTCAGTGTCTGGGCACACTGCCTGTCTCAATGTCTGTGGCTCAGTGACTGAGGCTCAATGTCTGGGCTCAGTGTCTGGGGCTCAGTATCTGGGCTCAGTGTCTGTGGCTCAGTTTCTGGGGCTTCTCTGTGGCTCAGTGTCTGGGGCTCAGTTTCTGGGGCTCAGTGTCTGGGGCTCAGTGTCTGTGCACAACGTCTTGGACTCAGCGTCTGGAGCCCAGTGTCTGGGCTCAGTGTCTGGGGCTCAGTGTCTGGGGCTCAGTGTATGGGGCTCAGTGTCTGAGGCTCAGTGTCTGGAGCTCAGTGTCTGGGGTTCTGTGTCTGGGGCTCAGTGTCTGGGGCTCAGTATCTGGGGCTCAGTGTCTGCGGCTCCGTGTCTGCGGCTCCGTGTCTGCGGCTCCATGTCTACGGCTTCTCTGTGGCTCAGTGTCTGGGGCTCAGTGTCTGGGGCTCAGTGTCTGGGGCTCAGTGTCTGGCGCTCAGTGTCTGGGCTTAGTGACTGGGGCTCCGTGTCTGGGGCTCCGTGTCTGGGGCTCCGTGTCTGGGACTCCGTGTCCGTGGCTCCGTGTCTGTGGCTTCATGTCTGGGGCTTAGTGTCTGGGCTCAGTGTCTGGGGCTCAGTGTCTGGAGCCTGTCTGGGACTCAGTGTCTGGGCTCAGTGTCTGGGGCTCAGTGTCTGGGGCTCAGTGTCTGGGGCTCAGTGTCTTGTTTTCAGTGTCTGGGCCCCGTGACTAGGGCTCAGTGTCTGGACCGATCTGGAGCTCAGTGTCTCCAGACCAGTGTCTGGGGCTCAGTGTCTCCGGCACAGTGTCTGGGGCTCCGTGTCTGGGGCTCCGGGTCTGGGGCTCCGTGTCTGGGGCTCCGTGTCTGGGGCTCCGTGTCTGGGGCTCCGTGTCTGGGGCTCAGTGACTGGGGCTCAATGTCTGGGGCTCTGTGCCTGGGTCAGTATCTGGGGCTCAGTGCCTGGCTCAGTGTCTGGGGCCTGTCTGCAGCTCTGTGTCTGCGGCTCCGTGTCTGTGGCACCGTGTCTGCGGCTTCTCTAGCAGCTCAGTGTCTGGGGCTCAGTGTCTAGGGCACAGTGTCTGGGGACTGTCTGTGGCTCAGTCTCTGTGGCTCAGTCTCTGTGGCTCAGTGTCTGCGGCTCTGTGTCTGGGGCTCAGTGTCTGGGGCTCAGTGACTGGGCTCAGTGTCTGGCTCAGTATCTGGGACCCAGTGTCTGGGCTGTGTCTGGAGTTCAGTGTCTGGGCCCAGTGTCTGGGGCTCAATTTCTGAGCTCAGTGTCTGGGCACACTGCCTGTGTCAATGTCTGTGGCTCAGTGACTGAGGCTCAATGTCTGGGCTCAGTGTCTGGAGCTCAGTATCTGGGGCTCAGTGTCTGGGGCTCAGTTTCTGCCGCCCAGTGACTGGGCTCACTGTCTGGGGCTCAGTGTCTGGGCTCAGTGTCTGTGGCTCAGTTTCTGGGGCTTCTCTGTGGCTCAGTGTCTGGGGCTCAGTGTCTGGGGCTCACTGTCTGTGCACAATGTCTTGGACTCAGCGTCTGGAGCCCAGTGTCTGGGCTCAGTGTCTGGGGCTCAGTGTCTGGGGCTCAGTGTCTGAGGCTCAGTGTCTGGGGCTCAGTGTCTGGGGCTCAGTGTCTGGGGCTCACTGTCTGTGCACAATGTCTTGGACTCAGCGTCTGGAGCCCAGTGTCTGGGGCTCAATGTCTAGGACTCTGTGCCTGGGCTCAGTGTCTGGCTCAGTATCTGGGACCCAGTGTCTGGGCTGTGTCTGGGGTTCAGTGTCTGGCGCTCAGTGTCTGGGGCTCAGTGTCTGGGCTTAGTGACTGGGGCTCAATGTCTAGGGCTCTGTGCCTGGGCTCAGTGTCTGGCTCAGTATCTGGGACCCAGTGTCTGGGCTGTATCTGGGGTTCAGTGTCTGGGCCCAGTGTCTGGGGCTCAATTTCTGAGCTCAGTGTCTGGGCACACTGCCTGTGTCAATGTCTGTGGCTCAGTGACTGAGGCTCAATGTCTTGGCTCAGTGTCTGGGGCTCAGTATCTGGGCTCAGTGTCTGGGGCTCAGTGTCTGGGGCTCAGTGTCTGTGCACAACGTCTTGGACTCAGCGTCTGGAGCCCAGTGTCTGGGCTCAGTGTCTGGGGCTCAGTGTCTGGGGCTCAGTGTATGGGGCACAGTGTCTGAGGCTCAGTGTCTGGAGCTCAGTGTCTGGGGCTCTGTGTCTGGGGCTCAGTGTCTGGGGCTCAGTATCTGGGGCTCAGTGTCTGCGGCTCCATGTCTGCGGCTCCGTGTCTGCGGCTCCGTGTCTACGGCTTCTCTGTGGCTCAGTGTCTGGGGCTCAGTGTCTGGGGCTCAGTGTATGGGGCTCAGTGTCTGGGGCTCAGTGTCTGGCGCTCAGTGTCTGGGATTAGTGACTGGGGCTCCGTGTCTGGGGCTCCATGTCTGGCGCTCCGTGTCTGGGGCTTAGTGTCTGGGCTCAGTGTCTGGGGCTCAGTGTCTGGAGCCTGTCTGGGACTCAGTGTCTGGGCTCAGTGTCTGGGGCTCAGTGTCTGGGGCTCAGTGTCTGGGGCTCAGTGCCTGGGGTTCAGTGTCTGAGCTCAGTGTCTGGGGCCCAGTGTATGGGGCTCAGTGTCTGGGGCTCAGTGTCTGGGGCTCCGTGTCTGGGGCTCCGTGTCTGGGGCTCCGTGTCTGGGGCTCCGTGTCTGGGGCTCCGTTTCTGGGGCTCAGTGACTGGGGCTCAATGTCTGGGGCTCTGTGCCTGGGTCAGTATCTGAGGCTCAGTGCCTGGCTCAGTGTCTGGGGCCTGTCTGCAGCTCTGTGTCTGCGGCTTTGTGTCTGTGGCACCGTGTCTGCGGCTTCTCTGCAGCTCAGTGTCTCGGGCTCAGTGTCTAGGGCACAGTGTCTGGGGACTGTCTGTGGCTCAGTCTCTGTGGCTCAGTCTCTGTGGCTCAGTGACTGAGGCTCAATGTCTGGGCTCAGTGTCTGGAGCTCAGTATCTGGGGCTCAGTGTCTGAGGCTCAGTTTCTGCCGCCCAGTGACTGGGCTCACTGTCTGGGGCTCAGTGTCTGGGCTCAGTGTCTGTGGCTCAGTTTCTGGGGCTTCTCTGTGGCTCAGTGTCTGGGGCTCAGTGTCTGGGGCTCACTGTCTGTGCACAATGTCTTGGACTCAGCGTCTGGAGCCCAGTGTCTGGGCTCAGTGTCTGGGGCTCAGTGTCTGGGGCTCAGTGTCTGGGGCTCAGTGTCTGTGGCTCAGTGTCTGGGGCTCAGTGTCTGGGGCTCACTGTCTGTGCACAATGTCTTGGACTCAGCGTCTGGAGCCCAGTGTCTGGTTCTCAATGTCTAGGACTCTGTGCCTGGGCTCAGTGTCTGGCTCAGTATCTGGGACCCAGTGTCTGGGCTGTGTCTGGGGTTCAGTGTCTGGGGCTCAGTGTCTGGGGCTCAGTGTCTGGGCTTAGTGACTGGGGCTCAATGTCTAGGGCTCTGTGCCTGGGCTCAGTGTCTGGCTCAGTATCTGGGACCCAGTGTCTGGGCTATGTCTGGGGTTCAGTGTCTGGGCCCAGTGTCTGGGGCTCAATTTCTGAGTTCAGTGTCTGGGCACACTGCCTGTGTCAATGTCTGTGGCTCAGTGAATGAGGCTCAATGTCTGGGCTCAGTGTCTGGGCCCAGTGTCTGGGGCTCAGTGTCTGTGGCTCAGTTTCTGGGGCTTCTCTGTGGCTCAGTGTCTGGGGCTCAGTGTCTGGGGCTCAGTGTCTGTGCACAACGTCTTGGACTAAGCGTCTGGAGCCCAGTGTCTGGGCTCAGTGTCTGGGGCTCAGTGTCTGGGGCTCAGTGTATGGGGCTCAGTGTCTGAGGCTCAGTGTCTGGGGCTCAGTGTCTGGGGCTCTGTGTCTGGGGCTCAGTGTCTGGGGCTCAGTGTCTGGGGCTCAGTGTCTGCGGCTCCGTGTCTGGGGCTCAGTGTCTGCGGCTCCGTGTCTGCGGCTCCGTGTCTGCGGCTCCGTGTCTACGGCTTCTCTGTGGCTCAGTGTCTGGGGCTCAGTGTCTGGGGCTCAGTGTATGGGTCTCAGTGTCTGGGGCTCAGTGTCTGGCGCTCAGTGTCTGGGCTTAGTGACTGGGGCGCCGTGTCTGGGGCTCCGTGTCTGGGACTCCGTGTCTGTGGCTCCGTGTCTGTGGCTTCGTGTCTGGGGCTTAGTGTCTGGGCTCAGTGTCTGGGGCTCAGTGTCTGGAGCCTGTCTGGGACTCAGTGTCTGGGCTCAGTGTCTGGGGCTCAGTGTCTGGGGCTCAGTGTCTTGTTTTCAGTGTCTGGGCCCCGTGACTAGGGCTCAGTGTCTGGACTGATCTGGAGCTCAGTGTCTCCAGACCAGTGTCTGGGGCTCAGTGTCTGCGGCACAGTGTCTGGGGCTCAGTGTCTGGGGCTCAGTGCCTGGGGTTCAGTG
Source organism: Pristiophorus japonicus (assembly GCF_044704955.1). Taxonomy (NCBI): domain Eukaryota; kingdom Metazoa; phylum Chordata; class Chondrichthyes; family Pristiophoridae; genus Pristiophorus; species Pristiophorus japonicus. Next base: position 251,876,853 of record NC_091982.1, read on the forward strand.
TCTGAGCTCAGTGTCTGGGGCCCAGTGTCTGGGGCTCAGTGTCTGGGGCTCAGTGTCTGGGGCTCAGTGTCTGGGGCTCACTGTCTGGGGCTCAGTGTCTGGGGCTCAGTGTCTGGGGCTCAGCGTCTGGAGCCCAGTGTCTGGGGCTCAATGTCTAGGACTCTGTGCCTGGGCTCAGTGTCTGGCTCAGTATCTGGGACCCAGTGTCTGGGCTGTGTCTGGGGTTCAGTGTCTGGGGCTCAGTGTCTGGGCTTAGTGACTGGGGCTCAATGTCTAGGGCTCTGTGCCTGGGCTCAGTGTCTGGCTCAGTATCTGGGACCCAGTGTCTGGGCTGTGTCTGGGGTTCAGTTTCTGGGCCCAGTGTCTAGGGCTCAATTTCTGAGTTCAGTGTCTGGGCACACTGCCTGTCTCAATGTCTGTGGCTCAGTGACTGAGGCTCAATGTCTGGGCTCAGTGTCTGGGGCTCAGTATCTGGGCTCAGTGTCTGTGGCTCAGTTTCTGGGGCTTCTCTGTGGCTCAGTGTCTGGGGCTCAGTTTCTGGGGCTCAGTGTCTGGGGCTCAGTGTCTGTGCACAACGTCTTGGACTCAGCGTCTGGAGCCCAGTGTCTGGGCTCAGTGTCTGGGGCTCAGTGTCTGGGGCTCAGTGTATGGGGCTCAGTGTCTGAGGCTCAGTGTCTGGAGCTCAGTGTCTGGGGCTCTGTGTCTGGGGCTCAGTGTCTGGGGCTCAGTATCTGGGGCTCAGTGTCTGCGGCTCCGTGTCTGCGGCTCCGTGTCTGCGGCTCCGTGTCTACGGCTTCTCTGTGGCTCAGTGTCTGGGGCTCAGTGTCTGGGGCTCAGTGTCTGGGGCTCAGTGTCTGGCGCTCAGTGTCTGGGCTTAGTGACTGGGGCTCCGTGTCTGGGGCTCCGTGTCTGGGGCTCCGTGTCTGGGACTCCGTGTCCGTGGCTCCGTGTCTGTGGCTTCATGTCTGGGGCTTAGTGTCTGGGCTCAGTGTCTGGGGCTCAGTGTCTGGAGCCTGTCTGGGACTCAGTGTCTGGGCTCAGTGTCTGGGGCTCAGTGTCTGGGGCTCAGTGTCTGGGGCTCAGTGTCTTGTTTTCAGTGTCTGGGCCCCGTGACTAGGGCTCAGTGTCTGGACCGATCTGGAGCTCAGTGTCTCCAGACCAGTGTCTGGGGCTCAGTGTCTCCGGCACAGTGTCTGGGGCTCCGTGTCTGGGGCTCCGGGTCTGGGGCTCCGTGTCTGGGGCTCCGTGTCTGGGGCTCCGTGTCTGGGGCTCCGTGTCTGGGGCTCAGTGACTGGGGCTCAATGTCTGGGGCTCTGTGCCTGGGTCAGTATCTGGGGCTCAGTGCCTGGCTCAGTGTCTGGGGCCTGTCTGCAGCTCTGTGTCTGCGGCTCCGTGTCTGTGGCACCGTGTCTGCGGCTTCTCTAGCAGCTCAGTGTCTGGGGCTCAGTGTCTCGGGCACAGTGTCTGGGGACTGTCTGTGGCTCAGTCTCTGTGGCTCAGTCTCTGTGGCTCAGTGTCTGCGGCTCTGTGTCTGGGGCTCAGTGTCTGGGGCTCAGTGTCTGGGCTCAGTGTCTGGCTCAGTATCTGGGACCCAGTGTCTGGGCTGTGTCTGGAGTTCAGTGTCTGGGCCCAGTGTCTGGGGCTCAATTTCTGAGCTCAGTGTCTGGGCACACTGCCTGTGTCAATGTCTGTGGCTCAGTGACTGAGGCTCAATGTCTGGGCTCAGTGTCTGGAGCTCAGTATCTGGGGCTCAGTGTCTGGGGCTCAGTTTCTGCCGCCCAGTGACTGGGCTCACTGTCTGGGGCTCAGTGTCTGGGCTCAGTGTCTGTGGCTCAGTTTCTGGGGCTTCTCTGTGGCTCAGTGTCTGGGGCTCAGTGTCTGGGGCTCACTGTCTGTGCACAATGTCTTGGACTCAGCGTCTGGAGCCCAGTGTCTGGGCTCAGTGTCTGGGGCTCAGTGTCTGGGGCTCAGTGTCTGAGGCTCAGTGTCTGGGGCTCAGTGTCTGGGGCTCAGTGTCTGGGGCTCACTGTCTGTGCACAATGTCTTGGACTCAGCGTCTGGAGCCCAGTGTCTGGGGCTCAATGTCTAGGACTCTGTGCCTGGGCTCAGTGTCTGGCTCAGTATCTGGGACCCAGTGTCTGGGCTGTGTCTGGGGTTCAGTGTCTGGGGCTCAGTGTCTGGGGCTCAGTGTCTGGGCTTAGTGACTGGGGCTCAATGTCTAGGGCTCTGTGCCTGGGCTCAGTGTCTGGCTCAGTATCTGGGACCCAGTGTCTGGGCTGTGTCTGGGGTTCAGTGTCTGGGCCCAGTGTCTGGGGCTCAATTTCTGAGCTCAGTGTCTGGGCACACTGCCTGTGTCAATGTCTGTGGCTCAGTGACTGAGGCTCAATGTCTGGGCTCAGTGTCTGGGGCTCAGTATCTGGACTCAGTGTCTGTGGCTCAGTTTCTGGGGCATCTCTGTGGCTCAGTCTCTGGGGCTCAGTGTCTGGGGCTCAGTGTCTGTGCACAATGTCTTGGACTCAGCGTCTGTTGCCCAGTGTCTGGGCTCAGTGTCTGGGGCTCAGTGTCTGGGGCTCAGTGTCTGGGGCTCAGTGTCTTGTTTTCAGTGTCTGGGCCCCGTGACTAGGGCTCAGTGTCTGGACCGATCTGGAGCTCAGTGTCTCCAGACCAGTGTCTGGGGCTCAGTGTCTGCGGCACAGTGTCTGGGGCTCAGTGTCTGGGGCTCAGTGCCTGGGGTTCAGTGTCTGAGCTCAGTGTCTGGGGCCCAGTGTCTGGGGCTCAGTGTCTGGGGCTCAGTGTCTGGGGCTCAGTGTCTGGGGCTCACTGTCTGGGGCTCAGTGTCTGGGGCTCAGTGTCTGGGGCTCAGCGTCTGGAGCCCAGTGTCTGGGGCTCAATGTCTAGGACTCTGTGCCTGGGCTCAGTGTCTGGCTCAGTATCTGGGACCCAGTGTCTGGGCTGTGTCTGGGGTTCAGTGTCTGGGGCTCAGTGTCTGGGGCTCAGTGTCTGGGCTTAGTGACTGGGGCTCAATGTCTAGGGCTCTGTGCCTGGGCTCAGTGTCTGGCTCAGTATCTGGGACCCAGTGTCTGGGCTGTGTCTGGGGTTCAGTTTCTGGGCCCAGTGTCTAGGGCTCAATTTCTGAGTTCAGTGTCTGGGCACACTGCCTGTCTCAATGTCTGTGGCTCAGTGACTGAGGCTCAATGTCTGGGCTCAGTGTCTGGTGCTCAGTATCTGGGCTCAGTGTCTGTGGCTCAGTTTCTGGGGCTTCTCTGTGGCTCAGTGTCTGGGGCTCAGTTTCTGGGGCTCAGTGTCTGGGGCTCAGTGTCTGTGCACAACGTCTTGGACTCAGCGTCTGGAGCCCAGTGTCTGGGCTCAGTGTCTGGGGCTCAGTGTCTGGGGCTCAGTGTATGGGGCTCAGTGTCTGAGGCTCAGTGTCTGGAGCTCAGTGTCTGGGGTTCTGTGTCTGGGGCTCAGTGTCTGGGGCTCAGTATCTGGGGCTCAGTGTCTGCGGCTCCGTGTCTGCGGCTCCGTGTCTGCGGCTCCATGTCTACGGCTTCTCTGTGGCTCAGTGTCTGGGGCTCAGTGTCTGGGGCTCAGTGTCTGGGGCTCAGTGTCTGGCGCTCAGTGTCTGGGCTTAGTGACTGGGGCTCCGTGTCTGGGGCTCCGTGTCTGGGGCTCCGTGTCTGGGACTCCGTGTCCGTGGCTCCGTGTCTGTGGCTTCATGTCTGGGGCTTAGTGTCTGGGCTCAGTGTCTGGGGCTCAGTGTCTGGAGCCTGTCTGGGACTCAGTGTCTGGGCTCAGTGTCTGGGGCTCAGTGTCTGGGGCTCAGTGTCTGGGGCTCAGTGTCTTGTTTTCAGTGTCTGGGCCCCGTGACTAGGGCTCAGTGTCTGGACCGATCTGGAGCTCAGTGTCTCCAGACCAGTGTCTGGGGCTCAGTGTCTCCGGCACAGTGTCTGGGGCTCCGTGTCTGGGGCTCCGGGTCTGGGGCTCCGTGTCTGGGGCTCCGTGTCTGGGGCTCCGTGTCTGGGGCTCCGTGTCTGGGGCTCAGTGACTGGGGCTCAATGTCTGGGGCTCTGTGCCTGGGTCAGTATCTGGGGCTCAGTGCCTGGCTCAGTGTCTGGGGCCTGTCTGCAGCTCTGTGTCTGCGGCTCCGTGTCTGTGGCACCGTGTCTGCGGCTTCTCTAGCAGCTCAGTGTCTGGGGCTCAGTGTCTAGGGCACAGTGTCTGGGGACTGTCTGTGGCTCAGTCTCTGTGGCTCAGTCTCTGTGGCTCAGTGTCTGCGGCTCTGTGTCTGGGGCTCAGTGTCTGGGGCTCAGTGACTGGGCTCAGTGTCTGGCTCAGTATCTGGGACCCAGTGTCTGGGCTGTGTCTGGAGTTCAGTGTCTGGGCCCAGTGTCTGGGGCTCAATTTCTGAGCTCAGTGTCTGGGCACACTGCCTGTGTCAATGTCTGTGGCTCAGTGACTGAGGCTCAATGTCTGGGCTCAGTGTCTGGAGCTCAGTATCTGGGGCTCAGTGTCTGGGGCTCAGTTTCTGCCGCCCAGTGACTGGGCTCACTGTCTGGGGCTCAGTGTCTGGGCTCAGTGTCTGTGGCTCAGTTTCTGGGGCTTCTCTGTGGCTCAGTGTCTGGGGCTCAGTGTCTGGGGCTCACTGTCTGTGCACAATGTCTTGGACTCAGCGTCTGGAGCCCAGTGTCTGGGCTCAGTGTCTGGGGCTCAGTGTCTGGGGCTCAGTGTCTGAGGCTCAGTGTCTGGGGCTCAGTGTCTGGGGCTCAGTGTCTGGGGCTCACTGTCTGTGCACAATGTCTTGGACTCAGCGTCTGGAGCCCAGTGTCTGGGGCTCAATGTCTAGGACTCTGTGCCTGGGCTCAGTGTCTGGCTCAGTATCTGGGACCCAGTGTCTGGGCTGTGTCTGGGGTTCAGTGTCTGGCGCTCAGTGTCTGGGGCTCAGTGTCTGGGCTTAGTGACTGGGGCTCAATGTCTAGGGCTCTGTGCCTGGGCTCAGTGTCTGGCTCAGTATCTGGGACCCAGTGTCTGGGCTGTATCTGGGGTTCAGTGTCTGGGCCCAGTGTCTGGGGCTCAATTTCTGAGCTCAGTGTCTGGGCACACTGCCTGTGTCAATGTCTGTGGCTCAGTGACTGAGGCTCAATGTCTTGGCTCAGTGTCTGGGGCTCAGTATCTGGGCTCAGTGTCTGGGGCTCAGTGTCTGGGGCTCAGTGTCTGTGCACAACGTCTTGGACTCAGCGTCTGGAGCCCAGTGTCTGGGCTCAGTGTCTGGGGCTCAGTGTCTGGGGCTCAGTGTATGGGGCACAGTGTCTGAGGCTCAGTGTCTGGAGCTCAGTGTCTGGGGCTCTGTGTCTGGGGCTCAGTGTCTGGGGCTCAGTATCTGGGGCTCAGTGTCTGCGGCTCCATGTCTGCGGCTCCGTGTCTGCGGCTCCGTGTCTACGGCTTCTCTGTGGCTCAGTGTCTGGGGCTCAGTGTCTGGGGCTCAGTGTATGAGGCTCAGTGTCTGGGGCTCAGTGTCTGGCGCTCAGTGTCTGGGATTAGTGACTGGGGCTCCGTGTCTGGGGCTCCATGTCTGGCGCTCCGTGTCTGGGGCTTAGTGTCTGGGCTCAGTGTCTGGGGCTCAGTGTCTGGAGCCTGTCTGGGACTCAGTGTCTGGGCTCAGTGTCTGGGGCTCAGTGTCTGGGGCTCAGTGTCTGGGGCTCAGTGCCTGGGGTTCAGTGTCTGAGCTCAGTGTCTGGGGCCCAGTGTATGGGGCTCAGTGTCTGGGGCTCAGTGTCTGGGGCTCCGTGTCTGGGGCTCCGTGTCTGGGGCTCCGTGTCTGGGGCTCCGTGTCTGGGGCTCCGTTTCTGGGGCTCAGTGACTGGGGCTCAATGTCTGGGGCTCTGTGCCTGGGTCAGTATCTGAGGCTCAGTGCCTGGCTCAGTGTCTGGGGCCTGTCTGCAGCTCTGTGTCTGCGGCTTTGTGTCTGTGGCACCGTGTCTGCGGCTTCTCTGCAGCTCAGTGTCTCGGGCTCAGTGTCTAGGGCACAGTGTCTGGGGACTGTCTGTGGCTCAGTCTCTGTGGCTCAGTCTCTGTGGCTCAGTGACTGAGGCTCAATGTCTGGGCTCAGTGTCTGGAGCTCAGTATCTGGGGCTCAGTGTCTGAGGCTCAGTTTCTGCCGCCCAGTGACTGGGCTCACTGTCTGGGGCTCAGTGTCTGGGCTCAGTGTCTGTGGCTCAGTTTCTGGGGCTTCTCTGTGGCTCAGTGTCTGGGGCTCAGTGTCTGGGGCTCACTGTCTGTGCACAATGTCTTGGACTCAGCGTCTGGAGCCCAGTGTCTGGGCTCAGTGTCTGGGGCTCAGTGTCTGGGGCTCAGTGTCTGGGGCTCAGTGTCTGTGGCTCAGTGTCTGGGGCTCAGTGTCTGGGGCTCACTGTCTGTGCACAATGTCTTGGACTCAGCGTCTGGAGCCCAGTGTCTGGTTCTCAATGTCTAGGACTCTGTGCCTGGGCTCAGTGTCTGGCTCAGTATCTGGGACCCAGTGTCTGGGCTGTGTCTGGGGTTCAGTGTCTGGGGCTCAGTGTCTGGGGCTCAGTGTCTGGGCTTAGTGACTGGGGCTCAATGTCTAGGGCTCTGTGCCTGGGCTCAGTGTCTGGCTCAGTATCTGGGACCCAGTGTCTGGGCTATGTCTGGGGTTCAGTGTCTGGGCCCAGTGTCTGGGGCTCAATTTCTGAGTTCAGTGTCTGGGCACACTGCCTGTGTCAATGTCTGTGGCTCAGTGAATGAGGCTCAATGTCTGGGCTCAGTGTCTGGGCCCAGTGTCTGGGGCTCAGTGTCTGTGGCTCAGTTTCTGGGGCTTCTCTGTGGCTCAGTGTCTGGGGCTCAGTGTCTGGGGCTCAGTGTCTGTGCACAACGTCTTGGACTAAGCGTCTGGAGCCCAGTGTCTGGGCTCAGTGTCTGGGGCTCAGTGTCTGGGGCTCAGTGTATGGGGCTCAGTGTCTGAGGCTCAGTGTCTGGGGCTCAGTGTCTGGGGCTCTGTGTCTGGGGCTCAGTGTCTGGGGCTCAGTGTCTGGGGCTCAGTGTCTGCGGCTCCGTGTCTGGGGCTCAGTGTCTGCGGCTCCGTGTCTGCGGCTCCGTGTCTGCGGCTCCGTGTCTACGGCTTCTCTGTGGCTCAGTGTCTGGGGCTCAGTGTCTGGGGCTCAGTGTATGGGTCTCAGTGTCTGGGGCTCAGTGTCTGGCGCTCAGTGTCTGGGCTTAGTGACTGGGGCGCCGTGTCTGGGGCTCCGTGTCTGGGACTCCGTGTCTGTGGCTCCGTGTCTGTGGCTTCGTGTCTGGGGCTTAGTGTCTGGGCTCAGTGTCTGGGGCTCAGTGTCTGGAGCCTGTCTGGGACTCAGTGTCTGGGCTCAGTGTCTGGGGCTCAGTGTCTGGGGCTCAGTGTCTTGTTTTCAGTGTCTGGGCCCCGTGACTAGGGCTCAGTGTCTGGACTGATCTGGAGCTCAGTGTCTCCAGACCAGTGTCTGGGGCTCAGTGTCTGCGGCACAGTGTCTGGGGCTCAGTGTCTGGGGCTCAGTGCCTGGGGTTCAGTGTCTGAGCTCAGTGTCTGGGGCCCAGTGTCTGGGGCTCAGTGTCTGGGGCTCAGTGTCTGGGGCTCAGTGTCTGGGGCTCACTGTCTGGGGCTCAGTGTCTGGGGCTCAGTGTCTGGGGCTCAGCGTCTGGAGCCCAGTGTCTGGGGCTCAATGTCTAGGACTCTGTGCCTGGGCTCAGTGTCTGGCTCAGTATCTGGGACCCAGTGTCTGGGCTGTGTCTGGGGTTCAGTGTCTGGGGCTCAGTGTCTGGGCTTAGTGACTGGGGCTCAATGTCTAGGGCTCTGTGCCTGGGCTCAGTGTCTGGCTCAGTATCTGGGACCCAGTGTCTGGGCTGTGTCTGGGGTTCAGTTTCTGGGCCCAGTGTCTAGGGCTCAATTTCTGAGTTCAGTGTCTGGGCACACTGCCTGTCTCAATGTCTGTGGCTCAGTGACTGAGGCTCAATGTCTGGGCTCAGTGTCTGGGGCTCAGTATCTGGGCTCAGTGTCTGTGGCTCAGTTTCTGGGGCTTCTCTGTGGCTCAGTGTCTGGGGCTCAGTTTCTGGGGCTCAGTGTCTGGGGCTCAGTGTCTGTGCACAACGTCTTGGACTCAGCGTCTGGAGCCCAGTGTCTGGGCTCAGTGTCTGGGGCTCAGTGTCTGGGGCTCAGTGTATGGGGCTCAGTGTCTGAGGCTCAGTGTCTGGAGCTCAGTGTCTGGGGCTCTGTGTCTGGGGCTCAGTGTCTGGGGCTCACTGTCTGTGCACAATGTCTTGGACTCAGCGTCTGGAGCCCAGTGTCTGGGCTCAGTGTCTGGGGCTCAGTGTCTGGGGCTCAGTGTCTGAGGCTCAGTGTCTGGGGCTCAGTGTCTGGGGCTCAGTGTCTGGGGCTCACTGTCTGTGCACAATGTCTTGGACTCAGCGTCTGGAGCCCAGTGTCTGGGGCTCAATGTCTAGGACTCTGTGCCTGGGCTCAGTGTCTGGCTCAGTATCTGGGACCCAGTGTCTGGGCTGTGTCTGGGGTTCAGTGTCTGGCGCTCAGTGTCTGGGGCTCAGTGTCTGGGCTTAGTGACTGGGGCTCAATGTCTAGGGCTCTGTGCCTGGGCTCAGTGTCTGGCTCAGTATCTGGGACCCAGTGTCTGGGCTGTATCTGGGGTTCAGTGTCTGGGCCCAGTGTCTGGGGCTCAATTTCTGAGCTCAGTGTCTGGGCACACTGCCTGTGTCAATGTCTGTGGCTCAGTGACTGAGGCTCAATGTCTTGGCTCAGTGTCTGGGGCTCAGTATCTGGGCTCAGTGTCTGGGGCTCAGTGTCTGGGGCTCAGTGTATGGGGCACAGTGTCTGAGGCTCAGTGTCTGGAGCTCAGTGTCTGGGGCTCTGTGTCTGGGGCTCAGTGTCTGGGGCTCAGTATCTGGGGCTCAGTGTCTGCGGCTCCATGTCTGCGGCTCCGTGTCTGCGGCTCCGTGTCTACGGCTTCTCTGTGGCTCAGTGTCTGGGGCTCAGTGTCTGGGGCTCAGTGTATGAGGCTCAGTGTCTGGGGCTCAGTGTCTGGCGCTCAGTGTCTGGGATTAGTGACTGGGGCTCCGTGTCTGGGGCTCCATGTCTGGCGCTCCGTGTCTGGGGCTTAGTGTCTGGGCTCAGTGTCTGGGGCTCAGTGTCTGGGCTCAGTGTCTGGGGCTCAGTGTCTGGGGCTCAGTGTCTGGGGCTCAGTGCCTGGGGTTCAGTGTCTGAGCTCAGTGTCTGGGGCCCAGTGTATGGGGCTCAGTGTCTGGGGCTCAGTGTCTGGGGCTCCGTGTCTGGGGCTCCGTGTCTGGGGCTCCGTGTCTGGGGCTCCGTGTCTGGGGCTCCGTTTCTGGGGCTCAGTGACTGGGGCTCAATGTCTGGGGCTCTGTGCCTGGGTCAGTATCTGAGGCTCAGTGCCTGGCTCAGTGTCTGGGGCCTGTCTGCAGCTCTGTGTCTGCGGCTTTGTGTCTGTGGCACCGTGTCTGCGGCTTCTCTGCAGCTCAGTGTCTCGGGCTCAGTGTCTAGGGCACAGTGTCTGGGGACTGTCTGTGGCTCAGTCTCTGTGGCTCAGTCTCTGTGGCTCAGTGACTGAGGCTCAATGTCTGGGCTCAGTGTCTGGAGCTCAGTATCTGGGGCTCAGTGTCTGAGGCTCAGTTTCTGCCGCCCAGTGACTGGGCTCACTGTCTGGGGCTCAGTGTCTGGGCTCAGTGTCTGTGGCTCAGTTTCTGGGGCTTCTCTGTGGCTCAGTGTCTGGGGCTCAGTGTCTGGGGCTCACTGTCTGTGCACAATGTCTTGGACTCAGCGTCTGGAGCCCAGTGTCTGGGCTCAGTGTCTGGGGCTCAGTGTCTGGGGCTCAGTGTCTGGGGCTCAGTGTCTGTGGCTCAGTGTCTGGGGCTCAGTGTCTGGGGCTCACTGTCTGTGCACAATGTCTTGGACTCAGCGTCTGGAGCCCAGTGTCTGGTTCTCAATGTCTAGGACTCTGTGCCTGGGCTCAGTGTCTGGCTCAGTATCTGGGACCCAGTGTCTGGGCTGTGTCTGGGGTTCAGTGTCTGGGGCTCAGTGTCTGGGGCTCAGTGTCTGGGCTTAGTGACTGGGGCTCAATGTCTAGGGCTCTGTGCCTGGGCTCAGTGTCTGGCTCAGTATCTGGGACCCAGTGTCTGGGCTATGTCTGGGGTTCAGTGTCTGGGCCCAGTGTCTGGGGCTCAATTTCTGAGTTCAGTGTCTGGGCACACTGCCTGTGTCAATGTCTGTGGCTCAGTGAATGAGGCTCAATGTCTGGGCTCAGTGTCTGGGCCCAGTGTCTGGGGCTCAGTGTCTGTGGCTCAGTTTCTGGGGCTTCTCTGTGGCTCAGTGTCTGGGGCTCAGTGTCTGGGGCTCAGTGTCTGTGCACAACGTCTTGGACTAAGCGTCTGGAGCCCAGTGTCTGGGCTCAGTGTCTGGGGCTCAGTGTCTGGGGCTCAGTGTATGGGGCTCAGTGTCTGAGGCTCAGTGTCTGGGGCTCAGTGTCTGGGGCTCTGTGTCTGGGGCTCAGTGTCTGGGGCTCAGTGTCTGGGGCTCAGTGTCTGCGGCTCCGTGTCTGGGGCTCAGTGTCTGCGGCTCCGTGTCTGCGGCTCCGTGTCTGCGGCTCCGTGTCTACGGCTTCTCTGTGGCTCAGTGTCTGGGGCTCAGTGTCTGGGGCTCAGTGTATGGGTCTCAGTGTCTGGGGCTCAGTGTCTGGCGCTCAGTGTCTGGGCTTAGTGACTGGGGCGCCGTGTCTGGGGCTCCGTGTCTGGGACTCCGTGTCTGTGGCTCCGTGTCTGTGGCTTCGTGTCTGGGGCTTAGTGTCTGGGCTCAGTGTCTGGGGCTCAGTGTCTGGAGCCTGTCTGGGACTCAGTGTCTGGGCTCAGTGTCTGGGGCTCAGTGTCTGGGGCTCAGTGTCTTGTTTTCAGTGTCTGGGCCCCGTGACTAGGGCTCAGTGTCTGGACTGATCTGGAGCTCAGTGTCTCCAGACCAGTGTCTGGGGCTCAGTGTCTGCGGCACAGTGTCTGGGGCTCAGTGTCTGGGGCTCAGTGCCTGGGGTTCAGTGTCTGAGCTCAGTGTCTGGGGCCCAGTGTCTGGGGCTCAGTGTCTGGGGCTCAGTGTCTGGGGCTCAGTGTCTGGGGCTCACTGTCTGGGGCTCAGTGTCTGGGGCTCAGTGTCTGGGGCTCAGCGTCTGGAGCCCAGTGTCTGGGGCTCAATGTCTAGGACTCTGTGCCTGGGCTCAGTGTCTGGCTCAGTATCTGGGACCCAGTGTCTGGGCTGTGTCTGGGGTTCAGTGTCTGGGGCTCAGTGTCTGGGCTTAGTGACTGGGGCTCAATGTCTAGGGCTCTGTGCCTGGGCTCAGTGTCTGGCTCAGTATCTGGGACCCAGTGTCTGGGCTGTGTCTGGGGTTCAGTTTCTGGGCCCAGTGTCTAGGGCTCAATTTCTGAGTTCAGTGTCTGGGCACACTGCCTGTCTCAATGTCTGTGGCTCAGTGACTGAGGCTCAATGTCTGGGCTCAGTGTCTGGGGCTCAGTATCTGGGCTCAGTGTCTGTGGCTCAGTTTCTGGGGCTTCTCTGTGGCTCAGTGTCTGGGGCTCAGTTTCTGGGGCTCAGTGTCTGGGGCTCAGTGTCTGTGCACAACGTCTTGGACTCAGCGTCTGGAGCCCAGTGTCTGGGCTCAGTGTCTGGGGCTCAGTGTCTGGGGCTCAGTGTATGGGGCTCAGTGTCTGAGGCTCAGTGTCTGGAGCTCAGTGTCTGGGGCTCTGTGTCTGGGGCTCAGTGTCTGGGGCTCAGTATCTGGGGCTCAGTGTCTGCGGCTCCGTGTCTGCGGCTCCGTGTCTGCGGCTCCGTGTCTACGGCTTCTCTGTGGCTCAGTGTCTGGGGCTCAGTGTCTGGGGCTCAGTGTCTGGGGCTCAGTGTCTGGCGCTCAGTGTCTGGGCTTAGTGACTGGGGCTCCGTGTCTGGGGCTCCGTGTCTGGGGCTCCGTGTCTGGGACTCCGTGTCCGTGGCTCCGTGTCTGTGGCTTCATGTCTGGGGCTTAGTGTCTGGGCTCAGTGTCTGGGGCTCAGTGTCTGGAGCCTGTCTGGGACTCAGTGTCTGGGCTCAGTGTCTGGGGCTCAGTGTCTGGGGCTCAGTGTCTGGGGCTCAGTGTCTTGTTTTCAGTGTCTGGGCCCCGTGACTAGGGCTCAGTGTCTGGACCGATCTGGAGCTCAGTGTCTCCAGACCAGTGTCTGGGGCTCAGTGTCTCCGGCACAGTGTCTGGGGCTCCGTGTCTGGGGCTCCGGGTCTGGGGCTCCGTGTCTGGGGCTCCGTGTCTGGGGCTCCGTGTCTGGGGCTCCGTGTCTGGGGCTCAGTGACTGGGGCTCAATGTCTGGGGCTCTGTGCCTGGGTCAGTATCTGGGGCTCAGTGCCTGGCTCAGTGTCTGGGGCCTGTCTGCAGCTCTGTGTCTGCGGCTCCGTGTCTGTGGCACCGTGTCTGCGGCTTCTCTAGCAGCTCAGTGTCTGGGGCTCAGTGTCTCGGGCACAGTGTCTGGGGACTGTCTGTGGCTCAGTCTCTGTGGCTCAGTCTCTGTGGCTCAGTGTCTGCGGCTCTGTGTCTGGGGCTCAGTGTCTGGGGCTCAGTGTCTGGGCTCAGTGTCTGGCTCAGTATCTGGGACCCAGTGTCTGGGCTGTGTCTGGAGTTCAGTGTCTGGGCCCAGTGTCTGGGGCTCAATTTCTGAGCTCAGTGTCTGGGCACACTGCCTGTGTCAATGTCTGTGGCTCAGTGACTGAGGCTCAATGTCTGGGCTCAGTGTCTGGAGCTCAGTATCTGGGGCTCAGTGTCTGGGGCTCAGTTTCTGCCGCCCAGTGACTGGGCTCACTGTCTGGGGCTCAGTGTCTGGGCTCAGTGTCTGTGGCTCAGTTTCTGGGGCTTCTCTGTGGCTCAGTGTCTGGGGCTCAGTGTCTGGGGCTCACTGTCTGTGCACAATGTCTTGGACTCAGCGTCTGGAGCCCAGTGTCTGGGCTCAGTGTCTGGGGCTCAGTGTCTGAGGCTCAGTGTCTGGGGCTCAGTGTCTGGGGCTCAGTGTCTGGGGCTCACTGTCTGTGCACAATGTCTTGGACTCAGCGTCTGGAGCCCAGTGTCTGGGGCTCAATGTCTAGGACTCTGTGCCTGGGCTCAGTGTCTGGCTCAGTATCTGGGACCCAGTGTCTGGGCTGTGTCTGGGGTTCAGTGTCTGGGGCTCAGTGTCTGGGGCTCAGTGTCTGGGCTTAGTGACTGGGGCTCAATGTCTAGGGCTCTGTGCCTGGGCTCAGTGTCTGGCTCAGTATCTGGGACCCAGTGTCTGGGCTGTGTCTGGGGTTCAGTGTCTGGGCCCAGTGTCTGGGGCTCAATTTCTGAGCTCAGTGTCTGGGCACACTGCCTGTGTCAATGTCTGTGGCTCAGTGACTGAGGCTCAATGTCTGGGCTCAGTGTCTGGGGCTCAGTATCTGGACTCAGTGTCTGTGGCTCAGTTTCTGGGGCATCTCTGTGGCTCAGTGTCTGGGGCTCAGTGTCTGGGGCTCAGTGTCTGTGCACAATGTCTTGGACTCAGCGTCTGTTGCCCAGTGTCTGGGCTCAGTGTCTGGGGCTCAGTGTCTGGGGCTCAGTGTATGGGGCTCAGTGTCTGAGGCTCAGTGTCTGGAGCTCAGTGTCTGGGGCTCTGTGTCTGGGGCTCAGTGTCTGGGGCTCAGTATCTGGGGCTCAGTGTCTGCGGCTCCGTGTCTGCGGCTCCGTATTTGCGGCTTCTCTGTGGCTCAGTGTCTGGGGCACAGTGTCTGGGGACTGTCTGGGGCTCAGTGTCTGGCGCTCAGTGTCTGGGCTTAGTGACTGGGGCTCCGTGTCTGGGGCTCCGTGTCTGGGGCTCCGTGTCTGGGACTCCGTGTCTGTGGAAACGTGTCTGTGGCTTAGTGTCTGGGGCTTAGTGTCTGGGCTCAGTGTCTGGGGCTCAGTGTCTGGAGCCTGTCTGGGACTCAGTATCTGGGCTCAGTGTCTGGGCTCAGTGTCTGGGGCTCAGTGTCTGGGGCTCAGTGTCTGGGGCTCAGTGTCTGGGGCTCAGTGTCTGGGGCTCAGTGTCTGGGGTTCAGTGTCTTGTTTTCAGTGTCTGGGCCCCGTGACTAGGGCTCAGTGTCTGGGGCTCCACGTCTGGGGCTCCACGTCTGGGGCTTCACGTCTCGGGCTCAGTTTCTTGGAGTTCAGTTTCTTGGAGCTCAGTGTCTGGGGCTCAGTGTCTGGGGCTCAGTGTCATGGGGCTCAATTTCTGAGCTCAGTGTCCGGGCACACTGCCTGTGTCAATGTCTGTGGTTCAGTGACTGAGGCTCAATGTCTGGGCTCAGTGCCTGTGGCTCAGTGACTGGGCTCACTGTCTGGGGCTCAGTGTCTGGGCTCAGTGTCTGTGGCTCAGTTTCTGGGGCTTCTCTGTGGCTCAGTGTCTGGGGCTCAGTGTCTGGGGCTCAGTGTCTGGGGCTCACTGTCTGTGCACAATGTCTTGGACTCAGTGTCTGGGGCTCTGTGTCTGGGGCTCTGTGTCTGGGGCTCAGTGTTTGGGGCTCAGTGTCTGGGGCTCAGTGTCTGGGGCTCAGTGTCTGGGCTCAGTGTCTGGGACCCAGTGTCTGGGGCTCAGTGCCTGGTGCTCAGTGTCTCGGGCTCAGTGTCTGGGGCTCAGTATCTGGAGCCTGTCTGGAGATCAATGTCTGGGCTCAGTGTCTGGGGCTCAGTGTCTGGCTCCTGTTTGGGCTCATGTCTGTGGCTCAGTGTCTGGGGCTCAGTGTCTTGGGCCCAGTGCCTGGGCTCAGTTTCTGGGGCCTGTCTGTGGCTCAGTGTCTGGGCTCAGTGTCTGGGGCCTGTCTGGAGCTCAGGGGCCTGTCTGCAGCTCAGTGTCTGGGGCTCTGTGTCTGGGGCCAGTCTGGGGCTCAGTGTCTGGGGATCAGTGTCTGGGGCCTTTCTGGGCTCAGTGTCTGGGTTTAGTGTCTGCGGCTCAGTGTCTGGGCTCAGTGTCTTGGGGCTCAGTGTCTGCAGCGCAGTGTCTGGGCTCAGTGTCTGGGGCTTGTCTGGAGCTCAGTGCCTGGGGTTCAGTGCCTGGGGTTCAGTGTCTGGGTTCAGTGTTTGAGCTCAGTGTCTGGGGCCCAGTGTCTGGGGCCCAGTGTCTGGGGCTCAGTGTCTGGGACCCAGTGTCTGGGACCCAGTGTCTGGGACTCCACGTCTGTGGCTGCACATCTGGGGCTCCACGTCTGGGGCTCTACGTCTGGGGCTCTACATCTGGGGCTCCACGTCTGGGGATCCACGTCTGGGGCTCAGTTTCTTGAAGCTCAGTGTCTGTGGCTCAGTGTCTGGGGCTCAGTGTCTGGGGCTCAGTGCCTGGGGTTCAGTGTCTGAGCTCAGTGTCTGAGCTCAGTATCTGGGGCCCAGTGTCTGGGGCTCAGTGTCTGGGACCCAGTGTCTGGGACCCAGTGTCTGGGACTCCACGTCTGGGGCTCCACATCTGGGGCTCTACGTCTGGGGCTCTACGTCTGGGGCTCCACGTCTGGGGCTCCACGTCTGGGGCTTCACGTCTGGGGCTCAGTTTCTTGAAGCTCAGTGTCTGTGGCTCAGTGTCTGTAGCTCAGTGTCTGTGGCTCAGTGTCTGGGACTCCACGTCTGGGGCTCCACATCTGGGGCTCCACGTCTGGGGCTCTACGTCTGGGGCTCCACGTCTGGGGCTCCACGTCTGGGGCTCAGTTTCTTGAAGCTCAGTGTCTGTGGCTCAGTGTCTGAGCTCAGTGTCTGGGCTTAGTGTCTGCGGCTCAGTGTCTGGGCTCAATGTCTGGGGCTCAGTGTCTGGGGCTCCATGTCTGGGGCTCAGTTTCTTGGAGCTCAGTGTCTGGGGTCTGTCTGTGGCTCAGTGTCTGGGTTTAGTGTCTGCGGCTCAGTGTCTGGGCTCAGTGTCTGCAGCGCAGTGTCTGCGGCGCAGTGTCTGGGCTCAGTGTCTGGGGCTTGTCTGGGGCTCAGTGCCTGGGGTTTAGTGTCTGGGGCCCAGTGTCTGGGCCCCGTGTCTGGGGCTCAGTGTCTGGGATCAGTGTCTGGGCTCAGTGTCTGGGGCCTGTCTGGGCTCAGTGCCTGTGCTCCGTGTCTGGGGCTCAGTGTCTGGGGCTCCATGTCTGGGGTTCCGTGTCTGGTGCTCCGTGTCTGGGGCCTAGTGTCTAGGGCTCAGTGTCTGGGGCTCAGTGTCTGGGCTCAGTGTCTGTGGCTCAGTTTCTGGGGCTTCTCTGTGGCTCAGTGTCTGGGGCTCAGTGTCTGGGGCCCAGTGTCTGGGCCCCGTGTCTAGGGCTCAGTTTCTTGGAGCTCAGTGTCTGGGGCTTGTCTGTGGCTCAGTGTCTGGGCTCAGTGTCTGAGCTCAGTGTCTGGGGCTCAGTGTCTGGGCTTAGTGTCTGCGGCTCAGTGTCTGGGCTCAGTGTCTGGGGCTCAGTGTCTGGGGCTTCATGTCTGGGGCTCAGTTTCTTGGAGCTCAGTGTCTGGGGTCTGTCTGTGGCTCAGTGTCTGGGTTTAGTGTCTGCGGCTCAGTGTCTGGGCTCAGTGTCTGCAGCGCAGTGTCTGCGGCGCAGTGTCTGGGCTCAGTGTCTGGGGCTTGTCTGGGGCTCAGTGCCTGGGGTTTAGTGTCTGGGGCCCAATGTCTGGGCCCCGTGTCTGGGGCTCAGTGTCTGGGAACAGTGTCTGGGCTCAGTGTCTGGGGCCTGTCTGGGCTCAGTGCCTGTGCTCCGTGTCTGGGGCTCAGTGTCTGGGGCTCCATGTCTGGGGTTCCGTGTCTGGTGCTCCGTGTCTGGGGCCTAGTGTCTAGGGCTCAGTGTCTGGGGCTCAGTGTCTGGGCTCAGTGTCTGTGGCTCAGTTTCTGGGGCTTCTCTGTGGCTCAGTGTCTGGGGCTCAGTGTCTGGGGCCCAGTGTCTGGGCCCCGTGTCTAGGGCTCAGTTTCTTGGAGCTCAGTGTCTGGGGCTTGTCTGTGGCTCAGTGTCTGGGCTCAGTGTCTGAGCTCAGTGTCTGGGGCTCAGTGTCTGGGCTTAGTGTCTGCGGCTCAGTGTCTGGGCTCAGTGTCTGGGGCTCAGTGTCTGGGGCTTCATGTCTGGGGCTCAGTTTCTTGGAGCTCAGTGTCTGGGGTCTGTCTGTGGCTCAGTGTCTGGGTTTAGTGTCTGCGGCTCAGTGTCTGGGCTCAGTGTCTGCAGCGCAGTGTCTGCGGCGCAGTGTCTGGGCTCAATGTCTGGGGCTTGTCTGGGGCTCAGTGCCTGGGGTTTAGTGTCTGGGGCCCAATGTCTGGGCCCCGTGTCTGGGGCTCAGTGTCTGGGATCAGTGTCTGGGCTCAGTGTCTGGGGCCTGTCTGGGCTCAGTGCCTGTGCTCCGTGTCTGGGGCTCAGTGTCTGGGGCTCCATGTCTGGGGTTCCGTGTCTGGTGCTCCGTGTCTGGGGCCTAGTGTCTAGGGCTCAGTGTCTGGGGCTCAGTGTCTGGGCTCAGTGTCTGTGGCTCAGTTTCTGGGGCTTCTCTGTGGCTCAGTGTCTGGGGCTCAGTGTCTGGGGCTCACTGTCTGAGCACAATGTCTTGGACTCAGCGTCTGGAGCCCAGTGTCTGGGCTCAGTGTCTGGGGCTCAGTGTCTGGGGCTCAGTGTCTGAGGCTCAGTGTCTGGGGCTCAGTTTCTGGGGCTTCCCTGTGGCTCAGTGTCTGGCGCTCAGTGTCTGGGGCTCACTGTCTGTGCACAATGTCTTGGACTCACCGTCTGGAGCCCAGTGTCTGGGCTCAGTGTCTGGGGCTCAGTGTCTGAGGCTCAGTGTCTGTGGCTCAGTGTCTGGGGCTCAGTGTCTGGGGCTCACTGTCTGTGCACAATGTCTTGGACTCAGCGTCTGGAGCCCAGTGTCTGGGGCTCAATGTCTAGGACTCTGTGCCTGGGCTCAGTGTCTGGCTCAGTATCTGGGACCCAGTGTCTGGGCTGTGTCTGGGGTTCAGTTTCTGGGGCTCAGTGTCTGGGGCTCAGTGTCTGGGCTTAGTGACTGGGGCTCAATGTCTAGGGCTCTGTGCCTGGGCTCAGTGTCTGGCTCAGTATCTGGGACCCAGTGTCTGGGCTGTGTCTGGGGTTCAGTTTCTGGGCCCAGTGTCTAGGGCTCAATTTCTGAGTTCAGTGTCTGGGCACACTGCCTGTCTCAATGTCTGTGGCTCAGTGACTGAGGCTCAATGTCTGGGCTCAGTGTCTGGGGCTCAGTATCTGGCCTCAGTGTCTGTGGCTCAGTTTCTGGGGCTTCTCTGTGGCTCAGTGTCTGGGGCTCAGTGTCTGGGGCTCAGTGTCTGTGCACAACGTCTTGGACTCAGCGTCTGGAGCCCAGTGTCTGGGCTCAGTGTCTGGGGCTCAGTGTCTGGGGCTCAGTGTATAGGGCTCAGTGTCTGAGGCTCAGTGTCTGGAGCTCTGTGTCTGGGGCTCTGTGTCTGGGGCTCAGTGTCTGGGGCTCAGTATCTGGGGCTCAGTGTCTGCGGCTCCGTGTCTGCGGCTCCGTGTCTGCGGCTCCGTGTCTGGGACTCCGTGTCTGTGGCTCCGTGTCTGTGGCTTCGTGTCTGGGGCTTAGTGTCTGGGCTCAATGTCTGGGCTTAGTGACTGGGGCTCCGTGTCTGGGGCTCCGTGTCTGGGGCTCCGTGTCTGGGACTCCGTGTCTGTGGCTCCGTGTCTGTGGCTTCGTTTCTGGGGCTTAGTGTCTGGGCTCAGTGTCTGGGGCTCAGTGTCTGGAGCCTGTCTGGGACTCAGTGTCTGGGCTCAGTGTCTGGGGCTCAGTGTCTGGGGCTCAGTGTCTTGTTTTCAGTGTCTGGGCCCCGTGACTAGGGCTCAGTGTCTGGACCGATCTGGAGCTCAGTGTCTCCAGACCAGTGTCTGGGGCTCAGTGTCTGCGGCACAGTGTCTGGGGCTCAGTGTCTGGGGCTCAGTGCCTGGGGTTCAGTGTCTGAGCTCAGTGTCTGGGGCCCAGTGTCTGAGGCTCCGGGTCTGGGGCTCCGTGTCTGGGTCTTCGTGTCTGGGGCTCTGTGTCTGGGGCTCCGTGTCTGGGGCTCAGTGACTGGGGCTCAATGTCTGGGGCTCTGTGCCTGGGTCAGTATCTGGGGCTCAGTGCCTGGCTCAGTGTCTGGGGCCTGTCTGCAGCTCTGTGTCTGCGGCTCCGTGTCTGTGGCACCGTGTCTGCGGCTTCTCTAGCAGCTCAGTGTCTGGGGCTCAGTGTCTAGGGCACAGTGTCTGGGGACTGTCTGTGGCTCAGTCTCTGTGGCTCAGTGTCTGCAGCTCAGTGTCGTGCTCAGTGTCTGGGGCTCAGTGTCTGGGCTCAGTGTCTGGCTCAGTATCTGGGACCCAGTGTCTGGGCTGTGTCTGGAGTTCAGTGTCTGGGCCCAGTGTCTGGGGCTCAATTTCTGAGCTCAGTGTCTGGGCACACTGCCTGTGTCAATGTCTGTGGCTCAGTGACTGAGGCTCAATGTCTGGGCTCAGTGTCTGGAGCTCAGTATCTGGGGCTCAGTGTCTGGGGCTCAGTTTCTGCCGCCCAGTGACTGGGCTCACTGTCTGGGGCTCAGTGTCTGGGCTCAGTGTCTGTGGCTCAGTTTCTGGGGCTTCTCTGTGGCTCAGTGTCTGGGGCTCAGTGTCTGGGGCTCACTGTCTGTGCACAATGTCTTGGACTCAGCGTCTGGAGCCCAGTGTCTGGGCTCAGTGTCTGAGGCTCAGTGTCTGGGGCTCAGTGTCTGAGGCTCAGTGTCTGGGGCTCAGTGTCTGGGGCTCAGTGTCTGGGGCTCACTGTCTGTGCACAATGTCTTGGACTCAGCGTCTGGAGCCCAGTGTCTGGGGCTCAATGTCTAGGACTCTGTGCCTGGGCTCAGTGTCTGGCTCAGTATCTGGGACCCAGTGTCTGGGCTGTGTCTGGGGTTCAGTGTCTGGGGCTCAGTGTCTGGGGCTCAGTGTATGGGCTTAGTGACTGGGGCTCAATGTCTAGGGCTCTGTGCCTGGGCTCAGTGTCTGGCTCAGTATCTGGGACCCAGTGTCTGGGCTGTGTCTGGGGTTCAGTGTCTGGGCCCAGTGTCTGGGGCTCAGTGTCTGGGGCTCAGTGTCTGAGGCTCAGTGTCTGGAGCTCAGTGTCTGGGGCTCTGTGTCTGGGGCTCAGTGTCTGGGGCTCAGTATCTGGGGCTCAGTGTCTGCGGCTCCGTGTCTGCGGCTCCGTGTCTGCGGCTTCTCTGTGGCTCAGTGTCTGGGGCACAGTGTCTGGGGACTGTCTGGGGCTCAGTGTCTGGCGCTCAGTGTCTGGGCTTAGTGTCTGGGGCTCCGTGTCTGGGGCTCCGTGTCTGGGACTCCGTGTCTGGGACTCCGTGTCTGTGGCTCCGTGTCTGTGGCTTCGTGTCTGGGGCTTAGTGTCTGGGCTCAGTGTCTGGGGCTCAGTGTCTGGAGCCTGTCTGGGACTCAGTGTCTGGGCTCAGTGTCTGGGCTCAGTGTCTGGGGCTCAGTGTCTTGTTTTCAGTGTCTGGGCCCCGTGACTAGGGCTCAGTGTCTGGGGCTCCACGTCTGGGGCTCCACGTCTGGGGCTCCACGTCTGGGGCTCAGTTTCTTGGAGTTCAGTTTCTTGGAGCTCAGTGTCTGGGGCTCAGTGTCTGGGGCTCAGTGTCATGGGGCTCAGTGTCTTGGGCTCAGTGTCTTTTTTTCAGTGTCTGGGCCACGTGAATAGGGCTCAGTGTCTGGGGCCTGTCTGGGGCTCAGTGTCTGGGGCTCAGTGTCTGGGGTCAGTGTCTGGGCTTTGTGCCTATGACCTCTTTGGGCTCAGTGTCTGGCCTTGAGGCTGGGCTCAGTGTCTGGGGCCTGTCTGGGCTCAGTGCCTGTGCTCAGTGTCTGGGCCTGTCTGGGGCTCAGTGCCTGGGGCTCAGTGTCTGGGCCGATCTGGAGCTCAGTGTCTCCAGACCAGTGTCTGGGGCTCAGTGTCTGCGGCACAGTGTCTGGGGCTCAGTGTCTGGGGCTCAGTGCCTGGGGTTCAGTGTCTGAGCTCAGTGTCTGGGGCCCAGTGTCTGGGGCCCAGTGTCTGGGGCTCCGTGTCTGGGGCTCCGGGTCTGGGGCTCCGTGTCTGGGGCTCCTTGTCTGGGGCTCCGTGTCTGGGGCTCAGTGACTGGGGCTCAATGTCTGGGGCTCTGTGCCTGGGTCAGTATCTGGGGCTCAGTGCCTGGCTCAGTGTCTGGGGCCTGTCTGCAGCTCTGTGTCTGCGGCTCCGTGTCTGTGGCACCGTGTCTGCGGCTTCTCTGCAGCTCAGTGTCTGGGGCTCAGTGTCTAGGGCACAGTGTCTGGGGACTGTCTGTTGCTCAGTCTCTGTGGCTCAGTCTCTGTGGCTCAGTGTCTGGGGCTCAGTGTCTGGGGCTCAGTGTCTGGGGCTCTGTGCCTGGGCTCAGTGTCTGGCTCAGTATCTGGGACCCAGTGTCTGGGCTGTGTCTGGGGTTCAGTGTCTGGGCCCAGTGTCTGGGGCTCAATTTCTGAGCTCAGTGTCTGGGCACACTGCCTGTGTCAATGTCTGTGGCTCAGTGACTGAGGCTCAATGTCTGGGCTCAGTGTCTGTGGCTCAGTGTCTGGGGCTCACTGTCTGGGGCTCAGTGTCTGGGGCTCATTTTCTGCCGCCCAGTGACTGGGCTCACTATCTGGGGCTCAGTGTCTGGGCTCAGTGTTTGTGGCTCAGTTTCTGGGGCTTCTCTGTGGCTCAGTGTCTGTGGCTCAGTGTCTGGGGCTCAGTGTCTGGGGCTCACTGTCTGTGCACAATGTCTTGGACTCAGTGTCTGGGGCTCAGTGTCTGGGGCTCTGTGTCTGGGGCTCAGTGTCTGCGGCTCAGTGTCTGGGGCTCAGTGTCTGGGGCTCAGTGTCTTGGGCCCAGTGCCTGAGCTCAGTGTCTGGGGCCTGTCTGTGGCTCAGTGTCTGGGCTCAGTGTCTGGGGCCTGTCTGGAGCTCAGGGGCCTGTCTGCAGCTCAGTGTCTGGGGCTCTGTGTCTGGGGCCAGTCTGGGGCTTAGTGTCTGGGGATCAGTGTTTGGGGCCTTTCTGGGCTCAGTGTCTGGGGCTCTTGTGTCTGGGGCCGGTCTGGGGCTCTATGTCTGGCACCTGTCTGTGGCTCAGTATCTGGGACTCAGTGTCTGGGGCCTGTCTGTGGCTCAGTGTCTGGGGCTCAGTGTCTGGGGCTCAGTGTCTGGGCTCAGTGTCTGGGGCTCAGTGTCTGGGGCTCAGTGTCTGGGCTCAGTGTCTGGGACCCAGTGTCTGGGGCTCAGTGTCTCGGGCTCAGTGTCTGGGGCTCAGTGCCTGGTGCTCAGTGTCTCGGGCTCAGTGTCTGGGGCTCAGTATTTGGAGTCTGTCTGGAGATCAATGTCTGGGCTCAGTGTCTGGGGCTCAGTGTCTGGCGCCTGTTTGGGCTCAGTGTCTGTGGCTCAGTGTCTGGGGCTCAGTGTCTTGGGCCCAGTGCCTGGGCTCAGTGTCTGGGGCCTGTCTGTGGCTCAGTGACTGGGCTCAGTGTCTGGGGCCTGTCTGGAGCTCAGGGGCCTGTCTGCAGCTCAGTGTCTGGGGCTCAGTGTCTGGGGATCAGTGTCTGGGGCCTTTCTGGGCTCAGTGTCTGGGGCTCTTGTGTCTGGGGCCGGTCTGGGGCTCTATGTCTGGCACCTGTCTGTGGCTCAGTATCTGGGACTCAGTGTCTGGGGCTTGTCTGGGGCTCAGTGCCTGGGGTTCAGTGCCTGGGGTTCAGTGTCTGGGTTCAGTGTCTGAGCTCAGTGTCTGGAGCCCAGTGTCTGGGGCTCAGTGTCTGGGGCTCAGTGTCTGGGACCCAGTGTTTGGGACCCAGTGTCTGGGACTCCACATCTGGGGCTCCACATCTGGGGCTCCACGTCTGGGACTCTACGTCTGGGGCTCCACGTCTGGGGCCCCACGTCTGGGGCTCCACGTCTGGGGCTCAGTTTCTTGAAGCTCAGTGTCTGTGGCTCAGTGTCTGTGGCTCAGTGTCTGTGACTCAGTGTCTGGGGCTCAGTGTCTGGGGCTCAGTGCCTGAGGTTCAGTGTCTGAGCTCAGTCTGGGCCCCGTGTCTAGGGCTCAGTTTCTTGGAGCTCAGTGTCTGGGGCTTTTCTGGGACTCAGTGTCTGTGGCTCAGTCTCTGTGGCTCAGTCTCTGTGGCTCAGTGTCTGGGGCTCAGTGTCTGGGGCTCAGTGTCTAGGGCTCTGTGCCTGGGCTCAGTGTCTGGCTCAGTATCTGGGACCCAGTGTCTGGGCTGTGTCTGGTGTTCAGTGTCTGGGCCCAGTGTCTGGGGCTCAATTTCTGAGCTCAGTGTCTGGGCACACTGCCTGTGTCAATGTCTGTGGTTCAGTGACTGAGGCTCAATGTCTGGGCTCAGTGCCTGTGGCTCAGTGACTGGGCTCACTGTCTGGGGCTCAGTGTCTGGGCTCAGTGTCTGTGGCTCAGTTTCTGGGGCTTCTCTGTGGCTCAGAGTCTGGGGCTCAGTGTCTGGGGCTCAGTGTCTGGGGCTCACTGTCTGTGCACAATGTCTTGGACTCAGTGTCTGGGGCTCTGTGTCTGGGGCTCTGTGTCTGGGGCTCAGTGTTTGGGGCTCAGTGTCTGGGGCTCAGTGTCTGGGCTTATTGTCTTGGACCCAGTGTCTGGGGCTCAGTGCCTGGTGCTCAGTGTCTCGGGCTCAGTGTCTGGGGCTCAGTATCTGGAGCCTGTCTGGAGATCAATGTCTGGGCTCAGTGTCTGGGGCTCAGTGTCTGGCGCCTGTTTGGGCTCATGTCTGTGGCTCAGTGTCTGGGGCTCAGTGTCTTGGGCCCAGTGCCTGGGCTCAGTTTCTGGGGCCTGTCTGTGGCTCAGTGTCTGGGCTCAGTGTCTGGGGCCTGTCTGGAGCTCAGGGGCCTGTCTGCAGCTCAGTGTCTGGGGCTCTGTGTCTGGGGCTCAGTGTCTGGGCTCAGTGTCTGGGACCCAGTGTCTGGGGCTCAGTGTCTCGGGCTCAGTGTCTGGGGCTCAGTGCCTGGTGCTCAGTGTCTCGGGCTCAGTGTCTGGGGCTCAGTATTTGGAGTCTGTCTGGAGATCAATGTCTGGGCTCAGTGTCTGGGGCTCAGTGTCTGGCGCCTGTTTGGGCTCAGTGTCTGTGGCTCAGTGTCTGGGGCTCAGTGTCTTGGGCCCAGTGCCTGGGCTCAGTGTCTGGGGCCTGTCTGTGGCTCAGTGACTGGGCTCAGTGTCTGGGGCCTGTCTGGAGCTCAGGGGCCTGTCTGCAGCTCAGTGTCTGGGGCTCAGTGTCTGGGGATCAGTGTCTGGGGCCTTTCTGGGCTCAGTGTCTGGGGCTCTTGTGTCTGGGGCCGGTCTGGGGCTCTATGTCTGGCACCTGTCTGTGGCTCAGTATCTGGGACTCAGTGTCTGGGGCTTGTCTGGGGCTCAGTGCCTGGGGTTCAGTGCCTGGGGTTCAGTGTCTGGGTTCAGTGTCTGAGCTCAGTGTCTGGAGCCCAGTGTCTGGGGCTCAGTGTCTGGGGCTCAGTGTCTGGGACCCAGTGTTTGGGACCCAGTGTCTGGGACTCCACATCTGGGGCTCCACATCTGGGGCTCCACGTCTGGGACTCTACGTCTGGGGCTCCACGTCTGGGGCCCCACGTCTGGGGCTCCACGTCTGGGGCTCAGTTTCTTGAAGCTCAGTGTCTGTGGCTCAGTGTCTGTGGCTCAGTGTCTGTGACTCAGTGTCTGGGGCTCAGTGTCTGGGGCTCAGTGCCTGAGGTTCAGTGTCTGAGCTCAGTGTCTGAGCTCAGTGTCTGGGCCCCGTGTCTAGGGCTCAGTTTCTTGGAGCTCAGTGTCTGGGGCTTTTCTGGGACTCAGTGTCTGTGGCTCAGTCTCTGTGGCTCAGTCTCTGTGGCTCAGTGTCTGGGGCTCAGTGTCTGGGGCTCAGTGTCTAGGGCTCTGTGCCTGGGCTCAGTGTCTGGCTCAGTATCTGGGACCCAGTGTCTGGGCTGTGTCTGGTGTTCAGTGTCTGAGCCCAGTGTCTGGGGCTCAATTTCTGAGCTCAGTGTCTGGGCACACTGCCTGTGTCAATGTCTGTGGTTCAGTGACTGAGGCTCAATGTCTGGGCTCAGTGCCTGTGGCTCAGTGACTGGGCTCACTGTCTGGGGCTCAGTGTCTGGGCTCAGTGTCTGTGGCTCAGTTTCTGGGGCTTCTCTGTGGCTCAGTGTCTGGGGCTCAGTGTCTGGGGCTCAGTGTCTGGGGCTCACTGTCTGTGCACAATGTCTTGGACTCAGTGTCTGGGGCTCTGTGTCTGGGGCTCTGTGTCTGGGGCTCAGTGTTTGGGGCTCAGTGTCTGGGGCTCAGTGTCTGGGGCTCAGTGTCTGGGCTCAGTGTCTGGGACCCAGTGTCTGGGGCTCAGTGCCTGGTGCTCAGTGTCTCGGGCTCAGTGTCTGGGGCTCAGTATCTGGAGCCTGTCTGGAGATCAATGTCTGGGCTCAGTGTCTGGGGCTCAGTGTCTGGCGCTTGTTTGGGCTCATGTCTGTGGCTCAGTGTCTGGGGCTCAGTGTCTTGGGCCCAGTGCCTGGGCTCAGTTTCTGGGGCCTGTCTGTGGCTCAGTGTCTGGGCTCAGTGTCTGGGGCCTGTCTGGAGCTCAGGGGCCTGTCTGCAGCTCAGTGTCTGGGGCTCTGTGTCTGGGGCCAGTCTGGGGCTCAGTGTCTGAGGATCAGTGTCTGGGGCCTTTCTGGGCTCAGTGTCTGGGTTTAGTGTCTGCGGCTCAGTGTCTGGGCTCAGTGTCTTGGGGCTCAGTGTCTGCAGCGCAGTGTCTGGGCTCAGTGTCTGGGGCTTGTCTGAGGCTCAGTGCCTGGGGTTCAGTGCCTGGGGTTCAGTGTCTGGGTTCAGTGTCTGAGCTCAGTGTCTGGGGCCCAGTGTCTGGGGCTCAGTGTCTGGGGCTCAGTGTCTGGGACCCAGTGTCTGGGACCCAGTGTCTGGGACTCCACGTCTGGGGCTCCACATCTGGGGCTCTACGTCTGGGGCTCTACGTCTGGGGCTCCACGTCTGGGGCTCCACGTCTGGGGCTTCACGTCTGGGGCTCAGTTTCTTGAAGCTCAGTGTCTATGGCTCAGTGTCTGTGGCTCAGTGTCTGTGGCTCAGTGTCTGGGACTCCACGTCTGGGGCTCCACATCTGGGGCTCCACGTCTGGGGCTCTACGTCTGGGGCTCAGTTTCTTGAAGCTCAGTGTCTGTGGCTCAGTGTCTGTGGCTCAGTGTCTGTGGCTCAGTATCTGTGGCTCAGTGTCTGGGGCTCAGTGTCTGGGGCTCAGTGCCTGGGGTTCAGTGTCTGAGCTCAGTGTCTGAGCTCAGTATCTGGGGCCCAGTGTCTGGGCCCCGTGTCTAGTGCTCAGTTTCTTGGAGCTCAGTGTCTGGGGCTTGTCTGTGGCTCAGTGTCTGGGCTCAGTGTCTGAGCTCAGTGTCTGGGGCTCAGTGTCTGGGCTTAGTGTCTGCGGCTCAGTGTCTGGGCTCAGTGTCTGGGGCTCAGTGTCTGGGGCTCCATGTCTGGGGCTCAGTTTCTTGGAGCTCAGTGTCTGGGGTCTGTCTGTGGCTCAGTGTCTGGGTTTAGTGTCTGCGGCTCAGTGTCTGGGCTCAGTGTCTGCAGCGCAGTGTCTGCGGCGCAGTGTCTGGGCTCAGTGTCTGGGGCTTGTCTGGGGCTCAGTGCCTGGGGTTTAGTGTCTGGGGCCCAGTGTCTGGGCCCCATGTCTGGGGCTCAGTGTCTGGGATCAGTGTTTGGGCTCAGTGTCTGGGGCCTGTCTGGGCTCAGTGCCTGTGCTCCGTGTCTGGGGCTCAGTGTCTGGGACTCAGTGTCTGGGGCTTCTCTGGGGCTCAGTGTCTGGGGCTCAGTGTCTGGGGCTCAGTGTCTGGGGCCCTGTGTCTGGGGCCAAGTGTCTGGGGCTTGACTGGGGCTCAATGTCTGGGGCTCTGTGCCTGGGCTCAGTGTCTGGGTTTAGTGTCTGGTCTCAGTGTCTGGTCTCAGTGTCTGGTCTCAGTGTCTGGTCTCAGTGACTGAGCTCAGTGTCTGGGGTTCAGTGTCTGGGCCCAGTGTCTGGGCACACTGCCTGTGTCAATGTCTGTGGCTCAGTGTATGGGCTCCGTGTCTGGGGCTCCGTGTCTGCGGCTGGGTGTCTGGGGCTGGGTGTCTGGGGCTGGGTGTCTGGGGCTGGGTGTCTGGGCACTGTATCTGGCCCGATGATGCCCGGTCCACAGCGGGTGTGCCAAGGGTTAAATTGGCTCAGAGGTCGGAAACAAAGGGTAATGGTTGATGGGTGTTTTTGTGACTGGAAGGATGTTCCCAGTGGGGTTCCACAGGGCTCAGTGCTGGGTTCTTGCGTTTTGTGGTATATAGCAATGATTTAGACTTGAATGTGGGGGGTATAATTAAGAAGTTTACAGATGATACTAAAATTGGCTGTGTGGTTGATAATGAAGAAAAAAGCTGTAGACTGCAGGAAGATATCAATAGACTGGTCAGGTGGGCAGAACAGTGGCAAATGGAATTCAATCTGGAGAAGTTTGAGGTAAAGCATTTGGGGAGGGCTAACAAGGCAAGGGAATACACATTAAATGGTAGGATACTGAGAAGTGTCGAGGAACAAAGGGACCTTGGAGTGCAGGTCCACAGATCCCTGAAAGTAGCAGGCCAGGTAGATAAGGTGGTTAAGAAGGCATACGGAATGCTTGCCTTTATTAGCTGAGGCATAGAATACAAGAGCAGGGAGGTTATGCTTGAACTGTATAAAACACTGGTTAGGCCTCAGCTGGAGTACTGCGTGCAGTTCTGGTCACCACATTACAGGAAGGGTGTGATCGTACTGGAAAAGGTGCAGAAGAGATTTACGAGGATGTTGCCTGGAGTGGAGAATTTTAGCTATGAGGACAGATTGGATAGGCTGGGTTTGTTTTCCTTGGAACAGAGGAGGCTGAGGGAGACCTCATTGAGGTGTATAAAATTGCAACAGGCCTGGACAGAGTGGCTAGGAAGGGCCCTTTTTCCTTAGCAGAAGGGTCATCAACCAGGGGGAATAGATTTAAAGTAATTGGTAGGAGGATTAGAGGGGAGATGAGGAGACATTTCTTCACTCAGAGGATGGTGGGGGTCTGGAACTCACGGCCTGAAAGGGTGGTAGAGGCAGAAACCCTCACCACATTTAACAAGTACTTGGATGTGCACTTGAAGTGCTGTAACCCACCGGGCTACGGACCGAGAGCTGGAAAATGAGATTAGGCTAGATAGCTTTTTGTCGGGCAGCACGGACACGATAGGCCGAATGGCCTCCTTCCGTGCTGTAAATTTCTGTGATTCGATGATTGTATAATGGGCAGGGCAGGTAGCAGCCCCCGGGATACAACAACTGCTGGTTTGATTCCAGTGTGGCTGTGTCACAGTTACAGTGCACTGGGACGTTTGGGGATTGGCACAGACACGCGCCAATTAACCTCGGTTTGATCTCGTGTGTGAGACCAGCTGTGAATGTGCAGCACGCAGCTCAGCGAGGGGCTGGGCTCGGGACCCCGCAGCGGGGCGACAGACCCTCCACAGGGCTGCCCTTACTATTGATATATTCACACAGGTATCGCTGGGTGAAGGGTCGTGTTTAATCGGGGGGTCGAGGGCGAGTCTACTGTCAGTGGTGGGGGGCAGTCAGGGGAGTTTACTGTCAGTGAGAGGAGGAAGGGGGAGTTTATTGTCAGTGGGGGGGGGCGGTCGGGTGAGATTATTGTCAGTGGGGGGGGGGACGGGTGAGATTATTGTCAGTGGGGGGGGAACGGGTGAGATTATTGTCAGTGGGGTGGGGGGGGGTCGGGTGAGATTATTGTCAGTGGGGGGGGGAACGTGTGAGATTATTGTCAGTGGGGTGGGGGGGGGTCGGGTGAGATTGTCAGTGGGGGGGGGACGGGTGAGATTATTGTCAGTGGGGGGGGGTGGGTGAGATTATTGTCAGTGGGGGGGGACGGGTGAGATTATTGTCAGTGGGGTGGGGGGGAGGCGGGTGAGATTATTGTCAGTGGAGGGGGTGGGAGCGGGTGAGATTATTGTCAGTGGTGGGGGAGGTGGTTGTGGGGGAGTGGGACGGGTGAGATTATTGTCAGTGGGGGGGGGGAGCGGGTGAGATTATTGTCAGTGGGGTGGGGGGGAGGCGGGTGAGATTATTGTCAGTGGAGGGGATGGGAGCGGGTGAGATTATTGTCAGTGGTGGGGGAGGTGGTTGTGGGGGGGTGGGACGGGTGAGATTGTTGTCAGTGGGGGGGGGGAGCGGGTGAGATTATTGTCGACGGGGGACGGGTGAGATTATTGTCAGTGTGGTGGGGGGGTGCATTTACAGTCAGTGGGGGCCATGTGGCCATGAGTTTCCAAGGGCCGGGATATCTCCTATTGCAGCAGCAGGGTTTCGGGCTGATCTGCAGTGAGGCTTTTCTGACACAATAGTTGGGACGTTGTGAGCAAACTCCATCAGTGCGCACTGTCCTGCCGGGCCATGCACCGCACGGTGTCTCAACCCGCTGTTCACCGCCTGCGATCTGCTCTAATCCAGCTCGCACCGAAGCGAACAGACCTTATTCCCCACTCCCAGGGGCAGCAATGGTTCAAAGTGCGTGTGTTTGGATCAACTGATTGCATTTCTCATCAACAACACAAACATTTCCTTCAATATGATGAAACCACTTGGCATGTCACAGAGGACAGAGTGGACAAACATCGGAAAATTACAAAATGTTTAGAGAAACATGAATTAATCAGGAAGAGGAAAATTCCAGCTCATATATACTGTGAAAATGAAATTGGATAGTCGCTGGGAAAAGGGAACTATTAAAGGGGCAGTCAGGGGGAGAGTGGGATTAGACTGGGTGGGATATTAAAGGGTACGGGGAGTGAGGGGGAGAGTGGGATTAGACTGGGTGGGATATTAAAGGGTACGGGGAGTGAGGGAGAGTGGGATTAGACTGGGTGGGATATTAAAGGGTACGGGGAGTGAGGGGAGAGTGGGATTAGACTGGGTGGGATATTAAAGGGTGAGGGAAGAGTGGGATTAGACTGGGTGGGATATTAAAGGGTGTGGGGAGTGAGGGGAGAGTGGGATTAGACTGGGTGGGATATTAAAGGGTACGGGGAGTGAGGGGAGAGTGGGATCAGACTCTGTGGGATATTAAAGGGTACGGGGAGTGAGGGAAGAGTGGGATTAGACTAGGTGGGATATTAAAGGGTGAGGGAAGAGTGAGGGGAGAGTGGGATTAGACTGGGTGGGATATTAAAGGGTGTGGGGAGCGAGGGGGAGAGTGGGATTAGACTGGGTGGGATATTAAAGGATGTGAGGGGGACAGTGGGATTAGACTGAGTGGGATATTAAAGGATACGGGGAGTGAGGGGAGAGTGGGATTAGACTGAGTGGGATATTAAAGGGTACGGGGAGTGAGGGGAGAGTGGGATTAGACTGGGTAGGATATTAACGGATGTGGGGAGTGAGGGGGAGAGTGGGATTAGACTGGGTGGAATATTAAAGGGTACGGGGAGTGAGGGGAGAGTGGGATTAGACTGAGTGGGATATTAAAGGGTACGGGGAGTGAGGGGAGAGTGGGATTAGACTGGGTGGGATATTAAAGGATATGGGGAGTGAGGGGGAGAGTGGGATTAGACTGAGTGGGATATTAAAGGGTGCGGGGAGTGAGGGGGAGAGTGGGATTAGACTGGGTGGGATATTAAAGGGTACGGGGAGTGAGGGGGAGAGTGGGATTAGACTGGGTGGGATATTAAAGGGTACGGGGAGTGAGGGGAGAGTGGGATTAGACTCGGTGGGATATTAAAGGGTGAGGGAAGAGTGAGGGGAGAGTGGGATTAGACTGGGTGGGATATTAAAGGGTGTGGGTAGTGAGGGGGAGAGTGGGATTAGTCTGGGTGGGATATTAAAGGATGTGGGGAGTGAGGGGGAGAGTGGGATCAGACTGGGTGGGATATTAAAGGGTGTGGGGAGTGAGGGAAGAGTGGGATTAGACTGGGTGGGATATTAAAGGGTGTGGGGAGTGAGGGAAGAGTGGGATTAGACTGGGTGGGATATTAAAGGGTACGGGGAGTGAGGGGAGAGTGGGATTAGACTGGGTGGGATATTAAAGGGTGAGGGAAGACTGAGGGGAGAGTGGGATTAGACTGGGTGGGATATTAAAGGGTGTGGGTAGTGAGGGGGAGAGTGGGATTAGTCTAGGTGGGATATTACAGGATGTGGGGAGTGAGGGGGAGAGTGGGATCAGACTGGGTGGGATATTAAAGGGTACGGGGAGTGAGAGGAGAGTGGGATTAGACTGGGTGGGATATTAAAGGGTGTGGGGAGTGAGGGGAGAGTGGGATTAGACTGGGTGGGATATTAATGGGTGCGGGGAGTGAGGGGAGAGTGTGATTAGACTGGGTGGGATATTAAAGGGTACAGGGAGTGAGGGGAGAGTGGGATTAGACTGAGTGGGATATTAAAGGATGTGGGGAGTGAGGGGGAGAGTGGGATCAGACTGGGTGGGATATTAAAGGATGTGGGGAGTGAGGGGGAGAGTGGGATTAGACTGTGTGGGATATTAAAGGGTGAGGGGAGAGTGGGATTAGACTGGGTGGGATATTAAAAGGTACGGGGAGTGAGGGGAAAGTGGGATTAGACTGGGTGGGATATTAAAGGATGTGGGGAGTGAAGGGGAGAGTGGGATTAGACTGGGTGGGATATTAAAGGGTACGGGGAGTGAGGGGTAGAGTGGGATTTGACTGGGTGGGATATTACAGGGTAGGGGAGTGAGGGGTAGAGTGGGATTAGACTGAGTGGGATATTAAAGGGTAGGGGAGTGAGTGGAGAGTGGGATTAGACTGGGTGGGATATTAAAGGGTCCGGGGAGTGAGGGGAGAGTGGGATTAGACTGAGTGGGATATTAAAGGGTGAGGGGGAGAGTGGGATTAGACTGGGTGGGATATTAAAGGGTCCGGGGAGTGAGGGGAGAGTGGGATTAGACTGGGTGGGATATTAAAGGGTGAGGGGGAGAGTGGGATTAGACTGGATGGGAAGTGGAGTACTTGACTTAGCTCCTTCAAGGAGCGCTAACACAAAATTTAGAAAAAGCTGCAAATCATTAGCGCCTGGTGCTGAGTATCTCAGCTTTCAGAAGTAAATTCCCCAAATTTCTCCCCCTAAATATGCTCTTAAATTTATGCGACTATTTTTTATAAAGCAAGTTTTGGACAAATGATTTAATAACATTTCACTGAAATGGTTTTCAGATTCGAAATGATTATTGATCAATAATACGGTACAGCCCAAGATTTGGCAAAAGGAAATGGCACAGCCACACCTTCTAGAACAATACAACTCGCAAGCGAAAAATGAAAGGATCTGTGTCCGAGTCTCAGCACCCATCTATTCCGCCCAGTAACTGATCTGTCAGTGTCGCTTCCCAAGAGCTGAAGCTAATAAAACTTGCGTTCAGTGATGGGTCTTTCCACACTGGGTGCAGATTCTGAAGGGCGTGTCTTTGACTGAGAAATGGAGGCAGGTCCACAGTGAGGTTCTCAGCCTGTCGCTCACTCACAACAAAGTACTGCTGGGGATGTTGGATGTGAAGGGGACGGTGGTAAACCACATCGGATTTAACTGCAGGCCACTTTTTGCCATATTTCTTGTTCTTAATCTTATCCATTAAAAGCTTTCCATGCTGAATAAACAAGGACACTGAGCGTTCCGGACTCAGGAACTCGGTAAAATAATGGGACTGTTGGCGGACAAGTCCCCTGGACCTGATGGCCTGCATCCTAGGGTCTTTCAAAAAGTAGCTGCAGAGATAGTGGATGCATTGGTTGTAATCTACCAAAATTCCTGGGATTCTGCGGTGGTTCCTGCGGACTGGAAAACCGCAAATGTAACGCCCCTATTTAAAAAAGGAGGGAGACAGAAAGCAGGAAACTATGGGTGCAATTTTCCCTACCAACACCTGGGAATCCCTGGCCAAAGACCTCCCTAAGTGGAGGAAGCGCATCCAGGAGGGCGCTGAGCACCTCGAGTCCCGTCACCAAGAGCATGCTGAAACCAAACGCAGGCAGCAGAAGGAGCGTGCGACAAACCTGTCCCACCCACCCTTTCCTTCAACCACTGTCTGTCCCACCTGTGACAGAGACTGTAATTCCTGTATTGGACTGTACAGTCACCTGAGAACTCACTTTTAGAGTGGAAGCAAGTCTTCCTCGATTTCGAGGGACTGCCTATGATGATAATGATGTTAGCTTAATAGTTATGGTTTTAGGCCAGCAACCTAGATGTAATTTAGTTCAACATCCAGCATGGCAAGTTGCAACAAAAGCTGTACCGTTGCTAATAGTTTTATAATAGACTGTACCCAATAAAATGAAAACTCTGTTAAATACAGAAGTGGAACTAAAATGACATTAATCAAAGACAGTCATCATTAAGGTACCATAAATCACTGTGCGTCCCGTCTCCACAGTGTTGATTCTTTGCACCTGTTAGTGTGAAAACGTAAAGTGTTGCTTTATATTGCTTTAATTACAAAAATAATGTACAGGATTCTGGTGAAAAATAAATAGGTTTATTAAACATTTGTACTGTACAGTTGCACTTAACTTAACATTTAACTTTGATAACTTTAATAAATTTAGTATCAAACTTTTCAATGATGAAACAAACAAACAACCAAACCATCTCTCCTCCCCCTTAGCACTGTGTGCCTCTCCTGCCCCTGTTGTTGCCTTTATCCCTACCCGTGCCTGTTGTTGCAGACTTCTGCTCCCGACCCCCCTCCCCCACCGCACACCCCCACCTCCCACCCCTCCCCCAAGGTTTTTTCTGTTTTCTTTCTGATGGTGCGTTTGTTGTTGGTGGGTTGCGACAGGGACAGACCTAGCAGACGTCATTGTGGAAGGCCCAGGTTCCTCTTCGGAATCTTCTTCAGCCTGTGCATCAACCCTTGACTTTGGTCTGGGGGTTAAAATGTTACTGGCGGCAATGACAGCCTGGGTGTACCCACTTATTGCTGCTACTACCTCTGACATCCCCTCCCTCAACTGTCCTGACTGTCTTGCTACCTCTAATGACAGTCCCGCAATTTCTCCCCTCACCCCACCTGTTCCTCCAGCCAGTGTTGCTACTTCATGTGTCAGTCCCACTAATTCTACCGTTGCCCCACTCATGCTTTTCAGGAGCGATCTCGTTAGCTGGATGCTCTCCCCATTCATCCCCACGAGCTGTCCTATGTTCCCTGCATCCTGTATTTCAGGTTCAGCTCTCCCTCCCACCCTCCTTTGCCGTCTCCCAGGTGTGGCTTGCTGCGACACACTGGGACCCGCAGTCTCAGACGGTACACCTTGAAATGTCACGTCATTTGAATCGCTCAGGAAAGGGCTTGGAATCCTCGAGGAGTTCACCAGCTCCAATTCCAATGTAACCAATCAATCATAGGCAGCCCCTAGATATCAAGGAAGACTTGCTTCCACTCTAAAAGTGAGTTCTCAGGTGACTGTACACTCCAATACGGGAATTACAGTCTCTGTCACAGGTGGGACAGACAGTGGTTGAAGGAAAGGGTGGGTGGGGAGTCTGGTTTGCCGCACACTCCTTCCGCTGCCTGCGCTTGATTTCTGCATGCTCTCGGCGACGAGGCTCGAGGTGCTCAGCGCCCTCCCGGATGCCCTCCCTCCACTTGGGGCGGTCTTGGGCCAGGGACTCCCAGATGTCGGTGGGGATGTTGCACTTTATCAAGGAGGCTTTGAGGGTGTCCTTGAAACGTTTCGTCTGCCCACCTGGGGATCGCTTGCCGTGTAGGAGTTCCGAGTAGAGCGCTTGCTTTGGGAGTCTCATGTCGGGTATGTGGACGATGTGGCCCGCCCAACGGAGCTGATCGAGTGTGGTCAGTGCTTCAATGCTGGGGATGTTGGCCTGATTGAGAACACTGATGTTGGTGCATCTGTCCACCCAGGGGATTTGCAGAATCTTGCGGAGACAGTGTTAGTGGTATTTCTCCAGCGATTTGAGGTGTCTACTAAATATGGTCCACGTCTCTGAGCCATACAGGAGGGCGGGTATCACTACTGTCCTGTAGACCATGAGCTTGGTGCCATATTTGAGGGCCTGATCATCGAACACTCTCTTCCTCGGCGACCGAAGGCTGCGCTGGCAAACTGCAGGCGGTGTTCGACCTCATCGTCGATGTCTGCCCTTGGTGTGGAAAGTGGTCCATGTTGTCCAAGGCCGCACCGTGGATTTTGATGACCCGGGGGGGCAGTGTTGTGTGCTTGGGTCAGGTTGGTGGAGGATTTTTGTCTTACGGATGTTTAGTGTAAGGCCCATGCTTTCGTACGCCTCGGTGAAGATGTTGACGATGGCTTGGAGTTCAGTCTCTGAATGTGCGCAGACGCAAGTGTCCTCTGCGTACTGTAGCTCGATGACCGAGGATGGGACGACCTTGGATCTAGCCTGGAGGCAACGAAGGTTGAACAGGTTCCCACTGGTTCTATAGTTTAGTTCCACTCCAGCGGGGAGCTTGTTGAGGTTGCGATGGAGCATTGCAGCGAGGAAGATCGAGAAGAGCGTTGGCGCGATGACACAGCCCTGCTTGACCTCGGTCTAGAGGTGAATTGGGTCTATGGTGAATCTGTTGGTCGGGATCACGGCCTGCATGTCATCGTGGAGCAGGCGGAGGATGGTGACAAACATTTTGGGGGCAGCCGAAACAGAGGAGGACACTCCATAGTCGCAGTTAACAGTGTCAAAAGCCTTTGGAAGGTCAAAGAAGGCCATGTACAAAGGTTGGTGCTGTTCCCTGCATTTATCCTGCAACTGTCGCATGGTGAAGATCATGTCCGTTGTACCCCGTAGTGGACGGAATCTGCACTGTGACTCCGGGAGGAGCTCCTCAGCCACAGGGAGAAGACGGTTGAGGAGGACTCTAGCGACGACTTTCCCAGTGGCTGATAACCGGGAGATTCCTCTGTAGTTGCCACAGTCAGACTTGTTCCCTTTTTTAAAGATGGTCACGATTACTGCATCTCTGAGATCTCCCGGCATGCTCTCCTCCCTCCAGATAAGAGAGATG
This sequence comes from Pristiophorus japonicus, assembly GCF_044704955.1. Taxonomy (NCBI): domain Eukaryota; kingdom Metazoa; phylum Chordata; class Chondrichthyes; family Pristiophoridae; genus Pristiophorus; species Pristiophorus japonicus. Next base: position 251,912,968 of record NC_091982.1, read on the forward strand.
AGGTCGTGTATTCGAGGCAATAGTGCTTCTCCGCCATACTTTAGTGCCTCAGCAGGGAATCCATCTGCTCCTGATGCCTTGTTGTACTTGAGCTGGCGGATGGCCTTTTCTACCTCGTGCAGGGCTGGGGTTTTGCTGAGATGGTGGCGGGTAGCATGCTGCGGGATGGAGTCGAGGACACTCGAGTCAAAGGCAGAGTCTCAGTGAAGGAGATCTTCGAAGTGCTCCTTCCAGCGGGTCCCGACTGCTCGGTATCCTCGATGAGTGTCTCCCCGTTCTTGGCCAGCAGTGGGGTGGGGCCTTGGGTGCTTGGGCCATAGGTGGACACCTCAGTATCGGAATCTTCCTGCTGCCCTTCATTCTCCTAATCTAGATGAACAATATCTGGACTGACGGCTTCCTGATCCTGCTCTTCTTCTACTTCCATCTACTTCCTTGCATCCATCTTTTGAAGCTGTAATTTTAAACTGCAAGTCCAGCTGTGCTCCCAATGGGATCTCACTCTTGATCCAGACCAGGCAGACCATTCACGTGTAGAAAGTGAGGGTTTTTCTCCGGTGCAAGCGCAGAGACGTTTTGGCCACCACTACAAGCTCCACCCCCAGAATTAACTTCGGGTAGCGCAGCACCAAAAATAACTTTTGTTTTGAGGAAACTCACATTCTTTTGCGCAAATATTTACGTACGTTATTGTACGTGGGCGTCAAAAATCGGGAAGGTGGAAAGTAGGGGCCTATAAACCAGTTAGCCTAACATCTGTGGTTAGGAAAATGCTGGAGACCATTATTAAGGAAACAGTAGCGGGACATTTGGAAAAGCATAATTCAATCAGGCAGAGACAGCATGGTTTTATGAAAGGGAAATCAGCCATGAACTCATTGAATGGTGGTGCAGGCTAGAAGGGCCGAATGGCCTACTCCTGCACCTATTTTCTATGTTTCTATGTTTACTTCAGGTGCATGTTCTGTCTCCTCCTGATGCGCAACATCTGCAAAACATAACAGGGTGCTTGGTTAGCAGCAGGGGAGGAAACGGAAGCGTAGCCAACACACGCACTATGTAACAGTTCGCCAACCCAGACTGTGCAATTTGCAGGGCTTACCCTCTCTCAGTAACCTGGGTCCAGCTTCCACATTGTTGGTTGATCTTCTCATGTGACATTTAATCATATCAGCGATCCTCTGTTCCATGGCTGTTAGTTGCAGCCAACTTGCTGGACCTCCTCCCGTTTGTGACCTTTCTCGGATGATCTGTGACACCAGCTTCTGCAAAGATGAAAATAGAACTTTTTAAGAGAGGGTCCTTCTGCACACACACACACACACACACACACACACACACACATTAGTCACATTTACAAATGTTATTGCATTTGCATAAATATAAATATAAATTTAAATAAAAATATCACTTACAGTCACTGCTTGTTCGAGGTCCTGCCACTTCTTTTTGAACTGTGGGCCGCATCTCGGGGTAATGGATAATGATTTAACTCTTCTGCAACTTGGTCCCAAACTTTTGTGAGTAGAGAGGGTTTCAGTTTCTTTTGGCCCATCTCCTCTCAGCAATGTCTACCAGGGGCTCAGTTTCTTCTGCTAGAAATCTCTTGGCCTTTACAGCTTCCCCCGTCCCCTTCTCCTCTCAGTTCCTTTCTACTTCTCTGTCTCCTTCCCTTGCATCCATCTTTTGAAGCTGTAATTTTAAACTGCAAGTCCAGCTGTGCTCCCAATGGGATCTCACTCTTGATCCAGACCAGGCAGACCATTCACATGTAGAAAGTGAGGGTTTTTCTCCGGTGCAAGCGCAGAGACGTTTTGGCCACCACTACAAGCTCCACCCCCAGAATTAACTTCGGGTAGCGCAGCACCAAAAATAACTTTTGTTTTGAGGAAACTCACATTCTTTTGCGCAAATATTTACGTACGTTATTGTATGTGGGCGTCAAAAATCGGGAAGGTGGAAAGTAGGGGCCTATAAACCAGTTAGCCTAACATCTGTGGTTAGGAAAATGCTGGAGACCATTATTAAGGAAACAGTAGCGGGACATTTGGAAAAGCATAATTCAATCAGGCAGAGACAGCATGGTTTTATGAAAGGGAAATCATGTTTGACAAATTTGCTGGAGTTCTTTGAGGATGTAACGAGCAGGGTGGATAATGGGGAACCAGTGGATGTGGTGTATTTGGATTTCTAGAAGGCATTCGATAAGGTGCCACATAAAAGGTTACTGCACAAAATAAAAGCTCACGGGGTTGGGGGTAATATATTAGCATGGATAGAGGATTGGCTAACTAACAGAAAACAGAGTTTTGGGATAAATGGGTCATTTTCCAGTTGGCAAACAGTAACTAGTGGGGTGCAGCAGGGACCGGTGCTGGGGCCTCAACTATTTACAATCTAAATTAATGACTTGGATGAAGGGACTGAGTGTAATGTAGCCAAGTTTGCTGATGATACAAAGATGGGTGGGAAAGCAAATTGTGAGGAGGACAAAATAAATCTGCAAAGTGATATAGACAGGCTAAGTGAGTAGGCAAAAATTTGGCAAATGGAGCACAATGTTAGAAAATGTGAGGTTATCCACTTTGGCAGAAAAAATAGAAAAGCAAATTATAATTTAAATGGAGAAAAATTGCAAATTGCTGCAGTACAGAGGGACCTAGGGGTCTTTGTGCATGAAACACAAAAAGTTAGTATGTAGGTACAGCAATTAATCAGGAAGGTAAATGGAATCTTGGCCTTTATTGCAAAGGGTATAGAGTATAAAAGCAGAGAGGTCCTGCTACAACTGTACAGGGTATTGGTGAGGCCACACCTGGAGTACTGCGCAGAGTTTTGGTCTCTGTATTTAAGGAAGGATATACTTGCATTGGAGGCTGTTCAGTGAAGGTTCACGAGGTTGATTCTGGAGATGAGGGGGTTGACCTTTGAAGATAGGTTGAGTAGGTTGGGCCTCTACTCTTTGGAGTTCAGAAGAATGAGAGGTGATCTTATCGAAACATATAAGATAATGAGGGGGCTCGACAAGGTGGATGCAGAGAGGATATTTCCACTCATGGGGGAAACTAAAACTAGGGGGCATAGTCTCAGAATAAGGGGCTGCCTATTTAAAACTGAGATGAGGAGAATATCTTCACTCAGAGGGTTGTAAACCTATGGAATTCTCTGCCCCAGAGAGCTGTGGAGGCTGGGTCATTGAATATATTCAAGGCGGAGATGGACTGCTTTTTGAGTGATAAGGGAGTAAAGAGTTATGGGGAGCGGGCAGGGAAGTGGAGCTGAGTCCATGATCAGATCAGCCATGATCTTATTGAATGGCGGAGCAGGCTCGAGGGGCCAAATAGCCTATTCCTGCTCCTATTTCTTATGTTTTTATGTTCTTATTAAAAGATCCCAGGGCACTATTTCGAAGAACAGCAGGGTAGTTATCCTCAGTGTCCAAGGCCAATATTTATCCCTCAATCAACATTAGAAAAATAGATTATCTGTTCATTATCACATTGCTGTTTGTGGGAGCTTGCTGTGCGCAAGTTGGCTGCCGCGGTTCCCACATTACAACAGTGACTACGCTCCAAAAGTACTCCATTGGTTGTAAAGCGCTTTGAGATGTCCAGTGGTCGTGAAAGGCGCTATAAAGGCAAGTCTTTATTTTAAAGACTAGGTCACTGATGTCTTTTAGGGAAGGAAACCTGCCATCCTTACCCAGTCTGGGCCTATATGTGACTCCAGTCCCACAACAGCATGATTGATTCTTGCCCGCCGCCTGACATGGCCCAGCGAGACACTCAATTGCCTCAAACCCGCTCCCGACCGAACAGCACAGTGGGAGCACCTTCACCACAAAGGTTTCAGGAAGAAGGCCCACCACCACCTTCTCAGGACTACTCGGGATGGGCAATAAATGCCGAGTGTGCTGGCGGCGCCCACACCCCCAGAGTGAAGTTTTTACACCGCGGAGCGAATCTTCTGCTATTGCCTGCAGTGGTAGCTTCAGCACCGCACCAGCTGTACAGGTGTGAGCGAGGTACGCCTCACACCACAGAGACACCAGGTCAGCAATCAAACCTCACAGCGCCATTCATTCCCAACGTGCTGAGATCACTCAATGTCTCAGACCGATTTACAGAAGTGGTAGCAGGATCTATTAACCTGTTGCTGAGGTCGGCTCAATAATAATGACTCTATTGTTGCTCATTTAGAACAGGTTCCAGAGAAAGAAAGTAGGTGTGTGTGGGAAATTTGTTGAACAGCTCCATCTGAGGCAGACACCAGTCAGTGAAGATCCACTGACACAACAGACCAAACACATTTTAACCCTTTAACCACCGCTGCAAACAACAAGTGTTCTGAAGGCGCAAAGAGGGCTAAATGGGCCTTGGAAACAGCTGGGGAAGGGTCATTATTGGGTTAGCTGAGGTTAGAATCGTAGAATGGGTACAGCACGGAAGAAGGCCATTTGGCCTGTCGAGCCCGTGCCGACTCTCAGCTGGTCTCACTCCCCTGTGATGTGTCCCACCAGCTCTCGGTTCTTTCCCCAGTTAATGAGGTGCGCTGCATCGGCAGGATTGACTCTGTATAAGGGGGCTGAGGAACGGGTCAATAATGGGGTCCGGGCTGCAGCTCGGGCCTGTACCCCCAATGTGAGACGCCCTCCCCCCCCCCACCCCATAACTGCTGTTGGATGGGTTGGAATCCTTGGTCTCTCACAGCCCTTAAACCACTCTCCTTCCCAACTGGAAATGTGGGAATAACCAGCCTGGGAGAGCCGCACCCCCCCCTCCCCATCCATACTCCCCTCTGACAGGGCTGGCCTTGTTTGGGACAGGAGGAGGCTGTAACTTCCCCTAACAATACCCAGCGCACCTCCCATGGAAGGCTGTAACTGGCCCTCTCTCCACACCGCTGGTGGAATTACTGCACTGCGAGGGTTGTGGATCCTCCAACCCATGGGCTTTCTCTCCCCACTCCCCTCAGCTCAGGAACACACTGGTCCAAATTACAGGTTACGCAAATGTTAACGTACACAGGATTCTTTTCATCATTCAGACCTCACCTGGAATATTGTGTTCAGTTTTGGTCTCCTAATCTGAGGAAGGACGTTCTTGCTATTGAGGGAGTGCAGCGAAGGTTCACCAGATGGATTCCAGGGATGGCTGGACTGATATATGAGGAGAGACTGGATTAACTGGGCCTTTATACACTGGAGTTTAGAAGGATGAGAGGGGATCTCATAGAAACGTAAAAGATTCTGACGGGACGGGACAGGTTAGATGCGGGAAGAATGTTCCCGATTTTGGGGAAGTCCAGAACCAGGGGACACAGTCTAAGGATAAGGGGGAGGCCATTTAGGACTGAGATGAGGAGAAACTTCTTCGCTCAGAGAGTGGTTAATCTGTGGAATTCCCTGCCGCAGCGAGTTGTTGATGTCAGTTCATTGGAGATATTCAAAAGGGAGTTAGATATGGCCCTTACGGCTATAGGGATCAAGGGGTATGGAGAGAAAACAGGAAAGGGGTACTGAGGGAATGATCTTATTGAATGGTGGTGCAGGCTTGAATGGCCTACTCCTGCACCTATTTTCTATGTTTCTATGTTACTCTCACACAGAGAGTTACATATTTACCTTGCAATATTACAGAAACAAGAACAGCCCCAGAGTGCAGCACTCCCTCAGTATTGAACTGCACTGAGGTGCTGGGCCAGGTTACGTGCTGAAGTCTCTGGAATGGAGATTGAACCCAGGACCTCCTGAGTTAGAGGTGAGAGTGCTACCACTGAGCCACCACGAACAATCACCCCACAACAACAACAACATTTATATAGCACCGTTAACACACTTAACTTCCCAAGACACTTTACAGGAGCGCAATCAGACAAGAATTGACACCAGGCCAAAGAAGGAGAACTTAGGACAGGTGACTAAGAACATAAGATCATAAGAAATAGGAGTAGGCGTAGGTCATTCGGCTCCTTGAGCCTGCTCCGCCATTCAATAAGATCATGGCTGATCTTCTACCTCAAAACTTTCCCGCCCGATCCCCATATCCCTTGATTCCTTAAAGTCCAAAAATCTATTGATCTCAACCTTGAATATACTCAATGACTGAGCATCCACAGCCCTCTGGGCAGAGAATTCCAAAGATTCACCAGCCTCTGAGTGAAGAAATTTCTCCTCACCTCAGTCCTAAATGGCTGACCCCATATCCTGAGACTGTGACCCCTGGTTCTAGACTCTCCAGCCCGGGGAAACAACCTCTCAGCATCCACCCTCAGAATCTTATATGTTTCAATGAAATCACCTCTCATTCTTCTAAACTCCAGAGAATATAGGCCCAGTCTACCCAATCTCTCATCATAAGACAACCCTCTCATCCCAGGAGACAATCCAGTGAACCTGTGTTGCATTGCCTCCAAGGCAAGTATATCCTTCCTTAGATGGTGAGACCAAAACTGTGCACAGTACTCCAGGTGTGGCCTCACCAGAGCCCTGTACAATTGTAGCAGGACTTCCTTACTCTTATACTCCAACCCCGTTGCAATAAAGGCCAACATACCATTTGACTTCCTAATTACTTGCTGTACTTACATACTAGCTTTCTGTGTTTCTTCCACGAGGACACCCAGGTCTCACTGAACACCAACGTCTAATAGTTTCTCACCATTTAAAATATGTTCTGTTTTTCCATTCTTCCTACCAAAGTGAATAATTTCACATTTCCCCACAGTATACTCCATCTGCCACCTTACTGCCCACTCACTTAACCTGCCTATGTCGCACTCACTTTTGTCGCAGTCCTGCCCTTCTGCTGTCGAGGTTCCGCCCGGCGGGAATTTGGTATGGAAGGGTTCCTCCCCATCACATCATCCCACCCGCCCAGGCCGGATATCTGTAAATGGCCATTTTGATGCATTTTCCTGTCCTCCCGTCGACCTGCTGCCCGCCAGAAGGACCACTCTGGAAAAGTAGGTCCGAGCTGGGTGGCAGTGGGCAGCACTCACACATCGGGCAGGAGGGAGAGGTGGAGTGCATTGGGGCAGCTCTGGCACATCGGCTGTGTGGGAGGGAGTGAGGGAGAGGTGGAGTGCATTGGGGCAGCTCTGGCACATCGGCTGTGTGGGAGGGAGTGAGGGAGAGGTGGAGTGCATTGGGGCAGCTTGGGCACATCGGCTGGGAGAGAGTGCTGGTGGCCATCACATCACGGCAGCCAGTCGGATTCTGAGCCATATCAGTGGGACTGCTGGAAAGAAGTTTGGTCAATGTTGCATTACTTTCTTGCTGATGGTGATGTTTAAATTGGATGTGATAAAACCGATTGAAATGTGTGCAAGCTAATGGAGACTTTTTGTTGCACCTTGTTGAAAGTCCTTCATTGAAAAGGCCAATGGCGAAGGGAAAATTATTCTGAGTGACTGACAAGTGTTCAGCATCTCACATGTTGTACATCCAAGCTGATTCATTAATTGTCTCGCACAATGTACTGCAATGCAACTGATGACCATGTCATATCAGGGGTGGCACTCCTCCATCTTTGGCCTCGGAAAAAGAGGGTTAAAGTGCAAGCCTTAAGGTCTGCCCGGCAACTTGGTAAACTAGAGTCATTGAATGACAGCCTTCCTGCATTCATTGTCGTCTTGCGATGGCCTGATGACAGGACCCATTATGCACTGCAGTCAGATGTGAAGGGGAAGATAAACCTAATGAAGCAGATGACCTGAGGGACAGATGTGTGTTTCTCACAACGCACCACACATGATGTTAAAATGACACACGCACAAACAGAGGGTCAACAATGTGAGTGTATTTACAAGCGCACAATGACAAACGTTACATAATATTATCACAGATACATACATTTACACGGGGAAGCAACATCCACCCCTCTACCCAGCACCATCACCTCTCTTCCCGCCCTCCCCCCCTTGCAGCGATGCCCTCCCCATGCCTACACAAAGGAGTGGCCCTCCCCCGCCCCCCACTGCCTCTGGTTGAGGAGGTTGTGCAGGAAGGCAGCGGGATGTGTGCAGACGTGTGTGTCTCAGTGAGAATGTAGAGTGTGGGACCGAAGGCACCGGGATCTCCTGCTCCTCCGCATCTGTGTGCCTTGAGGGTGTGGGGCCGGGGACTTGCAGCACGCGTGCAGAAGCCATCTCTTGCCTCATCGCCTCGACGCTTTCTGTTGTGCGCTCCAACATTGAGAGGAAGCATTCCATCCTTTGATTGTGCTGCTGGGTGAATGTGGCGATGCTGGCAGCTATCCCAGCCATGGTCTGCTGCATCTTGCGACCGACCTCCACGCTGGTGGTTGAGAGTTGGGCCATCTGGCTCAATAGAACGAGCCGTCCTGCATCCACAGGTGGTTGCTCGATGCTGCTGGGTGCTGGGGCCTTGCTTCCCTTTGCGCCACGGACTCTGCGCTTGCTTGAGTGGAGTCTGTTGGAAACCCCAGGAAATCTGAGCCCGAGGCCAAGGTTCTGCGGACACTTGGCTGACTTGGCAGGGGGCTCATGGAGTCCTCCCAGGTGAAGGGGCACAAATATGGGCCCTTCTCCCTCCTCCTCTCTCCTCTTCTTCCTGGCCCTGGGTGGTAGAGGTGGGAGCGGTGGACATGGGTGATGTGGGCTGGGGGTGCAGGAAGGATCTGGTGTCCTCGGGTGTGGAGAACATCGGGGTGGGTGATGCTGGGGTGTGACGGCTTCTGTGAAGGCCAGAGGACGATGGTCTCTCTAGATCCATGGTGTCCGAGCCAGCATCTGCAAGTAGAGGACACAATTTCAGTCAATTTCAGTCTGTAGTCGGGGGGTGGGGGCGGGGGGGTGAGGTGGTGACGGGGGTGGGGGCAGGGCGGGGTGGTGGTGGTGAAAGTGAGTTATGAGCAGTTCCATCTCACATTATGCCAGCAAGGAGTCCCATCTCTACAGGTCCACACTAATTATGGGCGACAAAGTCTGCATTGAACCGCGAGTGCTTTAACATTCCGAGTACATTCAGGCCATGACCGCTGCTGACACCAGAAATGAGTGTAGCCTTACCCTGCGGTAGCACCAGATCTGCAGAAATGTTCGTGGTTGGAATGCGCTGATGACCCACCAATGCCAATGCATGCTGCTCCAGCCTGGTCAATTCTCTGCACAAAGAAACATTGCAGCCTTTACCCACTTTGCTCATGCCCCCCACCCCCCCCCACACACACACACACATCACGCGCACCACCTTTCAGGCCTTGGACAGGAGGGGGCGAATAAATTTGTGCTCACTTTAACTGCCGCCGTCAAAACATTCCACCATTTGTGGCATTGGTTCTCATCCCGCTCCACATTGCCCATTGCACTGACCATCTGACCTATGTCCATCCAAAGACGTGGCAATTGGGCTAGTGGAGGCTTGCCACACCCATCCTGGGTGAGTTCCCTGTACCTGCGCTCCACCTCTGTCATTAGCTCCTCCAACTCCTGCTCATGGAACCACGGAGCTCTGGGCCTGGTCCTGCCAGCCTTCATTGACGCTTTCTGCCGACTCATCCTCTATGATGAGAGGAATGGCTGGTCAAGAATCTGGGTAAAAATTTGTCTCGCTGCCCCCTCTGCAACTCAGACTGGCCTCTCTCCAATGCCATCTCTGGTCTCTAACCTCCAACTCTCTCCTTTCTCTCTCCTCTCTTCTCTGAATTCTCAGTCTCTCCTCTGTCTCTCTCTCCTCTGTCTCTCTCCTCTTCTCTCTTTCCTCTCTCCTCTCCTCTCTATTAACATAAGAACATAGGAAATAGGAGCAGGAGTAGGCCATACGGCCCCTCGAGCCTGCTCCGCCATTTAATAAGATCATGGCTGAACTGATCATGGACTCAGCTCTACTTCACCGCCCACTCCCCATAACCCCTTATCCTCTTATCGTTTAAGAAACTGTCTATTTCTATCTTAAATTTATTCAATGTCCCAGTTTCCACAGCTCTCTGAGACAGCAAATTCCACAGATTTACAACCCTCTGAGAGAAGAAATTTCTCCTCATCTCTGTTTTAAATGGGCGGTCCCTTATTCTAAGATCGTGCCCTCTAGTTCTAGTCTCCCCCATCTGTGCAAACATCCTCTCTGCATCCACCTTGTCAAGCCCTTTCATAATCTTATACTTTTCGATAAGATCACCTCTCATTCTTCTGAATTCCAATGAGTAGAGGCCCAACCTGCTCAACCTTTCCTCATAAATCAACCCCCTCATCTCCGGAATCAACCTAGTGAACCTTCTCTGAACTGCCTCCAAAGCAAGTATATTCTTTCGTAAATATGGAAACCAAAACTGCACGTAGTATTCCAGGTGTGGCCTCACCAATACCTTATATAGCTGTAGCAAGACTTCCCTGCTTTTATACTCCATCCCCTTTGCAATAAAGGCCAAGATAGTATTGGTCTTCCTGATCACTTGCTGTACCTGCATGATATCCTTTTGCATTTCATGCACAAGTACCCCCAGGTCCCGTTGTACTGCGGTACTTTGCAATTTTTCTCCATTTAAATAATAACTTGCTCTTTGATTTTTTTTTCTGCCAAAGTGCATGACCTCACACTTTCCAACATTATACTCCATCTGCCAAATTTTTGCCCACTCACTTAGCCTGTCTATGTTCTTTTGCAGATTTTTTGTGTCCTTCTCACACATTGCTTTTCCTCCCATCTTTGTATCGTCAGCAAACTTGGCTACGTTACATTCAGTCCCTTCATCTAAGTCGTTAATATAGATTATAAATAGTTGGGTTCCCAGCACTGATCCCTGCGGTACCCACTAGCTACTGGTTGACAACTAGAGAATGAACCATTTATCCCAACTCTCTGTTTTCTGTTAGTTAGCCAATTCTCTGTACATGCTAATATAATTACCTCCAACCCCGTGAAGGTGCGATATAAAAGGGTACTGCACAAGATAAAAGTTCACCAGTCCTCCGGCACCATGCCTGAATCCAAAGAGGACTGGAAAATAATGGTCAAGGCCTCTGCTATTTCCTCTTTTACTTCGCTCAACAGCCTGGGATGCATTTCATTCGGGCCAGGGGACTTATCTACTTTCAAAGCTGCTAAACCCCCCAACATCTCCTCTCTCATTGTTTATTTCATCCAGAATATCACATGCCTCCTCAATAGCAGTATCTTCATTGCCGAACCATCCGAATGGCAAACCAGCTCTTGGGTCCACAGCTCAAGGCTTCTCCGTGGAGAATCACGGCATATTCCTTGTGTTGCTAAGCTGCAGTGTGTCAGCTGTGGCTCAGTGGGCAGCACACTCGCCTCTGAGTCAGAAGGTTGTGGGTTTAAGTCTAAGCTGGCACTCCAGTGCAGTGCTGTCGGAGATGCAGTACTGAGGGAGTGCTGCACTGTTGGAGTTGCTGTCTTTTGGATGAGATGTGAAACCGAGGTCCTGTCTGCTCTCTCAGGTGGATGTAAAAGATCCCACGGCACAATTCGAAGAAGAGCAGGGGAGTTATCCCCGGTGGCCTGGGCCAATATTTATCCCTCAATCAACATCACTAAAACAGATTATCTGGTCATTATCACATTGCTGTTTGTGGGAGCTTGCTGTGCACAAATTGGCTGTAGTGTTTTCCACATTACAACAGTGACTATGCTCTAAAAGTACTTCTTTTGTTATAAAGCGCTTTGAGATGTCCAGTGGTTATGAAAGGTGCTATATAAATCCAAGTCTTTCTTTCTTTTTAGACTGACCTGCTGGTTACATTTAATTCTGGGTTTGCACTTGCTGTTTTGGATGTTGTGAGTACACAATGCGGTGCCAGACCTGCTGCACCAGCCTGCAGTGATGAAACAATGGGCAATCTAATCACTCCGGGCAGCCAGAGAATTATTCGGCCTCTAATTGCAAATAGACAAGTGGCAACCTTCATTTGTGGGCCAAGGCTGTGAGAGTCAGCAGGGAGTTCATTCCTGGAGGCATCATAGCTGGGCCCAGTTCATCATCATCATCGGAATCGAGGAAGACTTGCTTCCACTCTTAGCATGAGTTCTTAGGTGACTGTACAGTCCAATACAAGAACCACAGTCTCTGTCACAGGTGGGACAGATAGTCATTGAAGGAAAGGGTGGGCAGGGAGCCTGGTTTGCCGCACGCTCCTTCCGCTGCCTGCGCTTGATTTCTGCATGCTCTCGGCGACGAGACTCGAGGAGCTCAGCGCCCTCCCGAATGCACTTCCTCCACTTAGGGCGGTCTATGGCCAGGGACTCCCAGGTGTCAGTGGGGATGTCGCACTTTATCAGGGAGGCTTTGAGGGTGTCCTTGTAACGTTTCCTCTGCCGTGGACGAGTTCCGAGTAGAGCGCTTACTTTGGGAGTCTCTTGTCTGGCATGCGAACTATGTGGCCTGCCCTGTGGAGCTGATCAAGTGTGGTCAGTGCTTCAATGCTGGGGATGCCGCGTCTGTCCTCCCAGGGGATTTGTAGGATCTTGCGGAGACATCGTTGGTGGTATTTCTCCAGCGACTTGAGGTGTCTACTGTACATGGTCCATGTCTTTGAGCCATACAGGAGGGTTGGTATTACTACGGCCCTGTAGACCAGGAGCTTGGTGACAGTTTTGAGGAACTGGTCAAAGGCTGCACTGGCACACTGGAGGCCGTGCTGGATCTCGTCGTCAATGCATGCTCTTGTTGATAGGAGGCTCCCGAGATAGGGGAAGTGGTCCATGTTGTCCAAGGCCACGCCGTGGATCTTGATGTTTGGGGGGCAGTGCTGTGCGGCGAGGACAGGCTGGTCCTTTGTCTTACTGATATTTAGCGTAAGGCCCATGCTTTCATACGCCTTGGTAAATACGTCGACTATGTCCTGGAGTTCAGCCTCTGTGTGTGCACAGACGCAGGCATCGTCCACGTACTGTAGCTCAACGACAGAGGTTGGGGTGGTCTTGGACCTGGCCTGCAGACGGCGAAGGTTGAACAGCTTCCCACTGGTTCTGTAGTTTAGTTCCACTCCAGCGGGGAGCTTGTTGACTGTGAGGTGGAGCATGGCAGCGAGGAAGATTGAGAAGAGGGTTGGGGTGATGATGCAGCCCTGTTTGACCCCGGTCCGGACGCAGATTGGGTCAGTGATGGATCCGTAGGTTAGGATCACCGCTTGCATGTCGTCGTGGAGCAGGCGGAGGATGTTGATGAACTTTTGGGGGCATCCGAAACGGAGGAGGATGCTCCATAGACCCTCGCGGTTGACAGTGTCAAAGGCTTTTGTAAGGTCGAAGAAGGCCATGTATAAGGGCTGGCGCTGCTCCCTGCATTTCTCCTGCAGCTGCCGCGCTGCAAAGATCATGTCTGTTGTGCCCCGTAGGGGACGAAATCCGCACTGTGACTCCGGGAGGAGCTCCTTGACCACAGGGAGAAGATGGTTGAGGAGGATTCTCGCGACGACTTTCCCAGTGGCTGATACCAGGGAGATTCCTCTGTAGTTGCCGCAGTCGGACTTATCCCCTTTTTTATAGATGGTCACGATCACTGCATTTCTGAGATCTCCCGGCATGCTCTCCTTCCTCCAGATGAGAGAGGTGAGGTCATGTATTCGCACCAGCAGTGCCTCTCCGCCTTACTTCAGTGCCTCAGCAAGGATTCCATCCGCTCCCGTAGCCTTGTTATTCTTAAGCTCAGTGTTGGGGTTTTACTGAGGTGATGGCGGGTAGCATGTTGCGGGATGGAGTTGAGAACACTCGAGTCAAAACCAGAGTCTCGATTGAGGAGATCTTCGAAGTGTTCCTTCCAGCGGGCCCTGACAGCCTCAGTGTCCTTGATGAGTGTTTCCCCGTTCTTGGACAGCAGTGGGGTGAGGCCTTTGAAATTTGGACCATAGGTGGCCTTGGCTGTGATGAAGAATCCTCCCACTTCATGGCTGTTGGCCAGCTGCTGTATCTCCTGCGCTTTCTCCATCCACCACCTGTTCTTTAGGTCCCGAGTTTTTTGTTGGACCTGAGCCTTGAGCCGCCTGTAATGCTGCTTTGCTGCTCCCGGGTTGGGTTGTTGCTTAAGGCTCAGAAATGCTCTGCGCTTGCGATCTATTAACTCTTGGATCTCCTGATCGTTCTCGTCAAACCAATCCTGGTGTTTCCTGGTTGAGTGATTGAGCGTCTCTTCACAGGCACTGGTTATGGAGGCCTGGAGGGCAGACCAAGTGCTGTGGGCATTCTGCGTCTCAGGATCATCAAGGCACGCCAGGTTAGCTGTGAGACGCTGACTGTATAGGGCTCTCTTAGCTGGGTCTTTAAGTGCTCCGGCATTGACTTTTTTGCGGCACTGCTTCTGCTGCCCCCTCCGCTTTGGGGCTATGTTAATGTTGATGATGGATCGGATTAGACGGTGGTCCATCCAGCAGTCGTCAGCTCCTGTACAGCACGGGTGATGCGCACATCCTTGCGATCCCTGGCTCGGACGATGACATAGTCGAGCAGGTGCCAGTGTTTGGAGCGAGGGTGTTGCCACGATGCATTGTATTTGTCCCTCTGTCGGAACAAGGTGATGACAAGTTCATGCTCTAGACATTTTGTCAGGAGTAGGTTACCACTGGAGTTGGCTTTCCCTACCCCCTCTCTGCCAATCACACCTCCCCAGAGGTCTGTGTCTTTGCCGACCCTGGCGTTGAAGTCACCGAGGAGGATCAGTTTGTTGCCCGCGGGGACACGGGACAGGGATTTTTCGAGCTTGGAGTAAAAACACTTTTTGGCTTTATCTGTTGCATCGAGGATTGGGGCGTAAGCACTGATGACTGTGGCGCACTGGTTCCGGGAGAGGGTGAGTCGAAGAGTCATGAGGCATTCGTTAACCCCGCAGGGGTTAATCTCTTGTTGGCTGGCGCAGATACGATGTTAAGTACTGCAGGGAATCGAATACGGCCAGGGTGATCTCCTGGACTAGTTTCGATCGTCTGGATGGGTCAGAGAGGAATTTTCCCAGATTTTGTTCCCCAATTGGCCTGGGTTTTTATCTGGTTTTTGCCTCTCCCAGGAGATCACATGGCTCCGGTTGGGGTGAAGTGTAGAATGTTTCGGTGCAGGGGGTGTCGCGTTGTGTGGGGGGGACTGGTTGGGCCGGATGCTCTTTATCTGTCCGCCATTGTTCGTTGTTCATAGGTTTATATGTAACCTTCAGGGCTGCTGACCCAGGGCCGTGCGGCTCTTTGTCGGCCGGCGCGGACACAATGGGCTGAAATGGCCTCCTTCTGCGCTGTAAATTTCTATGTTTCTATGTTTCTAAAGCAGGTGTCAGAGCTGGGCTCAGACGGAGAGCACCTCATAATGCTTTGTGGGGGTGGGAGAACCTGTGATTGTCTCGCTCACCTTAGCTCGGTCGGAGAAGCGTGCCACCTGTCAGGTAATGGTGCACCAGTGACAGTTGTGAGGAAGCAGTACAATCCGGGAACGCTCTGGTAGACAACTTCAAGTGGGCTGGGAGGGGGCAAGGACAAACAAAACAAAAACAAACACAGAGACAATAAAGGTTTCCACTCCTCAATCACTCTGTCACTGCAACGCCAGAGAGCTAAATCACAGCGAATAAACAATGTGATCTTGATCCAGGTTCCTTGGAAATACTTAGACAAGTACCAACATGCAATGCCTGCAGTATTTTTGAACAGTGTGAAATTGTTCTGCTACCATGTGACAGGCATTTACCGTTTCCCTTTCATCAGAGGAATCTGACACACCTACAAACTGTGTATCCATTTATCACTTAAGACAATACTTGTACTTTTCCACAAACTTCAGTCCGGTTTTTCATTTTGATGACAGGAATTGCTGGGTCCATCGAGTTCACTTTCTCCCACCCTGGTATTTGCACGATGTTGCCTAATCACAGCAATCAGTCTCTATCAATCATCATCATAGGTCAGTCCCTCGAAATCGAGGAAGACTTGCTTCCACTCTAAAAGTGAGTTGTCAGGTAACTGAACAGTCCAATACAGGAATTACAGTCTCTGTCGGAGGTGGGACAGACAGTGGTTGAAGGAAAGGGTGGGTGGGGAGTCTGGTTTGCCACACGCTCCTTCCACTGTCTGCACTTGATTTCTGCATGCACTCGGCGACGAGACCCGAGGTGCTCAGCGCCCTCCTGGATGCTCTTCCTCCACTTAGGGTGGTCTTTGGCCGGGGACATCCAAGTGTCAGTGGGGATGTTGCACTTTATCAAGGAGGCTTTGAGGGTGTCCTCGAAATGTTTTCTCTTACCACCTGGGGCTCGCTTGCTGTGTGGGAGCTCCGAGTAGAGCGCTTGCTTTGGGAGTCTTGTGTCCGGCATGCAGACAATGTGGCCCGCCCAATGGAGCTGGTCGAGTGTGGTCAGTGCTTCCCATACCTCGGGAGCCTATTATCAGCAAGGGCAGACATCGACGACGAGATTCAACACTGCCTCCAGTGCGCCAGCACAGCCTTCGGCCGCCTGAGGAAGAGAGTGTTCGAAGATCAGGCCCTCAAATCTGCCACCGAGCTCATGGGTCTACAGGGCTGTAGTAATACCCGCCCTCCTGTATGGCTCAGAGACATGGACCATGTACAGTAGACACCTCAAATCGCTGGAGAAATACCACCAACGATGTTTCCGCAAGATCCTACAAATCCCCTGGGGGGACAGACGCACCAACATTAGTGTTCTCCATCAGGCCAACATCCCCAGCATCGAAGCACTGACCACACTCTGTATCAATGGCACAGTGCCAAACGGTGATAGTGAGCCGGCCACCCATTTTACATCTCGCCCCTTTCTTATCTACATTGAAGTTGAACATCTGGAGATCTACACCAGACCCAGACACGAGGCGAGGCAAACTCCCAGTGGAGAGAGCTTTGGGACCCAGAGGTCACCTGTTCCTCCCAAGCTCCCTACACTCCCCACACAGTATGACTCAAATTACTCAGGCACTGGAGCACAAAATATTATATTCTGAAAGAAATCTATCTCATTTGTATTTGAATGAATCATTACTAACTGCTTCAATCGTCTCCCCAACGACCTGTTCCATAGACTGGCCGGATTATTGGCCCCGATATTACCTCGGAGCAGGGGGGTGGGGTGGGGGACGATATCACAGGGGTCTGTGGCTTTTTAACGAAATCACCTCATTATAATTTATCTTCCGGCTTCAGGGTTTAAGGTGCGGCAGCGGGCGTGGTGAGGAGTCACATGACGCGATCTCAACTCAAAGGTGGGATTTGCAGGAACGTGGAGTTGGCGGCAACAGAGGAGGAGCACGCAGTATGGAATCCGCACAATCGAAGGCTGCACCCCCCCACCCCCCCTCCCCGGCTTTAACGGAACGGCGTTGTGCTTGCGGTGCTGCTGGGGGGCGTGAGGAGCCAGAGGGAGAGACCCTTCCCCAGCAATGGGAGGCAGAAACCTGCTGCTGGTACCATGGAGGTGAGGCTGGAGTAGTGCCACGCTCATGGATTCAATGCCGGAAGCTCTTTAATGATCTAACCAGGTGAGGAAAGGTGAGTACAGTGGCTGTGGGCATTTCTCCCCAACTCCCACACTTGCTCCATCACGTTACTCCTCATGCCGACGTACCTTGCAAGCGCACCCATCCTTCCATGCACTTCCATCCACCACTCCCACTCAGCCTCATCCTTACGTAATGTCAGGGAGAGCCCTGACACTCACCCTCACCAGTTGCAGTGCATCCATCGGGTGGACACATGCCCTTACAGTCACTCTGTTCTTTCCACCATTGCAGGAGGAGAGAGCACAGAACCCGAGGGAGAGAACTGGAGGCGAGCCTCCACAGATCTCGCAGCTCATAGTTGCAGAGGAGAAGGTGCCAGAGATCAGTGGAGTTTTGGTGTCCCTGGCTGTCAGAGATGGGAAGTTCCCAGCTGCCTGGTGAAACAATTAAATATCAGCGACCCACATGCCACTCAGTTATGTTGACTTGATTTCAACAGCGAGTGAAATATGATCATCTTCACAATGATAATTTACAACATTCTTATCTTGCCAATACTAATTCATGTCTGTTATTTCCCTCAGGACCTTCATACGTGCAGCAGGAGTTGGTGCAGGTTGCCGACGACGATTTCTCAGAGCAGCTGAGACCTTCTGTTGTGCACTGTCACATGCAGACCAGGCAGCCCCTCAGAGACTCACACTGCGGTGACACCAGTAAGGCAGAGAGTTGGGTTTTCACCTGGTGACTCGCACTTCACAAGTGGTCAAGAGCAGATAGTCAGGGCCAGAAGTGGAGAATCCGCGACTGAGGGCAAAGCCCACTCCAAGCCCTGCTCAACTGGACAAGGCCATTTTGGACCGTCGCCCAAGCCCTTCAGCGATCTCCCCTCAGCCTCACTGACTGACGGCGAAATGCTTGGAAGAACTGTGACATACGGAATGGATTCCTTTTAGAGGACCCCACAGTACAACCTGAAGGATCTAACCTTCCTCTCAAACAGTGGACAACCATCAATCGCCTCAGGACCGGTCATGGTAGATGCTGCCACCTTCTCCATAGATGGAAGATTAAAGCATCCCCATCATGTGACTGTGGAGCTCCTCATCAGACCCCGGAGCACATTATTGAGCACTGCCCTCACAGGGAATTCGCAGGCAGCCTACAAGATATCCACGCTGTTACACCAGAAGCTTTGGCCTGGATATCCAACTTGGATATTGACATTAAATTTGCTTTGCTCCGTACGGATGAAGATTGGACACAGATGCTACACCCCAGGGGACATCGATGAAAAGGAGAATGTGCAATGCACTGACAGACCTTCCCAACACACAACTGCAGGGACAATGGAGAACTCCAGCTCAAGCAGGAGTGTGTTGATGTCGCAGGGCATTGAGATGATATCTTGGTGCACGGGTAGAACGGTTAGCTTGAGGAACATCAAACACACGAGTGCCTGCCCGCCTTGACCACGGCCGTGCAGACTCTCAATCATAACATGTCTGCTGCCTTAAATAGGATGACAGGTACTCTAGCCTTGGCCGTACAGCAAAGTGCTCTCCAGCACAGGAGAGCAGGGGAGTGTGGCTGGGCCATGAGAGGGATGATGGCCAAAGGGGACATGGAAGTGGTAACTCCACTCAATGTGCTTCCACTTCCATAGGAACAGAGGGAGGCCATTCAGCCCCTCGAGCCTGTTCTGCCATTCAATGAGATCACGGCTGATCTGCAACCTATACCCGCCTATAGCGCAGATCCCTCAATACCTTTGGTCAACAGAAATCTATCAATCTCTGATTTAAAATTAACTATTGACCCAGCAGGAGAGTTCCAAACTTCTACACCCTTTGCATGTAGAATTGTTTCCTAATTGTTCACCGCTTTCCCTCTGCTGCTTCCCTCCTTGCCTCCCCTCTCTGTACCTCCTCTCCCTGCCTCTTCCCTCTCTCTGCCTCCCCTCCCCCGCCTCCCACCTCTCTGTACCTCCTCCCCTTGCCTCCCCTCTCTGTACCTCCTCTCTCTGCCTCTTCCCTCTCTCTGCCTCCCCTCCCCCGCCTCCCACCTCTCTGTACCTCCTCCCCCTGCCTCTCCCTTCTCTGTACCTCCTCTCCCTGCCTCTCCCCTCTCTCTGCTTCTCCTCCCCCGCCTCTCCCCTCTCTCTCTGCCTTCCCTCCCTCGCCTCGCCCCTCTCTGTACCTCCTCTCCCTGCCTCTCCCCTCTCTCTGCCTCCCCTCCCCCACCTGTACCTCCTCCCCCTGCCTCTCCCCTCTCTGTACCTCCTCTCCCTGCCTCTCCCCTCTCTCTGCCTTCCCTCCCTCACCTCTCCCCTCTCTCTGCCTCCCCTCCCCCTGCCTCTCCCCTCTCTCTGCTTCCCCTCCCCCTGCCTCTCCCCTCTCTGTACCGACCCTCCCTGCCTCTCCCCTCTCTGTGCCTCCTCTCCCTGCCTCTCCACTTCCTCCCCCTCCCCCCTCCCCCCCCGCCCCGCCCCCCGGGGTCTATGAACCGTAGAATGCCACCGCTAGTGATATTGCTGCAGCCAGGGTGCCAGCCATCCTGATGTGATTCACAAACCCCCCAACGTGTAGAAGGTGAGCTCCCAGCAACGTACGCTGACAAAGCCTTTCCCCGCAGCAGCTGTGGAAGCAGTGATGAGCGCTGAGTATTTATTGCAGTATTTTGGCGAGTTTGATTCACCGCTCGTCTGTCAGTGTGTTCTTGCCTTGCTTTCACCGGCGAGCTGCGGGAAAGCCATGGATGCGCTGTTACATTTGAAAGTCAGCTGAAACGTTGCTCCAGGTGAGCAATGAGTCCACGTTACTAACAACCCACCACTCCGGGGCGCTGTGCTGAGACAGTGCGAGAGTTAAACCCGGATGTTGGGGGATGGACCCGATTCCAACACGTCGCATTGCTCCCCGGTTTTCAGCCCACCGCACACTAACCCACCCACCCACTCCTTTACTTTTATTCGCTCGTGGGATCTGGCATCGCTGGCAAGGCCGGCATTTATTGCCCATCCTTATTTGCCCTTGAGAAGGTGGTGGTGAGCCGCCTTCTTGAAGGTGCTCCACAGTGCTGTTACGGAGGGAGTTCCAGGATTTTGACCCAGCGACAATGAAGGAACGGCAATATATTTCCAAGTCAGGATGGTGTGTGACTTGGAGGGGAATTACAGATGCTGGTGTTCCCATGCGCCTGCTGCCTTTGTTCTTCGAGGTGGTAGAGGTTGCCGGTTTGAGAGGTGCTGTCGAAGAAGCCTTTTCGAGTTGCTGCAGTGCATCTTGTAGATGGTACACACTGCAGCCACGGTGCGCCGGTGGTGGAGGGAGTGAATGTTTAAGGTGGGGATGGGGTGACGATCAAGCGGGCTGCTTTGTCCTGGATGATGTCAAGCTTCTTGAGTGTTGTTGGAGCTGCACTCATCCAGGCAAGTGGATGGTGGAAAGGCTTTGGGGAGTCAGGAGGTGAGACACTCACCGTAGAATACCCAGCCTCTGACCCGCTCTTGTTGCCACAGTATTTATGTGGCTGGCCCAGTTACGTCTCTGGTCAATGGTAACCCCCAGGATGTTGATGGTGGGGGATTCAGCGATGTTGAATGTCAAGGGGCGGTGGTTAGACTCTCGTTTATTGGAGATGGTCATTGCCTGACACTTGTGTGGTGCGAATGTTACTTGCCACTTATCAGGCCAAGCCTGAATGTCGTCCAAGTCTTGCTGCATGCGGGCATGGACTGCTCCATTATCTGAGGAGTTGCGAATGGAACTGAATACTGTGCAATCATCAGTGAACATCCCCACTTTTGATCTTATGATGGAGGGAAGGCCATTGATGAAGCAGCTGAAGATGGTTGGGCCTAGGACACTTCCCTGAGGAACTCCTGCAGTGGTGTCCTGGGGCTGAGGTGATTGACCTCCAACAACCACAACCATCTTCATTTGTGCGAGGTATGACTCCAGCCAATGGAGAGTTTTCCCCCCATTGGCTTCAGTTTTACTCGGGCTCCTTGGTGCCACACTCAGTCAAATGCTGCCTTGATGTTGAGGGCAGTCACTCTCACCTCACCTCTGGAATTTAGCTCTTTTGTCCATGTTTGGACTGAGGCTGCAATGAGGTCTGGAATCAAGTGGTCCCCACAGAACCCAAACTGAGCATCGGTGAGCAGGTTATTGGTGAGTGAGTGCTGCTTGATAGCACTGTTGAAGACACCTTCCATCACTAAGCTAATGATTGAGAGTAGACTGACGGGGCAGTAATTGACCAGATTGGATTTGTTCAGCTTTTTGTGGACAGGACATACCTGGGTAGTTTTACACATTGTCGGGTCGATGCCAGTGTTGTACTGGAACAGCTTGGCTAGAGGCGCGGCTAGTTCTGGATCTGCACTTCGGTGCCTGATTCAGCTGAAGGTGGGGGTTTGCTCAGCCTTTGAGAAAGGGAGATGTCGTTCACTGGAGAAGGTACGCAGAGGTCTTCCCCGTTCCATCAAATCTTACCCATCCACCTCCTACCAAGCAGCGTTGGCCCATCACCTGAAACAACCCACAGTGGTAAATCGTGCACTGCTCCCTCATGGGATACTCTTATGTCCGCATTACCAATAACTGGTATCAGTTCCTTGGTGTAGGAGTGCAGCTTTGCCTGAATTGGGATCAGTTCGAGTCGCTGTGCTTCGTCGCCCCACGGCCTCTCGAATGCCTTCTGGCTCATAACTGATTGACTCGCCCCCGTATCTAGTTCCATAGAGACTGGAGTGCCGTTAAGTTCAACTTTTAACATTATCGGAGGGCTTTTGGTGATGAAGGTGTGTATCCCATATACTTCCTCTTCATCCTCAGGTTCAGTTGCCTCTCCTGCTCATTCATCGTGATCCTCGCTGGATCGGTCGTCCTCTCCTGACTCTGCCACGTGGTGAGTCAGAGATCATTTGCACTTTCGCTGGAGATGCCCCATTGTTCCACAGCCCTTGCTGAATCGACATTGATGAGCTCTATGGCTGCCCCCGCAGCGCCAACATAGTGCTGATAGTCTGCACCCCAGAGTACTTAAGGAAGTGGCCCTAGAAATAGTGGATGCATTGGTGATCATTTTCCAACAGTCTATCGACTCTGGATCAGTTCCTATGGACTGGAGGGTTGCTAATGTAACACCACTTCTTAAAAAAAGAGGGAGAGAGAAAACAGGGAATTATATACCGGTTAGCCTGACATCAGTAGTGGGGAACATGTTGGAATCAATTATTAAAAATGAAATAGCAACGCATTTGGAAAGCAGTGACAGGATCGGTCCAAGTCAGCATGGAATTGTGAAAGGGAAATCAGGTTTGACAAATCTTCTGGAATTTTTTGAGGATGTAACTACTAGAGTGGACAAGGGAGAACCAGTGGATGTGGTGTATTTGGACTTTCAAAAGGCTTTTGACAAGGTCCCACACAAGAGATCGGTGTGCAACATTAAAGCACATGGTATTGAGGGTAATGTACTGACGTGGATAGAGAACTGGTTGACAGACAGGAAGCAGAGAGTCGGGATAAACGGGTCATTTTCAGAATGTCAGGCAGTGACTAGTGGAGTGCCGCAAGGTTCAGTGCTGGGACCCCAGCTCTTTACAATATACATTTATGATTTAGATGAAGGAATTGAGGAGATGAAGTAATATCTCCAAGTTTGCAGATGACACTAAACTGGGTGGCGGTGTGAGCTATGAAGTGGACGCTAAGAGGCTGCAGGGTGAATTGGACAGGTTAGGTGAGTAGACAAATACATGGCAGATGCAGTATAATGTGGATAAATGTGAGGTTATCCACTTTGGGGGCAAAAACATGAAGGCAGAATATTATCTGAATAGCAGCAGATTAGGAAAAGGAGAGATACAATGAGACCTGGGTGTCATGGTACATCAGTCATTGAAAGTTGGTATGCAGGTACAACAGGCGATGAAGAAGGCAAATGGTATGTTGGCCTTCATAGCTAGGGGATTTGAGTATAAGAGCAGGGAGGTCTTAATGCAGTTGTACAGGGCCTTGGTGTGGCCTCACCTGGAATATTGTGTTCAGCTTTGGTCTCCTAATCTGAGGAAGGAAGTTCTTGCTATTGAGGGAGTGCAGCAAAGGTTCACCAGACTGATTCCCGGGATGGCAGGACTGACATATGAGGAGAGACTGGATCGATTGGGCCTGTATTCACTGGAGTTTAGAAGGATGAGAGGGAATCTCATTGAAACATATAAAATTCTGACGGGACTGGACAAATTAGATGCAGGAAGAATGTTCCCGATGTTGGGTAAGTCCAGAACCAGGGGACACAGTCTAAGGATAAGGGGTAAGCCATTTAGGACTGAGATGAGGAGAAATTTCTTCACTCAGAGAGTTGTTAACCTGTGGAATTCCCTATCGCAGAGAGTTGTTGATGCCAGTTCATTGGATATATTCAAGAGGGAGTTAGATATGGCCCTTAAGGCTAAAGGGTATCAAGGGGTATGGAGAGCAAGCAGGAAAGGGGTACTGAGGTGAATGATCAGCCATGATCTTATTGAATGGCGGTGCAGGCTCGAAGGGCCGAACGGCCTGCTCCTGCACCTATTTTCTATGTTTCTATGTTTCTAATGGATACGCATTCACGCACCATTGCGGACTCTGAGTCACTCTAGGCTTAGGTCTGGCCTCTGCAGTCGTGTGCTGTTCTGCCTGCTGAAAACATTATTTTATGCACAGTATTTGCCGGTGAGCTTCGATTCTGTGAAAATATCTGTTTCGTGTTACCGTCGTGGATATGAAGGCCTGGACTATCGTGATGGCCTTGCTCAGATCTCGGGATTCGACAGACAGCAGTTTGTGGCCAATTGCAAGCACGAACAAGTCCAGCAACATTTCCCCCAATGATTCTGCAAATTCGCACTGTCCCGCAAGGCGTCTTATGTTGGCGACAAAACTCGGCACGTTCTGGCCCTCGGAGCAATGGTGCATGTAAAAACGATACCTGGCCATCAGGATGCTCACCTTTGGCTTGAGATGTTCCCTAACCAGCATACACAGCTGTGGGTCGGACTTGTCTGTTACTTTGACCGGTGCCAGCAAATATTTGAGGAGGCCATATATTGAAGACCCATATACGGTGAGGAGAATCGCCCTGCGCTTGGTCACCGTCTCAGCCTTGTCCAATTCTTTGGCCACAAAGTACTGGCCGAGGCGCTCAACAAAGGCTTCCCAATCATCTCCCTCAACAAATCTCTCAACAATACCAATGGCAGCCATTACCGCCTGAAAGTTCGTGATCCATTACTCGTCGCCAATGTGTTATGTTCAGAATAAATCCACAGGACTATATCGCAAGCTCAAACTGTGGTGACCTTGGTCTCTTTATTCAGACCCCAGAATGGGGAAACAGCATGGTGAATCACCTTTTATACCTGCTTGTCCCAGGGTGCACAGGTGACCCTTAGGTCTCCCACAGGTGTGCCCCCTAGTGGCAAGTCTTACATTTTGTTAAGGTTTAAATACATACATAACAGAGGCAGTCAGGGCCCATTGGAAGGGGCACTTCAAAGATCTCCTCAATCGAGACTCTGTGCCTTTGACTCGAGTGTTCTCGACTCCATCCCGCAGCATGCGACCCGCCACCACCTCAGTGAAACCACAACTTTGCACAAGGTAGGAAAAGCCATAAGACAGCTCAAGAACAACAAGGCTACGGGAGCGGATGGAATCCCTGCTGAGGCGATAAAGTATGGCGGAAAGGCGCTGTTGGCGCAGATACATGACCTCATCTCTCTCATCTGGAGCGAGCAGATCTCAGAGATGCAGTGATCGTGACCATCTTTAAAAAAGAGGACAAGTCCGACTGCGGCAACGACAGAAGAATCTCCCTGCTATCAGCCACTGGGAAAGTTGTCGCTAGAGTCGTCCTCAACTGTCTTCTCCCTGTGGCCGAGGAGCTCCTCCCGGAGTCACAATGCGGATTTCGTCCCCTACGGGGCACAACGGACATGATCTGTGCAGCGCGACAGTTGCAGGAAAAATGCAGGGAGCAGCGCCAGCCCTTATACATGGCCTTCTTCAATCTTACAAAGGCCTTTGACACCGTCAACCGCGAGGGTCTATGGATCTTCCTCCTCCGTTTCGGATGCCCCCAAAAGTTCATCAACATCCTTCGCCTACTCCACGACGACATGCAGGCCGAGATCCTTACCAACGGATCCATTACAGACCCAATCCACGTCCGGACCGGGGTCAAACAGGGCTGTGTCATCGCTCCAGCCCTCTTCTCAATCTTCCTCGCTGCCATGCTCCACCTCACAATCAACAAGCTCCCCGCTGGAGTGGAACTAAACTACAAAACCAGTGGGAAGCTGTTTAAACTTCACCGTCTCCAGGCCAGGTCCAAGATCACCCCAACCTCTGTCGTTGAGCTACGGTACACGGACGACGCCTGCGTCTGCGCACATTCAGAGGCTGAACTCCAGGATATAATCGACGCATTTACTGAGGCATACAAACGCAAGGCCTTATGCTAAACATCAGTAAGACAAAGGCCCTCCATCAGCCTGTCCTCGCTGCACAGCACTGACCCCCAGTCATCAAGATCCACGGCGTGGCCCTGGACAACGTGGACCACTTCCCATACCTCGGGAGCCTCTTATCAACAAAAGCAGACATTGATGAGGAGATTCAACACTGCCTCCAGTGCGCCTGAGGAAAAGAGTGTTTGAAGACCCGGCCCTCAAAACTGTCACCAAGCTCACGGTCTACAGGGTTGTAGTAATACCCGCCCTCCTGTATGACTCAAAGACATGAACCATGTACAGTAGACACCTCAAGTCGCTGGAGAAATACCACCAGCGATGTCTACACAAGATCCTACAAATCCCCTGTGAGGACAGACACACTAACATTAGCGTCCTCAACCAGGCCAACATCCCCAGCATTGAAGCACTGACCACACTTAATCAGCTCCGCTGGGCAGGCCAGACATGAGACTCCCAAAGCAAGCGCTCCACTTGGAACTCCATCATGGCAAACGAGCCAAAGGTGGACAGAGGAAATGTTACAAGGACAGCCTCAAAGCCTCCCTGATAAAGTGCAACATCCCCACCGACACCTGGGAGTCCCTGGCCAAAGACCACCCTGAGTGGAGGAAGTGCATCCGGGAGGGCGCTGAGCACCTCGAGTCTCATCACCGAACTCAGGCAGCGGAAGGAACGCGCGGCTAACCTGTCCCACTCTCCCTTACCCTCAACAACTGTCTGTCCCACCTGTGACAGGGACTGTGGCTCTCGTATTGGACTGTACAGCCACTTAAGGACTCATTCTAAGAGTGGAAGCAAGTCTTCTTCGATTCTGAGGGACTGCCTATGATGAAGATGATGATGATGACTCCCTCAGTACTGCCGCTCTGACAATGCAGTGCTCCCTCAGTATTGCCCCTCCGACAGTGCAGCGCTCCCTCAGTACTGCCCCTCCGACAGTGCAACGTTCCCTCAGTACTGCCCCTCCCACAGAGTGCAGTGCTCCCTCAGTACTGCCCCTCCCACAGAGTGCAGTGCTCCCTCAGTACTGCCCCTCTGACAGTGCAGTGCTCCCTCAGTACTGCCCCTCCGACAGTGCGGCACTCCCTCAGTACTACCCCTCCAACAGTGCAATGCTCCCTCAGTACTGCCCCTCTGACAGTGCAGTGCTCCCTCAGTACTGCCCCTCCGACAGTGCGGCACTCCCTCAGTACTACCCCTCCAACAGTGCAATGCACCCTCAGTACTGCCCCTCTGACAGTGCAGTGCTCCCTCAGTATTGCCCCTCCGACAGTGCAGTGCTCCCTCAGTACTGCCCCTCCGACAGTGCGGCACTCCCTCAGTACTACCCCTCCAACAGTGCAATGCTCCCTCAGTACTGCCCCTCCGACAGTGCAATGCTCCCTCAGTACAGCCCTTCCATCAGTGCAGTGATCCCTCAGTACTGCCCCTCCAACAGTGCAGCACTCCCTCCGTACTGCCCCTCCGACAGTGCAGCGCTCCCTCAGTACTTCTCCTCCGACAGTGCAGAACTACCTCAGTACTTCTCCTCCGACAGTGCAGCGCTCCCTCAGTACTGCCCCTCCAAAAATGCAGCGATCCCTCGGTATTGCCCCTCCAACAGTGCAGCACTCCCTCAGTACTGTCGCTCCGACAGTGAAATGTTCCCTCAGTACTGTCGCTCCGACAGTGCAATGTTCCCTCAGTACTGCCCCTCCGACAGTGCAGCGCTACCTCAGTACTGACCCTCCGACAGTGCAGCGCTACCTCAGTAATGCCCTTCCGACAGAGTGCAGCACTCCCTCAGTACTGCCCCTCCGACAGTGCAGCGCTCCCTCAGTACTGACCCTCCGACAGTGCAGCACTCCCTCAGCACTGCCCCTCTGACAGTGCAGCACGACCTCAGCACTGCCCCTCTGACAGTGCAGCACGACCTCAGTACTTCCCCTCCGATAGTGCATCGCTCCCTCAGTACTGCCTGTCTGACAGTGCGGCACTCTCTCAGTAGAAATAGATACAAATAGGTATAATCTGATAGCCATTACAGAGACGTGGTTACAAGGTGACCAAGGCTGGGAACTAAATATTCAAGGATATTTCACAATTCAGAAGGACAGACAGAAAGGAAAAGGAGGTGAGGTAGCTCTGTTAATAAAGGATGAGATCAGTGCTTTAGTGAGAAACGATATTGGCTCAGAAGATCAAGATGTTGAATAAGTTTGGGTGGAGATAAGGAATAATAAGGGAAAAAGTCACTGGTGGCGTAGTCTATAGGGCCCCTAACAGTAGCTACACTGTTGGACAGAGTATAAATCAAAGAATAATGGAGGCTTGTAAAAAAGGAACGACAATAATCATGGGCAATTTTAACCTTCATATTGATTGGACAAAGCAAATAGGCCAGGGTAGCCTTGAGGAAGAGTTCAGATTGTATCCAGGATAGTTTCCTTGAACCGTACGTTGCGGAACCAACCAGGGAGCAGGCTATCTTAGATCGGGTACTGTGTAATGAGACAGGATTAATAAACAATCTCCTAGTAAAGGATCCTCGAGGAATGAGTGACTATAACATGGTTGACTTTCAAATTCAGTTGGAGGAGGCGAAAGTTGGATCCCAAACCAGTGTCCTAAGCTTAAATAAAGGCGATTACAAAGGTATGAAGGCAGAGTTGGCTAAAGTGGACTGGAAAAATAGATTAAAGTATGGGACGTGGCTGACATTTCAGGAGATATTTCATAACTCAACAAAAATATATCTCAATGAGAAGGAAAGGCTGTAAGAGAAGGGATAACCATCCGTGGCTAACTAAGGAAATAAGGGAGGGTATCAAATTGAAAACAAAGACATACAATGTGGCCAAGACTAGTGGGAGGCCAGAGGATTGGGAAACTTTTTAAAGCCAGCAAAGAACGACTAAAAAAAATAATAAAGAGAGGGAAGATAGATTATGAAAGTAAACTAGCATGAAATATAAGAACAGAGAGTAAGGGTTTTTACAGGCACATAAAAAGAAAAAGAGTGGCTAAAGTAAATGTTGGTCCCATGGAGGATGGGACTGAGGAATTAATAATGGGGAACAGGGAAATGGCAGAGACGTTGAACAAATATTTAGTATCGGTCTTCACAGTGGAAGACACTAAAAACATCCCAATAGTCAATAATCAAGGGCCTATAGGGAGGAACTAAATACACTCACTATCACTAAAGAGGTAGTATTTGGTAAAATAATGGGACTAAAGACTGACGTCCCCTGGACCTGATGGCTTACATCCTAGGGTCCTAAAAGAAGTGGCTGCAGAGATAGTGGATGGTTATAATCTACCAAAATTCCCTGGATTCTGGGGCAGTCCCAGTGGATTGGAAAACCGCAAATGTAACACCCCTATTTAAAAAAGGAGGCAGACAGAAAGCAGGAAACTATAAACCAGTTAGCCTAAGATCTGTTGTTGGGAAAATGCTGGAGTCCATTATTAAGGAAGCAGTAGCAGGACATTTGGAAAATCATAATTCAATCAAGCAGAGTCAGCATGGTTTTATGAAAGGGAAATCATGTTTGGCAAATTTGCTGGAGTTCTTTGAGGATGTAACGAGCAGGGTGGATAAGGGGGAACCAGTGGATGTGGTGTATTTGGATTTCCAGATGGCATTTGATAAGGTGCCACATAAAAGGTTACTGCACAAGATAAAAGTTCAGGGTGTTGGGGGTAATATATTAGCATGGATAGTGTTATGTCTTTAATACTCTTATGAATGTCTCCACGAGGTCTAGTATTGTACTTGAGCTGTTGTGACCTTAGTCCCATTTATTGTAACTCCAGAGTGAGGCACAAGCATGGTGGGCAGCCTTTTATACTGGGCCCTGCACACTTATGCAGGTGACCCTCAGGTCTCCCACAGCAGTGCCCTCTGGTGGCACACCTTGTGTGACTATACAGTTAGTATACATGGTCTACATACATGACATCACTTCCCCCCCCCCCCCCCAAGTCTTTAATGCAAATTGACTCGTACATTGACGGTGACCTGGGCTTTGCTCTTCCTGGTTGACCATTGGAGGGCCGCTTCTAGCTTGGGTGGGTTGGTAGTGAGATTTGTAGCCAGTGGAGATCCCTGTGGTTTCTGGTTATGAGTCCATGGCTACTCCATTCTCCCCCCACACAGAGATAATGCTAATGGCCCGTTACAGGCAAGTTGCATTCAAATTCATCACATTTACATTTACATCTTGGTACATTTGTTGGGTGGATTACAGTTGCGTTTCTTTTTGCGTGGTACAGTTACATGATCAGTACTGGTATATCAGTGCAGGTACACAAGGACAGTCTAGTTCCAGCACGGCCGGATGAGATCCGTGTCGTTTGGTGGCGGTGCAGCACTCCATGCTAGTGGGTCTGTGGGCGAGGTGAGCTCATTTTGCTCGAGTTGCCGGAGCTCTGGGCTCTTGCTGTTACTCCTAGTATCGGGCAGGCCCAAAGGCAGCTGATGTGTCTGTGACCTCACTGTCCTTTTCGTTTGCACAGTGTCGCTGCTGTTCCCTGGGAAGCGGTCTGAGCGAGTGAGCGTTTCGTCTAAGCGACGGTGGGGCTGCCTCATCTTGTCTTGCAGTTCGCAGGGGACTGCTGACTCGCTTTCCTTGAGGGCACCGTTGTGAACACTCTCTAGTTTGGAGGAGCCGTTGCGGGTGACCCTTCGCTCTTGGGCATTGCCGTGATGGCGAGTGGGTTTGTGGGCTGCGCCTTTTCCACCCGGGTGGTGAGCGACGGTAGCCGACTGCGAGCATAGGCGCAGTTTACTGTTTCTGGCCCGTGGTGGTTCATGCCATCGGGTGCCTGCGATGTTAAACCGATCTAAGGCAGGGTGTCGCTACTGGTGCCTCTGCTCCCCGGGGATCGTTTACTCTGTGGCTTGTCCACTTCTGTCAGCTGTGGGGACACTTTATGATACATCATTCTGGTCTCGGGAATGCAGGCTACAGCATTGGGTAGCCCGCTGGACCTGTATACGACCGTTAGGTGTTCGCCCGCTACATTGGCTGATTGCAATTTGCACCCGACATCGCTCAACAACATTTTGCTCATTACAGCTGGACGTTTACATTGGTTACCAATTTCAAGCAGTTCATTCAAAAATAGCAGGTTGCTGGCCTCCTTTAAAATGGCCTCACTACTTTTACCCCAATCGTCTTCCTTGTGTGGAACTACGTGTCGTTGCCCCATTAGCGCTGCACCTCATGGTTTGGACGCCATCTTTTCCCTGTCCATGATGTTGACTGCCGCATTCTTCTTTCCCAGGGATTCTGCCACTGAAGCTGGGAAGGTGCCCTCTGATCCAATCTTTCTCCCCAGGAGACCTGCCACTGAAACCGGGAAGGTGCGTTCGGGTCGTCTCGGCCAGATCATCGCCACGCAGTTGTGATGAGTGGTCTGTGCCTCGGGGGCTGTGCGGATCTGCTCTCCGGTGCCTGGTCCAACCGAAGGTGGGGGCTTGATCTGCCTCTGAGCACGGGGGACGTCGATCGCTGGAGGGATGAAGTCTTCCCAGTTCCAATGAGTCTTCCCCATCCATCTTCTACAAGTAGCTTTGGTCCATCACCTGAAACAATCCACAATGGTAAATTGTGCATCATGGGATACACATGCATCCGTACTACCAACAACTGATATCAGTTCCTTGGTGTAGGTGCGCAGCTTTGCCTGAACTGGGACCAGCTTGGGTCGTTCAGCTTAATCGTTCCATAGCCTCTCAAAGGCTTCCTGGCTCATTACTGACTGACTCGCCCCCGTGTCCACTTCCATAAAGACTGGAACGCCATTTATCTCGACTTCCATTATCACTGGAGGACAATCGGTGGTGCAGGTATATACTCCATACACTTCGTTCTGGGACTGAGCTGCCTCTCTAGCCATCTCCTCGTAATCTGCGCTGGATTCACAGCCATCTGCTGACTCCTCTTCCACGTGGTGAGTCACAGCTCTTTTGCACATTCGCTGGAGGTGGCCCTTTGTGCTGCAGCCTTTGCACACATAGTCTCTGAACCGACACTGATGAGCCCTGTGATTACCTCTGCAACACCAGCATGGTGCTACTCGACTTACGCTTGCACCCCTCGACGGACTCTGAGTTAAAGTACTCGGGGGGCCTGTATACTCTGCCCTGGGCAGATTCACGTTCAACAGTTCAGCCTGTTAAAGGTGCCATTCTATTTACAGTACTTGCCGGGTTTGAGTCCTGAGAGTGAGTCATCATCTGCTTGGAGTTGCAGCTTGAGGTCAAGAACGCCTGGCTGATGCTGATGACCTTCTGCAGCGTGATGGTGGTTTCGGCAGACAGTAGCCTGTGAAGAAGGGCCTCATGACCGATGTCAATTACGAAGACGTCCCACAATACATCAGCGAGGGATGTGCTGAATTTACACGGTCCTGCCAGCCTCCTGAGGTCGGCAGCATACTTCGCGATTTCCTGGCCCTCAGGATGGCGGTGTGTATAAAATCGATGCCTGGCCGTGACGATGCTCTCCTTCGGTTTGAGTTGGTCCCGAATTAGCACTTTCAGCTCCTCGTATGACTTGGTCGTTGTTTTCTCTGGTGCAAGCAAGTCCCTGATGAGGCCGTAGACCGTGGGCCCACAACTGGTCAACAGGATAGCTCTGCACTTATCTGCCAGCGTGGCTGGATCATCGCCTACCAGGTCGTTTGTTCCAAAATATTCATCGAGCTGCTCCGTAAAGGCTTCCCAATCTTCACCCTCTGAGAACTTTTCTAATGCACCAACGTTAGTCATTTTTGCGTGAAAGTTCGTAATCCCGTCGCCAGTTATGTCTTTAATATTCGTATGAATGACTCCACGAGGTCTAGTATTGTACTTGAGCTGTTGTGACCTTAGTCCCATTTATTGTAACTCCAGAGTAAGGCACAAGCATGGTGGGCAGACTTTTATACTGGGCCCTGCACACCTATGCAGGTGACCCTCAGGTCTCCCACTGCAGTGCCCTCTGGTGGCACACCTTGTGTGACTATACAGTTAGTATACATGGTCTACATACATGACAGATAGAGGATTGGCTAACTAACAGAAAACAGAGAGTCAGTAATGGGTAATTTTCTGGTTGGCAAAAAGTGACTATTGGGGTGCCGCAGGGATCAATGCTGGGGCCTCAACTAATTACAATCTATATTAATGACTTCGATGAAGGGACCAAGTGTAATGTATCCAAGTTTGCTGATGATACAAAGATGAGTGGGAAAGCAAATTGTGAAGAGCACACAAGAAATCTGCAAAGCGATATAGACAGACGAAGTGAGTGGACAAAAATTTGGAAAATGGAGCACAATGTGGGAAAATGTGAGGTTATCCACTTTGGCAGAAAAAATAGAAAAGCAAATTATAACTTAAATGGAGAAAAATTGCAAAGTGCTGCAGTCCAGAGAGAGCTGGGGGTCCTTGTGCATGAAACACAAAAAGTTAGTATGCAGGTACAGCAAATAATCAGGAAGCCAAATGGAATCTTGGCCTTTATTGCAAAGGGGGAATAGAGTATAAAAGCAGAGAAGTCCTGCTACAACTATACAGGGTATTGGTGAGGCCACACTTAGAGTACTGCGTACAGTTTTGGTCTCCGTTTTTAACGAATGATATACTTGAATTGGAGGCTGTTCAGAGAAAGTTCACTAGGTTGATTCCGGAGAGGAGGAGGTTGACTTATGAAGATAGGTTGAGTAGGTTGAGCCTATATTCATTGGAGTTCAGAAGAATGAGAGGTGATCTTATCGAAACATGTGAGATAATGAGGGGTCTCAAGGTGGATGCAGAGAGGATACTTCCACTCATAGGGGAAACTAAAACTAGGTGGCATTGTCTCAGAATAAGGGGCCTCCCATTTAAAACTGAGATGAGGAGGAATTTCTTCTCTCAGAGGGTTGTAAATCTATGGAGCACTCTACCTCAGAGAGCTGTGGAGGCTGGGTCATTGAATATATTTAAGGCGGAGATAGAAAGACTTTTGAGCGATAAGCGATAATGGTTATGGGGATTGGGCAGGAAGTGGAGCTGAGTCCATGATTAGATCAGCCATGATCTTATTAAATCGCAGAGCACTCTTGAGGGTCAAATGGCCAACTCCTGCTCCTATTTCTTATGTTCTTATGTACTGTCCCTCCGACAGAACAGCATTCCCTCAGTACTGACCCTCCAACTGTAATATCCTTACACACTACTATAAATTCACACGAGGCACATTTTGCAGACAAGGTCACTCTGTGACCTGAACCTTTATTCACAGGACCAAGAAGTGATGACCCTGCGTGGGACCTCCTTTTATATATGTGGATGACCAGGTGAGGAGTGTCTCCCACAAGTTCACCCCCTGTGGTCAAGGTGTACATTTCTTAGATGTATACAGTATGCAGTGTTGTTATAAAGGTTACAGTTACATGAAGGTTATATACATGACATCACCTCCCCTCCAACGTCTTTGGGTCAAAGATTGAGTCTTTCGGGCGGTCGACGCTCTCTCGTGGAGCGCCGCAGTTGGGGCTCTGGTTGTTGAGCCTTGGCATGTGTCTCTGTCACCTGTGGTGATTCCGGCTTGTCCGGGCTGGCCGCAGGGACTGTGCATGCTGCTGAAAGTTCTTGTTGCTCGTTCACTAGCAGTAGTGTGGGCAGCATCTCATGATCTTCCTCAGGTTCCTCAGTGTCCATGCTGAACCTTTTTTTTACTTGGTCCAGATGCTTGCGGCATATCTGTCCATTGTTAAGTCTGACCACTATGACCCTATTCCCCTCTTTGCCAATTACAGTACCCTCGAGCCACTTGGGCCCCAAAGCTTGATTAAGAACAAATACAGGGTCATCGATTTCTGTACATCTCTCATTTGAGTTACGGTCATAGCACTCATTTTGGGACTTGCGCTTGGCCTCAACAATGTCCGTCAGGACTGGATGAACGAGGGACAGCCGAGTTTTAAGTGTACGTTTCATGAGTAGTTCCGCGAGCGGGACTCCCGTGAGCAAGTGTGGTCGGGACCTGTAGGCCAACAGGAGGCGCGATAGACGGTATTGAAGGGAGGGTCCTTGAATCCGGAGCATGCCCTGTTTTATGATTTGGACCGCACATTCCGCATGGCCATTGGAAGCCGGCTTGAACGGTGCCGTCCTGACATGTTTGATGCCAGTACCCGACATGAACTCCCGGAATTCATAGCTAGTGAAACACGGGCCGTTATCGCTAACCAGGATGTCTGATAAGCCGTGGGTTGCAAAGACCGTACGCAGACTCTCCACTGTGGTGGATGTCGTGCACGAATTCAATATAATGCACTCGATCCATTTCGAGTACGCATCAACAACAATGAGGAACATTTTTTTTCTGAACGGGCCCGCGTAGTCTACGTGAATACGTGATCGTGGCCTGGTGGGCCAGGGCCACGGGCTGAGTGGGGCCTCCCTGGGGGCATTGCCCAGCTGGGCACATGTCGTGCACCTGCGAACAGTGTTCCAGGTCTGAGTCAATTCTCGGCCACCATACATGTGACCGGGCAACGGCCTTCATTAGCACGATGCCTGGGTGCTCGTTGTGGAGTTCCCTGATGAACGCTTCCCTTCCCTTCTGGGGCATGACTACCCGGCTGCCCCATAGCAGGCAGTCGGCTTGGATGGAGAGCTCATCCATCCATCTGTGAAAAGGTCTGACCTCCTCGGGGCATGCTCCGTGTGCGGGCGCCCAATCCCCAGTCAGGACACATTTCTTAATTAAGGATAGGAGGGGATCTCTGTTGGTCCAGATTTTGATCTGGTGGGCTGTGATGGGGGAGCCTGTGCTGTCAAAGGCTTCAACGGCCATGACCATCTCAGTGCTTTGCTCTACTGCCCCCTCAGTGGTGACCAGTGGAAGCCTGCTGAGCACATCAGTGCAATTTTCGGTGCCTGGCCGGTGCCGTATGTTGTAGTCATACGCAGCCAGCATGAGAGCCCATCGCTGTATGCGAGCTGACGCATTGACATTGACAGCTTTGCTGTCTGATAACAGGGATGTTAACGGCTTGTGGTCCGTTTCTAACTTGAACCTTCCGCCAAAAAGGTACTGGTGCATCTTTTTTACCCCGTAGACACATGCGAGTGCTTCCTTTCAACCATCCCATATCCCCTTTTTGCTTGGGAGAGCGACCTGGAGGCATAAGCCACAGATTGGAGTTGGCCCTCATCATTACTCTGCTGCAACATGCACCCAACCCCATAGGATGATGCAACACATGTCAAAACCAATTTCTTACAGGGGTTGTACAGGTTCAACAGCTTATTAGAACAAAGCAGGTTCCGCCCCTGATTGAAAGCCCGTTCCTAACAGTCCCCCCAAAAACAATGGCAACCCTTACGCAGGAGCACGTGTAGTGGCTCCAACAATGTGCTTAAGTTCGGCAGAAAGTTCCCGAAATAGTTCAAGAGTCCCAGAAATGAACGCAACTCCGATGCGTTGCCGGGCCTGGGTGCACGATGAATCGCCTCCGTTTTGGATTCGGTAGGCTGGATCCCGTCTCCGGCAACCCTCCTGCCCAAAAACTCGACCTCTGGGGCCAAAAACACACACTTGGACTTCTTTAGTCGCAGGCCTACCCGGTCCAGTCGGCGTAGCACCTCCTCCAGGTTGTGGAGGTGTTCCTCGGTGTCTCAACCCATGATAAGGATGTCGTCCTGAAATACGATTGTTCCAGGGATGGATTTGAGCAGGCTTTCCATGTTCCTTTGAAAGAAAGCGGCCGCTGATCGAATGCCAAACGGACACCTGTTGTAGACAAACAGCCCCTTGTGCGTGGTGATGGTGGCCAGTAGCTTGGATTCTTCAGCCAGTTCCTGGGTCATGTAGGCTGAAGTGAGGTCCAACTTGGTGAACAGCTTGCCACCTGCCAGCGCAGCAAAAAGATTCTCCGCTCTCGGAAGTGGGTATTGGTCTTGGAGTGATACTCGGTTGATAGTGGCCTTGTAGTCACCACAGATCCTGACTGAGCCATCTGTTTTTAGGACAGGGACGATGGGGCTCGCCCAGTCGCTGAATTCAACGCTGAAATTATGCCCTCTCTTAGCAACCTGTCCAACTCACTCTCAATTTTCTCCCACATCACATACGGCACAGCTCTGGCTTTGTGGTGCACTGGTCTAGCGTCCGGGGTGATACGTATCTCTACTTTGGTACCTTTGAAAGTCCCGACACCAGGTTGAAATAGTGACTCAAATTTCTGTAGGACCTGTGAGCACGAACTTTGCTCCACAGCCGAAATGGCATGCACATCCCCCCATTTCCAGTTCATCTCGGCTAGTCAGCTCCTCCCCAAAAGCGCGGGACCATTTCCCGGGACAATCCAGAGTGGCAGCCGGTTCTCTGATCCATTATGTGTGACCACCAACATTGCACTGCCTAGCACTGGGATGATCTCTTTGGTGTACGTCCGTAATTGCGTGTCAATGCGTTCTAGTTTGGGTCTGCTAGCTCTAAGTGGCCATAGTTTCTCGAATTGTTGGACACTCATAAGTGACTGGCTGGCCCCTGTGTCCAGCTCCATGCGTACCGGGATGCCGTTTAATAGGACTTTCATCATCATAGGTGGCGTTTTGGTATATGAGCTGTGGATGTTTGCCACATGAGCCCGCTGAACTTCAGCGTCCATTGCTTTGTCCCAAGTGTCACCCTGCCTTGCAGACCTCTCTTCTGGTTCATCTGCCTCGTAAATTAGCTTCGCTGCGGGCTTCCTGCACATTCTGGCTAAATGTCCACTGAAGTTACACTTTCTACAGATAAATTGTTGAAACCTACAGGTTTTTGCAGCATGTCTGACCCCGCACCTCCAGCATGAGCTGAGATCGTTGTGAACATAGAAACATAGAAACATAGAAAATAGGTGCAGGAGTAGGCCATTCGGCCCTTCGAGCCTGCACCGCCATTCAATGAGTTCATGGCTGAACATGCAACCTCAGTACCCCATTCCTGCTTTCTCACCATACCCCTTGATCCCCCTAGTAGTAAGGAATATATCTAACTCCTTTTTGACTATATTTAGTGAATTGGCCTCAACAACTTTCTGTGGTAGAGAATTCCACAGGTTCACCACTCTCTGGGTGAAGAAGTTTCTCCTCATCTCAGTCCTAAATGGCTTACCCCTTATCCTTAGACTGTGACCCCTGGTTCTGGACTTCCCCAACATTGGGAACATTCTTCCTGCATCTAACCTGTCGAAACCCGTCAGAATTTTAAACATTTCTGATCCCCTCTCATTCTTCTGAACTCCAGTGAATACAAGCCCAGTTGATCCAATCTCTCTTGATATGTCAGTCCCGCCATCCCGGGAATCAGTCTGGTGAACCTTCGCTGCACTCCCTCAATAGCAAGAATGTCCTTCCTCAAGTTAGGAGACCAAAACTGTACACAATACTCCAGGTGTGGCCTCATCAAGGCCCTGTACAACTGTAGCAATACCTCCCTGCCCCTGTACTCAAATCCCCTCGCTATGAAGGCCAACATGCCATTTGCTTTCTTAACCGCCTGCTGTACCTGCATGCCAACCTTCAATGACTGATGTACCATGACACCCAGGTCTCGTTGCACCTCCCCTTTTCCTAATCTGTCACCATTCAGATAATAGTCTGTCTCTCTGTTTTTACCACCAAAGTGGATAACCTCACATTTATCCACATTATACTTCATCTGCCACGCAGTTGCCCACTCACCGAACCTATCCAAGTCACTCTGCAGCCTCATAGCATCCTCCTCGCAGCTCACACTGCCACCCAACTTAGTGTCATCCGCAAATTTGGAGATTATACATTTAATCCCCTCGTCCAAATCATTAATGTAACGTCTCAATGCATTCCAGTTTGGGCCTGCTAGCTCTGTGTGGCCATAGTCTCTCAAATTGTTGGGCGCTCATGAGTGACTGGCTAGCTCCCGTATCCAGCTCCATGTGCACCGGGATCCCATTCAGTAAGACTTTCATCAACATGGGTGGCGTTTTAGTGTATGAGCTGTGGACATCAGCCACATGAACCCGCTGAACTTCAGCATCTATGGCTTTACCGCAGGCCTCATCCTGCATTGCAGACCCCTCGTCTGGTTCCTCTGTATTGCAGATTAGCCTCGCTACTGCCTTTTTGCACATCCTGGCCAAGTGTCCACTGACATTACAAATCCTACAGGTATATTGCTGGAACCTGCAGCTTCTCGCAGTGTTTATCCCCACACCTCCAGCACGAGCTAAAATTGAGATTGCTGTTAACAAAAGGGCTGTTAACAGGCATTCCTCTCTGATTGTCTCTTTGATTACTCTTGAGCACTCTGTTAATGGGTGTCAATGGCCCCATCCCGGGACGCATTGTCCACCGTGATGGCGTAAATGTCCGTTCAACCTGCCATTGTCTCTGTTGAGGACCTACTCTAGAGTCTGTTGCTGCCTGGGTGGTGTCGAATTGCCCTTGCCTGCCTGCGGGGTTCTGAGTCGCATTTACAATGTTAACTCCCTGATCCATCGCCACGTTGGAAGCAGAGTTGCATGCGCATATTATCTTGGTTTCCTCCTCCCCCGCCATGAAGGTCTGAGCCATTAACGACGCCGCTTCCAAGGTCAAGTCCTTGGTCTCAATAAGCTTTCTGAAAATCCCGGCATGACCAATGCCCTCAATAAAGAAATCCCTTAACATCTCCCCCCTGCAGGCGTCTGTGAACTTACAGAGGCCGGCCAAGCACCAAAGGTCCGCAACGAAGTCCGGTATGTTCTGTCCCTCCCGACGTCGGTGTGTATAGAATTGGTGTCGGGCCATGTGTATACTGCTCGCTGGTTTGAGGTGCTCACCGATCAGTTTGCTGAGCTCTTCAAAGGTTATGTCCGCCAGCTTCTCTTGTGCGAGCAGGTCTTTCATCAGCGTGTACGTCTTAGGTCCACAGCTGGTCAGTAGATGCACCCTTCGCTTGTCAGCCGCTGCATCTCCCAGCCAGTCCTTCATGACAAAGCTCTGCTGGAGCCTCTCAACGAAATTGACCCAGTCCTCACCAACACAGTACCGTTCCTCTGTGCTATCATTGGCCATCTCGTGAGTCGTTGATTCCCGTTTCTCATCGCCAAAT
This sequence comes from Pristiophorus japonicus, assembly GCF_044704955.1. NCBI lineage: Eukaryota > Metazoa > Chordata > Chondrichthyes > Pristiophoridae > Pristiophorus > Pristiophorus japonicus. The sequence goes on from NC_091982.1 coordinate 251,952,985, forward strand.
GTAATATCCTTACACACTACTATAAATTCACATGAGGCACATTCTGCAGACAAGGTCACTCTGTAACCTGAACCTTTATTCACAGGACCAAGAAGTGATGACCCTGCGTGGGACCTCCCTTTATATACCTGGATGACCAGGTGAGGAGTGTCTCCCACAAGTTCACCCCCTGTGGTCAAGGTGTGCATTTCTTAGGTGTATACAGTATGCAGTGTTGTTATGAAGGTTACAGTTACATGAGGGTTACATACATGACACTGACAGTGCAGCCCTCTCAGTACTGCTCCTCCGACAGTTCAGCACTCCCTCAGTACTGCTCCTCCGACAGTTCAGCACTCCCTCAGTACTGCCCCTCTGACAGTGTGATGCTCCCTCAGTACAGCCCCATCCGACAGTTCAGCGCTCCTTCAGTACTGCCCCTCCTACAGTGCAGCGCTCCCTCAGTCCCCAAGATATAGGTAAAAAATGGGATGAGGTCCTACAGACTGAATTTAGGGAGCTAGGAGATAAATTTAAAAGTAGGACCTCAAAGGTAGTAATCTCAGGATTGCTACCAGTGGCACGTGCTAGTCAGAGTAGAAATAGCAGGATAGTTAAGATGAATACGTGGCTTGAAGAGTGGTGCAGAAGGGAGGGATTCAAATTCCTGGGACATTGGAACCAGTTCTGGGGAAGGTGGGACCAATACAAACTGGACAGTCTGCACCTGGGCAGCACCGGAACTGATGTCCTAGGGGGAGTGTTTGCCAGTGCTGTTGGGGAGGATTTAAATTTATATGGCAGGGGGGATGGGAATCTATGCAGGGAGACAGAGGGAAGTAAAATGGGGGCAGAAGCAAAAGGTAGAAAGGAGAATAGTAAAAGTGGAGAGCAGAGAAATCAAAGGCAAAAGTGAAAAAGGGCCACATTACAACATAATTCTAAAAGGACAAAGAGTGTTCGAAAAACAAGTCTGAAGGCTCTGTGTCTCAATGCGAGGAGCATTCGTAATAAGGTGGATGAATTAACTGCGCAGACAGCTGTTAACGGGTATGATGTAATTGGGATTACGGAGACATGGCTCCAAGCTGACCAAGGCTGGGAACTCAACATCCAGTGGTATTCAATATTCAGGAAGGATAGACAGAAAGGAAAAGGAGGTGGGATAGCATTTCTGGTTAAAGAGGAGATTAACGCAAGAGTAAGGAAGGACATTAGCTTGCATGATGTGGAATCTGTACGGGTAGAGATGCGGAACACCAAAGGGCAAAAAACGCTAGTTGGAGTTGTGTACAGACCACCAAACAGTAGTAGTGAGGTTGGGGATGGCATCAAACAGGAAATTAGGGATGCGTGCAATAAAGGTACAGCAGTTATCATGGCTGACTTTAATCTACATATTGATTGGGTTAACCAAACTGGTAGCAATACAGTGGAGGAGGATTTCCTGGAGTGTATTAGGGATGGTTTTCCAGAGCAATATGTCGAGGAGCTAACTAGAGAGCTGGCCATCCTAGACTGGGCGTTGTGTAATGAGAGAGGATTAATTAGCAATCTTGTTGTGCGAGGCTCCTTGGGGAAGTGTGACCCTAATATGGTAGAATTCCTTATTAAGATGAAGAGTGACATAGTTAATTCAGAGACTAGGATCCTGAACTTAAGAAAAGGTAACTTCGATGGTATGAGACGTGAATTGGCTAAGATAGACTGGCGAATGATACTTAAAGGGTTGACGGTGGATAGACAATGGCAGACATTTAAAGGTCACATGGATGAACTTCAACAATTGTACATCCCTGCCTGGAGTAAAAATAAAACAGGGAAGGAGGCTCAACCATTGCTAACAAGGGAAATTAGGGATAGTGTTAAATCCAAGGAAGAGGCATATAAATTGGCCAGAAAAAGCAGCAAACCTGAGGACTGGGAGAAATGTAGAATTCAGCAGAGGAGGACAAAGGGTTTAATTAGGAGGAGGAAAATAGAGTATGAGAGTATGCTTGCAGGGAACATAAAAACTGACTGCAAAAGCTTCTATAGATATGTGAAGAGAAAAAGATTATTGAAGACAAATGTAGGTCCCTTGCAGTCAGAATCAGGTGAATTTATAATGGGGAACAAAGAAATGGCAGACCAATTGAACAAATACTTTGGTTCTGTCTTCACTAAGGAAGACACAAATAACCTTCCGGAAATACTAGGGGACCGAGGGGCTAGCGAGAAGGAGGAACTGAAGGAAATCCTTATTAGTCAGCAAATTGTGTTTGGAAAATTGATGGGATTGAAGGCTGATAAATCCCTAGGGCCTGATAGGCTGCATCCCAGAGTACTTAAGGAAGTGGCCCTAGAAATAGTGGATGCATTGGGGGTTATTTTCCAACATTCTGTAGAATCTGGATCAGTTCCTATGGATTGGAAGGTAGCTAATGTAACCCCACCTTTTAAAAAAGGAGGGAAAGAGAAAACAGGGAATTATAGACCGGTTAGCCTGACATCAGTAGTGAAGAAAATGTTGGAATCAATTATTAAAGATGTAATAGCAGCGCATTTGGAAAGCAGTGACAGGATCGATCCAAGTCAGCATGGATTTATGAAAGGGAAATCATGCTTGACAAATCTTCTAGAGTTTTTTGAGGATGTAACTAGTAGAGTGGACAAGGGAGAACCAGTGGATGTGGTGTATTTGGACTTTCAAAAGGCTTTTGACAAGGTCCCACACAAGAGATTAGTGTGCAAAATTAAAGCACATGGTATTGGGGATAATGTATTGATGTGGATCGAGAACTGGTTGGCAGACAGGAAGCAAAGAGTAGGAATAAACGGGTCCTTTTCAGAATGGCAGGCAGTGACTAGTGGGGTACCGCAAGGTTCAGTGCTGGGACCCCAGCTCTTTACAATATACATTAATGATTTAGACAAAGGAATTGAATGTAATATCTCCAAGTTTGCAGATGACACTAAGCTGGGTGGCAGTGTGAGCTGTGAGAAGGATGCTAAGAGGCTATAGGGTGACTTGAACAGGTTAGGTGAATGGGCAAATGCATGGCAGATGCAGTATAATGTAAATAATGTGAGGTTAACCTTTGGTGGTAAAAACAGGAAGGCAGAATATTATCTGAATGGTGACAGATTAGTAAAAAGGGAGGTGCAATGAGATCTGGTGTCATAGTACATCAGTCATTGAAAGTTGGCATGCAGGTACAGCAGGCGGTGAAGAAGGCAAATGGCATGTTGGCCTTCATAGCGAGAGGATTTGAGTATAGGAGCAAGGAGGTCTTATTGCAGTTGTACAGGGCCTTGGTGAGGCCACACCTTGAATATTGTGTTCAGTTTTGGTCTCCTAATCTGAGGAAGGACATTCTTGCTATTGAAGGAGTGCAGTGAAGGTTCACCAGACTGATTCCTGGGATGGCAGGACTGACATATGAAGAAAGACTGGATCGACTTGGCTTATATTCAATGGAATTTAGAAGAATGAGAGGGGAACTCAAAGAAACATATAAAATTCTGACGGGATTGGACAGGTTAGATGCAGGAAGAATGTTCCCGATGTTGGGGAAGTCCAGAACCAGGGGTCACATTCTAAGGATAAGGATAAGCCAATTAGGACTGAGATGAGAAGAAGCTTCTTCACTAAGTGAATTGTGAACCTGTGAAATTCTCTGCCATAGAAAGTTGTTGAGGCCAGTTCGTTAGGTATATTCAAAAGGAAATTAGATGTGGCCCTTACTGCTAAAGGGATCAAGGGGTATGGCGAGAAAGCAGGAATGGGGTACTGAAGTTGCATGATCAGCCATGATCATATTGAATGGTGGTGCAGGCTCGAAGGGCTGAATGGCCTACTCCTGCACCTATTTTCTTTGTTTCTATGTTCCTATTGCCCCTCTGACAGTGCAGCACTCCCTCAGTACTGCCCCTTCGACAGTGCGGTGCTCCCTCAGTACTGCCCCTCTGACAGTGCAGCACTCTCTCAGTACTGCCCCTCTGACAGTGTGACGCTCCCTCAGTACTGCCCCTCTGATAGTGCGGCACTCCGCCAGTACTGCCCCTCTGACAGTGCGGCACTCCGTCAATACTGTCCCTCCGACAGTGCGGTGCTCCCTCAAATAATGTCAAAAGAGGAGGCCATTCATCCCCATGAACCTGTTCCATTCTATCCGATCACGGCTGATCTGTAGAGCAACTCCATTTCTTGCCTTTGCTCCATATCACAGAATGACTTTGACTTTACCGGTGTTCATGTTCAGCACCAGCCGCCTCCCTCACATCTCACCCCATCAACATATCCTTCTCCTCCCTTCTCCCTCAGATACTTGTCCAGCTTCCCCTTTAAATGCATCAATTCTATTCGCCTCAACCACTCCCTGTGGCAGCGAGTTCCAAATTCTCATCACTCTCTGGGTAATGAAGTTTCTCCTGAATTTCTTATTGGATTTATTAGTGACTATCGTATATTTATGATCACCTTGTTCTCCTTTCCCCTGACAAGTGGAAACAGCTTCTCTACATCTACCCTATCGAACCTTTTCATAATTTTGATGACCTTTATCAGGTCTCCCCTCAGCCTTCTCTTTTCTAGAGAAAGGAGCCCCAGCCTGTTCGGTCTTTGCTGATGGGTAAAACCTTCTGGTATCATCCTTGTAAATCTTTTGATCCTTCTCCAGTGCCTCTTGATCCCTTGATACTCATAGCCAACAAAACCGGATCGATCTCAGTCTTAAAAAATCCAACAGACTCCCAGAGTCTGCACCTTTTGGGAGGAGAGAGTTCCAGATTCCCGCTCCCCTTTGTGTGAAAATGTGCCTGTTTTTCTCTGTCCTACATAAATCAGTTCACAACCTGATGAAATGTGTGTGTCTCTGGCAGAGCCCGGGTACATCACTGAGTGAAGCGAATTTGACGCTTAACCGCCTGAGGGATGAAGGAATTTGCCAAACACATACACATATCATTAGTGCTACTTTATCTGACTCTATTTACTGTACTCTGATCGTACCACCATCGGGTTCCTTATCAGTGATTGCAGCAAAGGTAAATGATACTAAACAGAATTGGAAACCGTTGGTACATAGAGATAAACATTTTGTAAGTCTCACAATCTCTCAGCATCTCTTGGGTTTCACTTAATAACAGAGTAACATCTGAGGCCAAAGATTACAGCAGACTCAGGCAAAAAGTAGCTTCGTGGAATCAGAGAAGGTTACAGCACAGAAGGAGACCACTCTGGCCATCACGTGAGGTTAGCCACTTTGGTAGGAAGAATAGAAAAAGATAATTTTTTTAAAGGGTGGAAAACTATTAAATGTTGGTGTTCAGAGAGATTTCGGTGTCCTGGTACAGTAAACACAGAAAGTTAACAGGTACAGCAAGCAATTAGGAAGGCAAATGGCATGTTGGCCTTTCTTGCAAGGGGGTTGGAGCACAAGAGTAAGGCAGTTTTGCTACAATTGTACAGGGCTTTCGTAAGACCACACCTGGAGTACTGTGCACAGTTTTGGTCTCCTTATCTAAGGAAGGATATACTTGCCTTGGAGGCGGTACAACAAAGGTTCACTAGATTGATTCTTTGGAGGCAGTTCAGAGAAGGTTCACTCGGTTGATTCCGGTGATGAGGGGATTAATTTATGAGGAAAGGTTGAGGAGGTTGGGCCTCTACTCATTGGAATTCAGAAGAATGAGAGGTGATCTTATCGAAACGTATAATATTATGAGGGGGCTTGACAAGGTGGATGCAGAGAGGATGGTTCCACTGATGGGGGAGACTAGAACTAGAGGGCATAATCTTAGAATAAGGGGCCGCCCATTTAAAACAGAGATGAGGAGAAATTTCTTCTCTCAGAGGGTTGTAAATCTGTGGAATTCGCTGCCTCAGAGAGCTGTGGAAGCTGGGACATTGAATAAATTTAAGACAGAAATAGACAGTTTCTTAAACGATAAGGGGATAAGGGGTTATGGGGAGCGGGTGGGGAAGTGGAGCTGAGTCCATGATCGGATCAGCCATGATCTTATTAAATGGCGGAGCAGGCTCGAGGGGCCGTATGGCCTACTCCTGCTCCTATTTCTTCTGTTCTTCTGTTCTTATTAGAGGGCTGTCTTATGAGGAGAGGTTGAGCAGATTGGATCTATATTCTTTGGAGTTTAGAAGAATGAGAGGTAACCTCATTGAAACATATAAGGGGGATTGACAGGGTAGATGCTGAGAGGCTGTTTCCTCTGGCTAGAGAGTCTAGACGAGGGGGTCACAGTCTCAGGATAAGGGGTCAGCCATTTAAGACCGAGATGATGAGGAATTTCTTCACTTATCATAGGCAGTCCCTCGAATTGAGGATGAATTGCTTCCACGTAAAAAAGTTCACAGGTGTTTCAATGATGGACCTAAAATTCCAGGTCCCGAACTAAATCTTGAAGGGTGGAAGATGCCTGTGCGTGGATTTTTTTAACGTGCGGAGGCCATTGCACACCAGCCACCACACGGGCTTGACAGAGCTAGGTCTTGGTCCAGTAGTAAGGATTAACCAAGATGACCGGAGACTTGCTCTGCTGCACGGACCTAGTGCGCACACATATCGCACAGTGTGGGCTGGCCCGTGCTGCCCCTGGGCCCTCGCCTCTTCTGGGCCCCGAACTCGTGCCTCTCCTGGGCCCCAATCACCTCCCTCTATAATCTCTCGCCGCTCCTTCGCCCCAACTGCGCTGCTCCTTCGCCCCGATCTCGCCGCTCCTGCTGTACCTGCCCACGCTCCAGTCATCGACCTGGACCTTGGTGACGTCACTCTTCACTGCCGTTGCTCACCTGCTCCAGCACGTGCTGTTCTCTGGATTCACTCAGAGCGTTGTGAATCTTTGGAATTCTCTACCCTACAGGGCTGTGGAGGCTGAGTCATTAGTATATTCAAGACAGAGATCGATAGAGTTTTGAACTCTAGGGGAATCAAAGGTTGCGGGGATCAGCTGCGAAAGAAGAGTTGAGCTCGAAGATCAGCCATGATGTTATTGAATGGTGGAGCAGGCTCGAGGGGCCGTATTGCCGACTCCTGCTCCTATTTCTTATGTTATTACTGTGTCTGTGCCAGCTAGCGCAATCTGGAACTAATCCCACAGCTCTGCCCTCTCCCCATAGCCCTATAGGTTCCTCAGCTTCAAATATGTATTTTCTATGAAAGAATGCTGTGCTCTCTGCCTCCACCCACTCCTGTGGGAAAGCATTCCATGCTCCAATAACCTGTGTGTGAGGAAATCTCTCCTTACCGTCCGGATTGCAGGGGGGGGGGGGAATGTTTGAGGCCCCCTCATTAAGTCTGTCCCAGGGACTGGGGTGTCTCTCAATACTGGCTCTGTGACCGCTGCTTGTGGGCCCTGCCCCATCGCAAAGGGTCGGTGCAACTCTTTAGCCTTGGTGTCCAAGCAAAAGATGGCCATTGATACAAAGCATGAGGAAACAGGAAACCACCTCGGCTACGATTCCCGAGTAAGTGGCTCCAGAATCTCCTGTCCTCAGGCGGCAAGCTCGGGGAGAATCGGGTGACATCACTACATCCGCAGGTGAGTGGCCCGTGTCTCCTGCAGAATATACTCGTTTTTAAAGCTGATGTCCCGGACTTCCTCTGAGTTATCAGCACAGCGTCGAGGACAACCCTTTGCCATGGGGCATTGCCCGCTTCACAGGGTTCCCCCGCACAGCGACCCACCATCATTGGGAATTGAACGATTGAACGGGAAAAAGAAACAAAAGAAAGTCTTGTATTTATATAGCGTCTTTCACAACCACCGGTCGGCTCAAAGTGCTTTACAGCCAATGAAGTACTTTCGGAGTGTAGTCACTGTTGTAATGTGAGAAACACAGCAGCCAATTTTCCCACAAAAAGCTCCCACAAACAGAAATGTGATAATGACCAGATCATCTGTTTTTGTTAGGTTGATTGAGGGTTAAATATTGGCCAGGACACCGGGGATAACTCCCCTGCTCTTCTTCAAAATAGTGTCATGGGATCTTTTACCTCCATCTGAGAGAGCAGATGGGGCCTCGGTTTAACATCTCATCCAAAAGACGGCACCTCTGACAGTGCAGCGCTCCCTCAGCACTGTCCTTCTGACAGTGCAGCACTCCCTCAGTACCGCTCCTCCGACAGTGCAGATCTCCCTCAGTACTGCCCCTCCGACAGTGCAGATCTCCCTCAGTACTGCCCCTCCGTCAGTGCAGCGTTCCCTCAGTACCGCTCCTCCGACAGTGCAGCGTTCCCTCAGTACTGCCCCTCCGACAGTGCAGATCTCCCTCAGTACCGCCCCTCCGACAGTGCAGATCTCCCTCAGTACTGCCCCTCCGACAGTGCAGATCTCCCTCAGTACTGCCCCTCCGACAGTGCAGCACTCCCTCAGTACTACCCCTCCGTTAGTGCAGATCTCCCTCAGTACCGCCCCTCCGACAGTGCAGATCTCCCTCAGTACTGCCCCTCCGTCAGTGCAGCGTTCCCTCAGTACTGTACTGGAGTGTCAGCATAGATTCTTGTGCTGAAGTTTCATGGAGTGAGACTTGAACCCACGACCTTCTGACTCAGAGGCGAGTGAGCGGCCCACGGAGCCACGGCTGACAGTGAGGAGTCGAAGAGCAGCTCAACACGTTCCCCGTCACCCAGTGCAGCAACGTCAGGTGTCATCGCCATAGTGAGCTGAGGGGGAATCGGACAGTTCTCGAGTGAGTGAGCAAGCTTCGGAACACAGAGTGTTCAGCATCGAAATCTGACAGCGTCCTGTTGCTTTGCCCCAGTGAAGGCTGATCTTACACATAGATTACAGCCCTCTCCAAATCCATCCTTCGAATTGAGCACCACAGATAAATGTTTTGACATGAGCATTCCTGAATACAGGCATTGATATAAAAATGTCTATTTAATGTGAGGGATTGGGTCCCCAGTGCTGTACACGTTAAGGCTGACTGCCTGCCTCTCCACACCTGCCCTGATATCATTCCTGTATTCGACAATATAGCATCAACAACACCAGCAGTGGAATCTGGAACATCTCTGCCCTGGGACAGTGCTCGGCAAATAATTATCTCATTGTTGTTAGTCTGCCAGCAACGCTCTCTCACTGCTGCAGCAGCTTATATTTATATCCTGTGTAGTGTTTCAAATGGACTTCCGTCTGAAACATTAGCCCAGGTGAACTTCCAAACTCTGAGTTGGACCCAGGCCCACCTCTGAGTATCATCGCCTTTCCCTCCGGCTCACAACCCGTCGCATCCTCTCACCAGCCAACACTTGCAGCTATCCAGGCTCAACACGGGCACAGCAAAGGTCAGTGGACAGAAGGCGGGATCTCTGGACTCTCTAGGTCAATGGTACTGAGGCCAGTGGAAGCCTGCTGAGTGCATCAGCGCAATTTTCAGTGCCGGGCCGGTGCCGGATGGAGTAGTCATAAGCAGCCAGCGTGAGAGCCCATCGCTGTATGCGAGCTGACGCATTGGCATGGACAGCCTTGCTGTCTGACAGCAGGGATGTTAATGGCTTGTGGTCCGTTTCTAATTCGAACCTCCTGCCAAAAATGTACTGATGCATTTTTTTTACACCATAGACACACAATACCGCCTCCTTCTTAACCATCCCATATCCCCGTTCCGCTTGAGAGAGCGACCTGGAAGCATAAGCCACAGGTTGTAGTTGGCCCTCAGCATTACTCTGCTGCAACACGCACCCGACCCCATAGGATGATGCATCACATGTCAGAACCAATTTCTTACAGGGGTCGTACAGGGTCAATAACTTATTTGAACAAAGTAGGTTCCGCGCCCGATTGAAAGCCCGTTCTTGACAGTCCCCCCAAAACCAATCATAATCCTTATGCAGGAGCACGTGTAGCGGCTCCAACAACGTGCTTAAGTTCGGCAGAAAGTTCCCGAGATAGTTCAAGAGTCCCAGAAATGAACGCAACTCCAATGTGTTGCCGGGCCTGGGTGCTCATCAAATCGCCTCTGTTTTGGATTCGGTAGGTCGAATCCCATCTGCAGCAACCCTCCTGCCCAGGAACTCAACCTCAGGAGCCAAGAACACACATTTAGACTTCTTGAGTTGCAGGCCTACCTGGTCCAGTCAACGTAGCACCTCCTCCATGTTGTGGAGGTGTTCCTCAATGTCACGACCCGTGATGAGGATGTCATCCTGAAATACGATTGTTCCAGGAATGGATTTAAGCAGGCTTTCCATGTTTGTTTGAAAAATCACGGCCGCTGATCGAATGCCAAATGGGAACCTGTTGTAAACTAACAGTCCCTTGTGCGTAGTGATGGTGGTCAGTAGTTTAGATTCGTCGACCAGTTCTTGGGTCATGTAGGCTTAAGTGAGATCAAACTTGGTAAACAGCTTGCTGCCTGCCAGCGTGGCGAAAAGATCCTCCGCTCTCGGGAGCGGGTATTGGTCTTGTAGGGACACCCGATTAATAGTGGCCTTGTAGTCACCACAGATCCTGACAGAGCCATCTGCTTTTCGGACGGGAACGATGGGGCTCGCCCAGTCGCTGAATTCAACGGGCGAGATGATGCCCTCTCTCAGCAAACAGTCCAGTTCGTTCTCAATTTTCTCGCGCATTACATACGGCACCGCTCTGGCTTTGTGGTGCACTGGCCTAGCGTCCGGGGTGATGCGTATCACTACTTTCGTACCTTGGAATGTCCCGACGCCAGGTTGGAATAGTGACTCAATTTGTTGTTGGACTTGTGAGAACGAATTTCGCTCCACAGATGACATTGCGTCCACATCCCCCCATTTCCAGTTCATCGCAGCTAACCAGCTCCTTCCCAACAGTGCGGGACCATTGCTCGGAACAATCCAGAGTGGCAGCCGGTTCACTGATCCATTGTGTGTGACCGCCAACATTGCACTGCCTAGTACTGGAATGATTTCTTTGGTATACGTCCGTAGTTGTGTCTCAATGCGGTCTACTGGCTTTGTGTGGCCATAGCTTTTCGAATTGTTGAACGTTCATGAGTGACTGGCTGGCCCCCGTGTCCAGCTCTATGCGTACAGGGATGCCGTTTAATAAAACCTTCATTATCATTGGTAGCGTTTTGGTATATGAGCTGTGAATGTTTGCCACATGAACCCGCTGAACTTCAGTGTCCATTGATTTGCCCCAAGAGTCATCCTGCATCACAGACCCCTCTTCTGGTCCATCTGCCTTGTAAATTAGTCTGGTTACAGGCTTCCTGCACATTCGAGCTAAATGGCCACTGAGGTTGCAATTTCTGCAGACGAATTGTTGAAACCTGCAAGTCCTGGCAGAGTGTTTGCCCCCACACCTCCAGCATGAGCTGAGATTCCTATTGTTGTGAACAAAGGAGCTCTGACCCGGCATTCCTCGCTGATTGTCCCTTTGACTGCCCTTGAGTACCCTGTTAGTGGGTGTCAATGGCTCCATCCCGGACCGCATTGTCCACTGTGATGGGGTAAATGTCCGTTCAGCCTGCCATTGTCTCTGTTGAAAACCTGCTCCGGGGTCTATTGCTGCCTGGGGTGTGTCAAACTGCCCTTACCTGCCTGCGGGGCTCTGAGTCGCGTTTATGATATTGACTCCCTGATCCCCCGCCGCGTTGGAGGCAGAATTGCGCACGTATATTATTTTGGCTTCCTTCTCCCACGCCATGAAAGTCTGAGCCATCAACGCCGCCGCTTCCAAAGTCACGTCTTTGGTCTCAGTTAACTTTCGGAAAATCTCAGCATGACCGATGCCCTCAATAAAGAAATCCCTTAACATCTCCCCCCTGCAGGCATCTGTGAACTCACAAAGGCTGGCCAAACGCCGGAGATCTGCAACGAAGTCCGGTATGCTCTGTCCATCACGACGTCGGTGGGTATAGAATCTGTGTCGGACCATGTGTATGCTGCTTGCCGGTTTGAGGTGCTCACCGATTAGTTTGCTGAGCTCTTCAAAGGTTTTGTCCGCCGACTTTTCGGGTGCTAGTAGGTCCTTCATGAGCGCGTAAGTCTTAGGTCCACAGCTGGTCAGCAGATGTGCCCTTCGCTTGTCGGCCGCTGCATCTCCCAGCCATTCTTTCATGACAAAGCTCTGCTGGAGCCTCTCAATGAAATCGTCCCAGTCTTCACCAACACAGTACCGTTCCTCTGTGCTACTGGTGGCCATTCTCGTGGGTCGTTGATTCTCGTTTCTCGTCGCCAATGTAAAGTCCTTAGTCTCAATGGCACAAAACCCACACGAGGCACATTCTATGGACAAGGTTACTCTATGAACTGAACCTTTATTCACAGGACCAAGAAGTGATGACCCTGTGTGGGACCTCCCTTTATATACCTGAATGACCAGGTAAGGAGTGTCTCCCACAAGTTCACCCCCTGTGGTCAAAGTGTGCATTGCTTAAGTATATACAGTATTGCAGTGGTGTTACATAGAGGTTACATACATGACAATATCTAACTCCCTCTTGAATATATCCAATGAACTGGCATCAACAACTCTCTGCGGCAGGGAATTCCACAGGTTAACAACTCTCTGAGTGAAGAAGTTTCTCCTCATCTCAGTCCTAAATGGCCTACCCCTTATCCTAAGACTGTGTCCCCTGGTTCTGAACTTCCCCAACATCGGGAACATTCTACCCGCATCTAACCTGTCCCGTCCCGTCAGAATTTTATATGTTTCTATGAGATCCCCTCTCATCCTTCTAAACTCCAATGTATAAAGGCCCGGTTGATCCAGTCTCTCCTCATATGTCAGTCCTTCTATCCCGGAAATCAGTCTGGTGAACCTTCGCTGCACTCCCTCAATAGCAAGAACGTCCTTCCTCAGATTAGGAGACCAAAACTGAACACAATATTCCAGGTGAGGCTTCACCCTGTACAACTGCAGTAAGATGTGGAGAGAAGGAGAGACATCAGGTATCCTCAGGTCAGGAGGCCCTCCAGAGATGCTCAGTGGCAACAAATAGTGGCAGAGGTCAATGCCAGGAGTGTTGCTCTAAGAACCTGGACGCAGTGCAGGAAGAAGTTTAACGATCTCACATGAGTTGTCAAGGTCAGCGAGTCCTTCTGCAAATGTCGTATCCTACTAACTGCACCACTAGCCCCATCCACTGCTCAATTCACGACACCCCCATCACCCACTTACCAACAATCTCTATCAATCTGTACTCAACCCTTCAATTCATGTGCATTACCGCACCCTCACACACTTAGCACTGCTGCAAACCTCACACCCACAACTCACCGCTCACACACACTGACAGCTATTCAACCTTGACAGCCACAGGCAATGCTATCCTTGTCCTGCTTTGAGGCTGCAGTTATAGCTGCAGCAGTTGGCAGATTTCAGTCACAATCTCCTTTGTGAAGTGATGATGTCTCATGTTGTGATCCTTGCTGAAGTTGAGGTAAGAGAATCACTCCCTGAAGACCCTTGGTTGATATGGCCACCTGCTGAGAGCCCTCCTTCCTGTCCTCCTCCTCCTCCCTCTTCTAGCAGCTTGTCCTGTTCTGCATAGCCTCTCTTCATTCTCCCAATTGTGCTCAATTCCCAGAGGAAGCCCTACCAGGCCATCCATGTCTGGAAGCAACTTGTACCAACGCAAGCTTTTAAATGACCAAAAAAGTACTTCAGCACCTGCCAGACTGCTCCCTGTAGACTATTCAGACTTTAGCCGAGTAAAGGAAAGCTCCAGAAACGCAAACAATTGCACCAGCTGCCAGAAGGAATAATCCAGTAATGAACTTGTAAGTAGTTCATGATCCCTGTAAGCTGTGCGGGTGGGGCTTCTTCATGCTGTTTAACGTGTGTTCAGCTGTGCAAGGTTAGGGCAGGGTGCAGGCTGGAGCCTGGCATTTGGAAATTGCGTCATTGGCGTCAAATCAGTGTCTCGCACTAATTGACGTCATGGTCTGCCGGCTCTGCCTGCTGCCGGCGGGCGTTAGGTGGGCGCGCACTAACCCTTTACCAAGATGGCGGCCAGCACACTTCCTATCGGAAGCATGCAGGCGCATCTCCAACCCCATTATCGATCCTTATCCGCGTAGTATGTAAAGAACGGGCGATACACGGCCCAATTTCACCCCCTATACCGTTGAATGTGGGATGGCGGGTGGAATGGATCGATCTGTGGAAAGTGAACGGCTTGTTGGGCAATTTATTTTTCTTACAATTTGCCTTTTTGGAAAATAACATTTTTAACACATTCTGATTGTTTAAAATGGTGGCAGCCGTATCCTGAACAGGAAAGCACCAAAGCTCGTCAGTTTATAGTTTGTAATTTACCGTTTCCAAGTAAGGCGATGTCCTATTTTGAACACAGAAGATGTTAAAATACTGCGGATGCTGGAAACCTGAAATAAAAACAGAAGGTGCTGGAAACACTCGACGGGTCAGGCAGCTTCTGCGGAGAGAGAAACAGAGTTAATGTTTCAGGTCGATGGCCCTTCGTTAGAACGAATGTTGAACTACAGTTAACATCAGCAGGTGAAGTGATATTCTCCTGGAATCTGCAGGGGTGGAAAGAGTGGGGGAGTGGGATTAATTGGATCGCTCAGTCAAAGAGCCGTCACAGGCACGATGGGCCGAATGGCTTCCTCCTGCGCTGTGTGACTGTATGGAATGGTGTGCGTGCCTTCCCTTTCGCAATGCAGTCCCTTTTATATCAAACCAAACATAAATACAACAGCAAGCATTTGGGAAAAGTTTTCAAGAGGAGAAAGCACCAGATGGAAAATGAATTCTGTAATTGTAAGAGGAGAGGGAGTGATCTCAGATGATGTATAATGTGTGTGCACCAGGAGTTCCCTTTTACTCCATAATGAACGACAGAGTGAGCCTTTAATCTGCCTGCATTCAGGTGGCGATGAATGTCACACATGTGTTTACGGTTTATGGAGGAAATGGAACGCTGCAGACTGAGCTGTGACACTGTTACCTGTGAATTCAGCTCAGCCTGTTCAGGGACAGAAAGGACAGAGAGTTGGGCAACGGGCAGGCTCGGAGTGCTCAGGCCTCAGCTTCCTGAGACACTTTCACGATGTGACTGGGGGTGGGGGGGGGTACGTGTCAGACAGCCTGTTGAGGGCCGGCCTGGCAGTCGGCCGACCAGAAAAATAACATGGCGGCCGCAGCAGTGCGCCCTCCCTTCAACGGGAGCTGCACCGCCATTTTACGAGGACGACAGCCTCACTGCACCGGCACAAAAAGCTGCCGATGGCACCGCGCGGCGGGAGCAAGGTTGTGTCGGTGGAATTTCGCCAGCGGGGTCGGGGGGAACATCAGTGGTGTGGCACTTAGGACGGATCGGCAGAAGCGGAGCACCGGGGGTGGGGGACCGGGTCACTGCCCGGATACCGCAGGAGCGGAACTTCCAAAATGGCGGCCATTCCACGAACAATCAGCGGTGATTGCACTCAGCAGCGCGGCCGCCGATTTCTGGCGGTAACGGGCTTTAAGGGAAGGGTCAATTTCAGCCCCAAGCTCTTTCTCTTAGTCTCTATCTCTATCATAATGTCTCTCTTTCTATTACTCACTTCTCTCTATTGCATGAACTTCCCCATCCTCAATGTTGGCAGAGCCCAGTACATGAGTGCAAAAGACAAGGCTGAAGAGTTTGCAACCATCTTCAGTCAGAAGTGCCCAGTGCAAGCTCCATCTCAACCCCCTTCTGAGGTCCCCACCATCACTGGAACATAGGAACAGGAGGAGGCCATTGAGCCCCTCGAGCCTGTTCCGACATTCAATGAGATTATGGCTGATCTGTGACCTAACTCCATTCACCCACCATTGGCCCATATCCCTTAATACCTTTGGTTAACAAAAATCTATCAATCTCGGATTTAAAATGAACAATTGATCTAGCATCAATTGCCGTTTGCGGAAGAGAGTTCCAAACTTCTACTCCCCTTTGTGTGTAGAAGTGTTTCCTAACTTCACTCCTGAAAGGTCTGGCTCTAATTTTTAGACTATGCCCCCTGGTCCTAGACTCCCCAACCCGAGGAAATAGTTTCTCTCTATCTACCCGATCCGTTCCAACAGAAGCCAGTCTTCAGCCAATTCGATTCACTCCACGTGATATCAAGAAGCAGCTGAGCGCACTGGATACAGCAAAGACTATAGGCCCCGACAACATCCCGGCCGTCGGGCTGAAGACTTGTGCTCCAGAACTAGCCGCACCTCTAGCCAAGCTGTTCCAGTACAACTACAATACTGGCATCTATCCGACATTGTGGAAAACTGCCCAGGTATATCTTATCCACAAAAAGCAGGACAAATCCAATCCAGCCAATTAACGCCCCATCAGTCTACTCTCAATCATCAGCAAAGTGATGGAAAGTGTGGTCGATAGTGCTATCATGCGGCTTTTACTCACCAATAACCCACTCACCGATGTTCAGTTTGGGTTCTGCCAGGACACCTCGACTCCAGACCCCATTACAGCCTTGGTCCAATTGCGGACAGAAGAGCTGAATCCCAGAGGTAAGGTGAGAGTGACTTACCTCGACATCAAGGCAGCATTTAACCAAGTGTGGCATCAAGGAGCCCTAGTAAAACTGAAATCAATGGGAATCAGGGGAAAACTCTCCAAGAGCAGGTCAGAGGCTGGGTATTCTGCGACGAGTGTCTCACTTCCTGACTCCCCAAACGCTTTCCACCATCTACAAAGCACAAGTCAGGAGTGTGATGGAAGACTCTCCACTTGCCTGGATGAGTTGCAGCTCCAACAACACTCAAGAAGCTCGACACCATCCAGGGCAAAGCAGCCCAATTGATTGACACCCCATCCACCACCTTCAACATTCACTCCCTCCACCACCGGCGCACCGTGGCTGCAGTGTGTACCATCTACAAGATGCACTGCAGCAACTCGCCAAGGCTTCTTCGGCAGCACCTCCCAAACCCGCGACCTCCACCACCTAGAAGGACAAGGGCAGCAGGCGCATGGGAACACCAGCATCTGTAATTCCCCTCCAAGTCACACACCATCCTGACTTGGAAATATATCGCCGTTCCTTCATCGTCACTGGGTCAAAATCCTGGAACTCCCTCCCTAACAGCATTATAGGCTGGGCAATAAATGCAGGCCTTGCCAGCAACACCCACATACACATCTTTCTCTCTGTCTCTATCACTCATTCTCTCCATCACACTCTTTGTCTTTTCTCTCCCTATCACTCACTCTCTCCCTCTCCCTCTGTCACAATCAATCTCTCTCACACTTTTTCTCTCTCCCACTCTCACTCTCTATCTCTCGATTTCACACTTTCTCTCTGCCATTCTCTCTATATCATCATCATAGGTAGTCGCGTAAAATCGAGGAAGACTTGCTTCCACTCTGAAAGCGAGTTCTTAGGTGACTGAACAGTCCAATACGGGAATTACAGTCTCTGTCACAGGTGGGGCAGACAGTGGTTGAAGGAAAGGGTGGGTGGGGAGTCTGGTTTGCCGCATGCTCCTTCCGCTGCCTGTGTTTGATTTCTGCATGCTCTCGGCGATGAGACTCGGGGTGCTCAGCACCCTCCCAGATGCTCTTCCTCCACTTAGGGCGGTCTTTGGCCGGGGACTCCCAGGTGCCGGTGGGGATGCTGCACTTTATCAAGGAAGCTTTGAGGGTGCCCTTGAAACGTTTCCTCTGCTCACCTGGGGCTCGCCTGCCGTGTAGAAGTTCCGAGTAAAGCGCTTGCTTTGGGAGTCTTGTGCCGGGCATGCGGACAATGTGGCCCGCCCAACAGAGCTGGTCGAGTGTGGTCAGTGCTTCGATGCTGGGGATGTTGGCCTGATCGAGGACGCTAATGTTGATGCATCTGTATATATCTCTCTATATCTCTCACTATGTCTCTCCCTCTCTCACTCACTCATGCTATATCTTTCCCTCTGACACTCTGTCTTTCTCTCGCTCTCTCTCGATCACTCACTCAATCTCTCTATCCCACACTCTCTCTCATTCCCTCGCTCTCATGTTGCTGATTAACTGTAGATCTCAGCAATGCTGAAACCTGTAATACGATATGGCAAAGTAAACAGCAGGATTAAAAACCTGGTTACAAAGGTTATGTTTGACTGCAGCTGGTATCAAAATACGTGGATGCTGGTATTGTCTTCTGTCCCTAGCACCTCTCCACACACGATATGACTCCATCTCCCTCACCCATTCCCACAGATCAGCTGGGAGTGTCGCTGACTGACTTGTTTTTGCAACAACTTGGCCATATAAAGACAGGATGAAACTTGGCTACATTAACACCAAAGATTAATGCTCGAACACTGAGGCCAATACCTGCTGCAGTATTTTTAGAGTGCCAGCTGTGGCTCAGTGGGTAGCACTCTCGCCTCTGAGTCAGAAAGTTGTGGGTTCAAGTCCCACTCCAGAGACTTGTGTACATAATCCAGGCTGATACTCCCAGTGCAGTACTGAGGGAGCGCCGCACTGTCGGTGGAACAGTACTGAGGGAGAGCTGCACTGTTGGAGGGTCAGTACTGAGGGAGCGCTGCACTGTCGGAGGGGCAGTACTGAGGGAGCGCTGCACTGTCAGCGGAACAGTACTGAGGGAGAGCTGCACTGTCGGAGGGGCAGTACTGAGAGAGCGCCGCACTGTTGGAGGGTCAGTACTGAGAGAGAGCTGCACTATCGGAGGGGCAGTACTGAGGGAGTGCTGCAATGTCGGAGGGGCAGTACTGAGGGAGTGCTGCACTGTTGGAGGTCCCGTCTTTCAGAGGAGATGTTAAACCGAGGCCCGTTTTGAAGAAGAGCTGGGGAGTTCTCCCCGGTGTCCTGGGGACAATATTTATCCCTCAATCAACATCACTGGAGCAGATGATTTGGTCATTATCACATTGCAGTTTGTGGAAGCTTGCTATGCGCACATTGGCTGCTCTCGTTACCTACTTTACAACAGTGACTGCGCTTCATTGACTGAGAAGCGTTTAGGGACAACCTGCGAAAGGCGCTGTATAAATCTGAGTCTTCGCGTGTAGCGACCTCCTCGCTGCTGGTGTGTGACACTGTGGCACCGATGGTTAAACTGGGCAGGCTGATCAATCAATAACAACTTGCATTTATATAGCTCCATTAACATAATAAAATGTTCCAAGGTGCTTCACAGGAGCAATTATCAAATAGAATTTGACACCGAGCCACATAGGGAGATATTAGGGCAGGCGACCAAAAGATTGGTCAAAGGGGGAGATTTTAAGGAGCATCTTAAAGGAGGTAGAGAGGCGGAGAGGTTTAGGGAGGGAATTTCGGAGCTTAGGACGCAGGCAACTGAAGCCATGATCACCAATGGAGCAATGGAAATCGGGGTTGTGCTCGAGCGCAGAGCTCTCAG
Organism: Pristiophorus japonicus; assembly: GCF_044704955.1. NCBI lineage: Eukaryota > Metazoa > Chordata > Chondrichthyes > Pristiophoridae > Pristiophorus > Pristiophorus japonicus. Next base: position 251,972,256 of record NC_091982.1, read on the forward strand.
GGGGTTGACCAGCCAATCAAGTATTGGCATCATCTACATCATCGACAGGGTCCCAATCCTCACTACTTGCTCCTTGTTATAAGAAATAGGAGCAGGAGTAGGCCATCTGGCCCCTCGAGCCTGCTCCACCATTCAATAAGATCATGGCTGATCCCATCTTGGGCTCAACTCTACTTCTCCACCTGCTCCCCATAACCACTCACTCCCCTGTAGTTCAAAAATCTGTCTATCTCCCCCTTAAATCTATTCAATGACCCAGCCTCCACAGCTCTCTGGGGCAGAGAATTCCACAGATTTACAACCCTCTGAGAGAAGTAATTCCTCCTCATCTCAGTTCTAAATGGGCGGCCTCTTATTCTGAGACTATGTCCCCTAGTTCTAGATTACCCCACGAGGGGAAACATCCTCTCTGCATCTACCCTGTCGAGCCCCCTCAGAATCTTATAAGTTTCAATAAGATCACGGGGCCTAAATTGTTCCTTCCGGAAAGCAGCGGCCACAGTTCGGCGCGGCGGCCCTGCTATTTTGGAAAGTGCCCTTCCTGAGTTTTGGAGCGGTGCCCGGCCCGCTCCGACCGTTTTCCCACTGAGGCGTGCACCGCCCACCTCTTACCGCCTGGCGGGGGCCCCCGTGGGAAATTGCCCCTTCCCCGGTATTGCCCCGCAGGAGTGGCCCTGCCGCAGGTCGGTATCACTGACAGCTTTTGCTGTGGGTACCCTCTCTGTGGCTGGGGGGCCCGGCCGCCCTTAAAGGGGAGCGTGCACTACCGCGGCCACCATGTTAATTTTTTTGTCAGCCGACCGCCAGGTTGAGCCGACAATTATGCCCCTGGGTGCTGCCGGGCCGCCAACTCTTGGGTACCAGTCCGCTGGCCCAGCCAAAACCCTCCCTGGTGGCCCAGTGTTTGCCACTAACATGGCTGCAGAGCTCGTAGCGGCCCTCCCCTCTCGCTCACTCTGCCCCACCCCCACTCCCAACTCGCTCACTTCATTGGGACGGCCAGAATACAGCGAGAACGCTAGGTGCGCCTCAACCGGGCCCCGTGTCTCTCATTCTTCAGAACTCCAATGAGTACAGGCCCAACCTGCTCAACCTTTTATCATAAGTCAACCCCCTCATCTCCAGAATCAACCCAGTGAACCTTCTCTGAACAGTCTCCAATGCAAGTATATCATTACATGCGCAGAAGAGGAGTCAGAGAGAGAGAGGGAGCAGAGAGGAACTGAAAGCATGTGAGGGTGTGGTGTGTGCTTGTTTGGCTGTTTTGGGAGGCAGGAGGGAGATTCGCCAGCAGCAAAAAGCCTACTGAGCAGAAAGAACGTAGTTGGCACCGAGTTTTTGTCGGAAAAATAATATTTAAAATGGAAGGGATGGAGGAGACGACACAGCACACTGTGGAGACTGACGCTGGTGAGAGCAGTGAGCTGGGAGAGGAACAATTGGGAGGACGAAAAAGAGCGAGGAGATTCTCGGACGAGGCAAGTGCCTCTCTCATGGAGGCGGTCAAATCACGCTGGCGTCAATTGACCCAGGGAGGGTGTGGGAAGCCCACCCCAAAGACCTTCCAGAAAATATGGGCCGGCATCACCGAGGTGGTCTCATCGGCGACCAACGAGGTGTGTGAGGGCAACCAGTGCCGCAAGCGATGGAGCGACCTTGTCGGATCCGCCAAAGTAAGTATTACATTTATTTACACGTACTTATATATTTATATAATTTGAATTGTACATGTAATGAGTGATTAAAATTAGATGTGATGCCTTGCACTTATACCGGGAATGTTGTACTCAAAGTCTGCGTTCACGGTGTACGTCTTTAGGTAAAGAATGATAAGTTTCATCATAATCATGATTACATCTGTCGGTTACGTGTTGTATCAGTCTCTGTGACAGTACCGAGCAATGATATCACGCAATGATCTCATTGTGCTGTTGTTACCTTTTACAGAAGAAGCTGTCCAAGAATAGGGCCGAGCAGAGGCGAACGGGTGAGGGGCCACCAGTCATCATCAACCTCACCGACATCGAGGAGCGGGTGCTGGCACTAGTGGGAGCCAGCCCCGGCCGGCCACGCATGTCACTGCAGAACCTGATGTGATGCCACGTGAGTAAAGTATACACCATTGCGTGATGTAAATTCAATAGATGCCACACCCGCTCATATCCGACCAATATTATATGATAGATGAATCATAAAAGTATTCTCTAAATAATGATGACCTCGTGAGAATCATTGCAGTGCAGAATTTGGTGATGGTCATGAAATGTGATGTCTATGATGATCTTGATAGCGGTGGTACTTTTGTCATGCATATGCTGTGTGTAGTGCTGGACTTACCTTGTGACCCTAGCACCCCCTTTTCCTCTAATAACCTCATTTATGTTTTGCAGCTCAGCCAGCAGCGCGGCCCCAGGCAAGAACACTGAGCCCAGAAGGTGGGGGCACGGGTCGGACTCGCGGATGATCCTCCATCTGGTGATGAGGAGCCCCGAATCTTGCCCGTGCATTGGTTGGGTCCCTTCTCAACGGATGACAGTGCCGACTTCGAGGAGCCTGCATCCCCAACCTCCATAATCCACTCGACACCGATGACATCTAGTGCTCCTGCACCCATTCCCAGATCTACCGTGGAGGTACCATGCCCAAGCACCTTGACACAGGGCACCCCAGCTCTCTCCAGGACGGCACCGACCAAGCAGAGGTTGGTTCGACGCGGCAGGTCTGCTCCACAAGCGGCAGATCTGAGCGGGGACATGGTACACTTGTCCAGGAGGAGTGTTAACATAGATCAGCAGATTCTCCAGACAATGGGGGGCATATCCCACCAACTGGCCAGCATGTCCGCCACCATGACAGAGTACGTGCCACGGATGGCGGAGGCCCTGGAGCTGATAGCCAGGAACACTGGTGGCAGAGGCCTCCCAGTGGTCCTGGATCACGGCACTGCATCCCAAGGTGCCGCACCCCCATTGCCAATGACACATGAGAGCCAGGAGGAAGATCTTGCTTCTGGCCTGGAGGACGTTCCCACCTCGGGACCGTCCTCTCCCGTAACCGTCCAAGCAGCGGCTCTGCCGTTATCCCCTCAATGAAGCAGCACCTAAGGAGCTCCTTGGCCAGTCAGCTTGGAGTCAGGAGGGGAAAGGGAAGGGTTAGAGGTGGGGAGGAGAAGCCGGGGGGATAGGAAAGTGAGGTGCATGGCCGCAGGTGTTGTCTTGGGCATATTTTTATGTTGTTGGTGCTATTTTGGTGGGAGGGTCGGGGGAAGGGGCGAGGGGGCTACCTTGTTGGTTTGCATTTGTGTTCTGTGTTGCTGGAAATGGTGACCAATCAAATTATGTAAATGTGATAAATTTGTTGTGGGGCGGGGTGTTTTTTTCAGTTATAATTATGATTTCACACAAATGTTCGGATTAAATGTTTTTTATTTAACATAACCTTGTTGCGCATTGTCTCAGATAGCTGCACCGTTACACACTGGTGATTCCTTAACATGAAAGGGTATAATTAAACTTAACTTGAATCAACTTAAACTTTAATTGTCACCAAGGTGATGCACACCTTTGATGTATGAGCTGCACACCCAGCAGTGTTGCAGCTTTGTAAATAACAGCAACGTTCTTTCAAACAAAGCGCTCATTTATGAGCTGCTGACATAAGAGGCTTGAAGCTATGTAGTCACCACGGGCCCTTTCTTGTGGTCTAGAGGGGGGCGGGGGCATGGTTTCAGCATCAGCCTGATTGTCTGGCCCGAGATCAGTGTCCACCTCCTCGTCCTACTCTTCCTCTCTCTCCTGAGGTGGACCGGCAGTCCCTTCTGGCAATTCTTGTCCCCTCCTGATAGCCAAGTTGTGCAGCATGGAGCACACCACCACGAATTGAGCTACCTGCTCAGGGTGGTTTTTGAGCTCTCCTCCTGAGTGGTCCAGGCATCTAAAGCGCCTTTTGGCTAAGATCAAGTGTAGTACCGTTTCTGACCAGCCACCATGACCTCCGGGTGGTTTCTCCCTGGTCAGGAAGGTATATGCTTGCATTTTTGGAAACAGGAGGTGGGTGGGGAGGGTTGACCCATCCACCTCCACGGAGGTGTGTGGGGGACCTGACCCATCCACCTCCATGGCACGAACCTGGTATTGCAGTACTTCCAGGAACGGTGCAGTGGCTCTAGGCCTTTTGGCTAAGAGCATTGGCGCAGAGTGATCCTTGGCATGTGCAAGGTGACCTCTGGCGTTTGTGATTTGACAAAGAATTGGAACGATTGGCTACGAATTAAAAAAAAAAAAAAAAATCTAAAGCGCTGCTTCAGCACTCCAATGGTTTTCTCGACGATGTTGTGTGTGGCTCTGTAGCTCTTGTTGTATCGTGGATATGATGTATTTGGACTTCCAGAAAGCATTTGACAAGGTGCCACATAAAAGGTTACTGCACAAGATAAAGGTTCACGGGGTTGGGGGTAATATATTAGCATAGATAAAGGATTGGCTAATGAACAGAAAACAGAGAGTAGGGATAAATGGTTCATTCTCTGGTTGGCAACCAGTAACTAGTGGGGTGCCGCAGGGATCAGTGCTGGGACCCCAACTATTTACAATCTATATTAACAACTTAGAGGAAGGGACTGAGTGTAACATAGCCAAGTTTGCTGACGATACAAAGATGGGAGGAAAAGCAATGTGTGAGGACACAAAAAATCTGCAAAAGGACATAGAGAGGCTAAGTGAGTGGGCAAAAAATTTGGCAGATGGAGTATAATGTTGGAATGTGTGAGGTCATGCACTTTGGCAGAAAAAAATCAAAGAGCAAGTTATTATTTAAATGGAGAAAGATTGCAAAATGCTGCAGTACAGCGGGACCTGGGGGTACTTGTGCATGAAACACAAAAGGTTAGTATGCAGGAACAGCAAGTGATCAGGAAGGCCAATGGAATCTTAGTCTTTATTGCAAAGGGGATGGAGTATAAAAGCAGGGAAGCCTTGTTCCAGTTGTACAGGGTATTGGTGAGGCCACACCTGGAATATTGCATGCAGTTTTGGTTTCCATATTTACGAAAGGATATACTTGCTTTGGAGACAGTTCAGAGAAGGTTCACAAGGTCGATTCCAGAGATGAGGGGGTTGACATGAGGAAAGGTTGAGAAGGTTGGGCCTCTACTCATTGGAATTCAGAAGAATGAGAGGTGATCTTATCGAAACGTATAAGATTATGAGAGGGCTTGACAAGGTGGATGCAGAGAGGATGTTTCCACTGATCGGGGAGACTAGAACTAGAGGGCATGATCTTAGAATAAGGGGCTGCCCATTTAAAACTGAGATGAGGAGAAATTTTTTCTCTCAGAGGGTTGTGGATCTGTGGAATTCACTGCCTCAGAGAGCTGTGGAAGCTGGCACATTAAATAAATTTAAGACAGAAATAGACAGTTTCTTAAACGATAAGGGAATAAGGGGTTATGGAAAGCAGGCAGGGAAATGGACCTGAGTCCATGATCGTATTAAATGGCACAGCAGGCTCGAGGGGCCGTATGATCTACTCCTGCTCCTATTTCTTATGTTCTTATATATGTTGTCGGCTTCGGTGTGGGTGTCACGCAGGGGGGTCATCAGCCAGGTGGCAAGGCCATATTCTTTGTCACCAAGCATCCAGCATTAACCTTGTGGCTGACTGGTAAACATATCAGATACAGCGCTCTCACACAGGATAGAAACATAGAAAATAGGTGCAGGAGTAGGCCATTCGGCCCTTTGAGCCTGTGAGCATCATGGATGCTGCCTGGAAATTTTGCATTTACTGCCATAATTATTTGCTGGTGGTCGACAATGAGTTGCACATTCAGGGAGTGGAATCCCTTTCGGTTCCGAAAAACCTCTGCATCCTGAAAAGGTGCCCGCATCGTGATGTGCGTTCAGGCTATTGCTCCCTGTACCTTGGGGAAGTTAGCTATTCTGTAGAATCCTAAAGCCCTCTCAGTCTGAGCCTCCCTGGTCATGGGGAAGCTGATAAAGTCCATCCTGCATGTATAAAGGGCTTCAGTGACCTGGCTAATGCAGCAATGTGTGGCATGCTGAGATATAGCGCAAATATCGCCAGCTGAGGCATGAAAGGAACTAGATGCGCAGAACGAAACCTTGACCTCGACGGACAGTGCAGTTCTGATGGTGCTGGCAGGCTGCAGATCTCCCCTGATGAGCTGGCATATCTCACTGATAACCTCCTAGTGGAAGCGCAGTCTCCTAAGGCAGGTGTTATTGGACAAGTTGAGGGGGTGTAAGTTCTCGTCCTCCTCGTCAGTCTGGCACGTCTTAGATTGGGCATATAATGCTGTCGAATATATCTTCTGCCATCTCTAGTCTGCAGCATGTGTGTACTCATCAAGACAGGCTGAGAAATGACAGGCCCCATTCCAATAAGTATCAGTATTACACCTATTGTTCACAAACAATAAGTGTCCCCACTAAGACACCTAAGCTAAATTCCAATCGCCCACAGTATGGTGAGATGTTTGTTCAGATGGTCACATCACCTTAAAAGAACTCCAGAGTACATCAAAACTCCCCAGTAGTTGAAGCAGCCTTTTAAATGAAGCATCCTGCGATTTACAAAATGGTGGTCCATACCGCTGTGATTAGTTCAGGTGAGAGCAACGTTTTCACAGCGGTTTTTTCGGCGAGCGATATTGTCGGTGATATGTGTGCGAGGTGCTGAAAGTAACGCTGGGCCATTTTATGGGCGTTAGTTTTGGCAAATGTGATCTTTACGACAAAAAAAAGTGGGCGAGCGGTATTATTAAATCTTGGTGTTAATTATGTGCCAAAAGTAACGCTGGCCAATATTATGGGCGTTGGTTTCGCCCATTCTGATCTTTCTGCCCAAAAAAAGTGGCCGGGCGGTATTATTTTTTATCGCTGTTAAGTTCATTCCAAAAGTAACGCTCAGCGATAAGTGACCGAGAAATGGGCGTTAGTTTCCATTTTGTGGCTAACTGGGCGATATATGGGCGTTATATCTCATTTCAGCATTAAAATGGATGTTAAATGGGTGTTATGCATGCAAAAATAATGGAAAGTCTAGCCCTAGGTCCCTTGCTTTTTATGGTATATATGTGATTTAGATTTGAATGTATGGGTTATGAAGTTTTCAGATGGTACAAAATTTGGACGTGTGGTTGATGATGAAGAAAGCTGTAGACTGCAGGAAGATATCAATGGACTGGTCAGGTGGGCGGAACAGTGGCAAATGGAGTTTGAAAGTGGATAAATCTCTAGGCACGGATAAGTGTGAGGTAATGCATTTGGGGAGGGCTAGCAAGGCAAGGGAACACACATTAAATGAATCGACACTGAGAAGTGTAGAGGAACAGAGGGACCTTGGAGTGCATGTACATAGATTCTTGAAGGTAGCAGGCCAGGTAGTTAAGAAGGCATACAGAATTAGCTGAGGCATAGAATACAAGAGCATGGAAGTTATGCTTGAACTGTGTAAAACACTAGTTGGGCCACAGCTAGAGTACTGCGTGCAGTTCTGGTCACCGTATTACAGGAAAGATATGATCGCACTGGAGAGGGTACAGAGGAGATTTACCAGGATGCTGTCAGGACTGAAGAATTTCAGCTATGAGGAGAGATTGGATAGGTTGGGGTTGTTTTCTTTAGAACAGAGGAGGCTGAGGGGAAACCTGATTGAGGTGTATAAAATTATGAGGGGCCGAGATAGAGTGGATAGGAAGGACCTGTTTCTCTTAGCAGAGGATTCAACAACCAAGGGGCATAGATTTAAAGTCATTGGTAGGAGGTTTAGAGGGGATTTGAGGAGAAATGTTTTCACCCAGGGGGTGGTGGGGGTCTGGAACTCACTGCCTGAAAGGGTGGTAGAGGCAGAAACCCTCATCACATTTAAAAAATACTTGGATGTGCACTTGAATTGCCATAACCTACAGGGCTAAGGACCAAGAGCTGGAAAGTGGGATTAGGCTGGATAGCCTCTTGTTGGCCGGCGTGGACACGATGGGCCGAAATGGCCTCCTTCTGTGCTGTAAATTTCTATGATTCTATGAACAGGAAAATACTGTGGATGCTGGAAATCACAGTGAATCAAAGAATGGTTACAGCACAGAAGGAGGCCATTCAGCCCGTCGAGCCCGTGGCCAGCTCTCTGCAAGAGCACCTCAGCTCCCCCGTCCTTTCCCCATAGCCCTGCAATTTTTTTTCCTTCAGCTATTTATCCAACTCCCTTTTGAAAGCTATGATTGAGTCTGCCTCCACCACCCTTTCAGGCAATGCATTCCAGATCCTAACCACTCGATGCGTAAAAATCTTTATCCATGTCGCCTTTGGTTCTTTTGCCAATCACCTTAAACCTGTGTCCTCTGGATCTCAACCCTTCCTCCAATGGGAACAGTTTCTCTCAACTCTGTCTAGACCCCTCAGGATTTTGAATACCTCGATCAAATTCTCCTCCCAACCTTCTCTGCTCTCAGGAGAACAACCCCAGCTTCTCCAGTCTATTCATCGCTGGAACTATTCTTGTAAATCTTTTCTGCACCCTCGCTAAGGCCTTCACATCCTCCCTAAATTGCGGTGCCCAGAATTGGACACAATACTCCAGTTGAGGCCGAACCAGTGTTTTATACAGGTTCATCATAACTTCCTTGCTTTTGTACTCTATGCCTCTATTTATGAAGCCCAGGATCCCGTATTCTCAACCTGCCCTGCCACCTTCAATGATTTGCACATACACCCCCGGTCTCTCTGTTCATGCACGCCCTTTAGGATCGTATCCTTTAGTTTATATTGCCTCTCCTCATTCTTCCTACCAAAATGTATCACTTCACACTTTTCTGCGTTAAACTTCATCTGCCACGTGTCCGCCCATTCCACCAGCCTGTCTATGTCTTATTGAAGTCAATTAGTGTCTCCCCCTCACTGAAATAAAAACAGGAAATGCGGGAAATACTCATCAGGCCAGGCAGCTTCTGTGGAGAGAGAAACCGGTTCAGGTCCATGGCCCTTCGTCAGAACTGGAAATCGTTAGAGATGCAACAGGTTTTAAGCAAGTACAGAGTACTTAAGAAAGGGGGGAGGGGATGGAAGGAACAAAAGGGAAGGTCTGTGATAGGGTGGAAGGCAGGAGAGATTAAATGACAAAAGGGATGATGGTGCAAGGCAAAAGGAGACGGTTATGGGACAAGTTAAGAAACAAAGTCTAGATAGGGTGTGAATGGGAGCTGGCCTGTGAAACAATAGGGGCAGAGGTTATGTTCTGAAATTGTTGAACTCGATGCTGAGGCCAGAAGGCTGTGAAGTGCCTAATTGGAAGATGAGGTGCTCCATGCCCTTGCCCCTCCCTATCTCTGTAATCTCCTCCAGCCCCACAACCCCCTGAGATGTCTGCGCTCCTCGAATTCCGCCCTCCTGAGCATCCCTGATTATAATCGCTCCACCATCGGTGGCCATGCCTTCTGTTGCCTGGGCCCCAAGCTCTGGAACTCCCTCTCTAAACCTCTCCATGCCTCTACCTCTCTTTCCTCCTTCAAGACGTTCAATAAAACATACCTCTTTGTTGTTTGTGGGAGCTTGCTGTGCCCAAATTTGCTGCCGCGTTTCTCACATTACAACAGTAACTACACTCCAAAATTACTTCATTGTCTGTAAAGTGCTTTGAGAAGTCCGGAGGTCGTGAAAGGCGCTATATAAATCCAAGTCTTTTTCTTTCTTTTTGACCAAGCTTTTGGTCACCTGCCCGGATTTCTCTTTTTGTGCCTTGGTGTCACACTATTTATCTCAAAATACTCCTGTGAAGCGCCTTGGGACATTTTTCTTTGTTAAAGGTGTTATATAAATACATGTTGTTGTTGTTGGTCCTCGAGCTTACATTGGAATAGTGTAGGAGGCCGAGGATGGGGAGATCGGAGTGGGAGTGGAGATTTAAAGTGACAGGCGACTTGGAGCTCAGGGTCACGCTTGTGGACTGAACGGAGGTGTTACATCTCTAAATCTTTCCAGTTCTGATGAAGGGTCATCGACCTGAAACATTAACTCTGTTTCTCTCTCCACAGATGCTGCCTGACCCGCTGAGTATTTCCTGCATTTCCTGTTTTTACATCCAATGTTCGACTTTTTAAAAATTAATTCCTGGGATGTGGGCATCGCTGGCAAGGCCAGCATTTATTGCCCATCCCTCATTGCCCTTGAGAAGGTGACGGTGAGCCGCCTTGAATACAACTGAGTGTCTCGCTGGGCCATTTCAGGGGGCAGTTAAGAGTCAACCACGCCGCTGTGGGACTGGAGTCACATATCGGCCAGACCGGGTAAGGGCAGCAGATTTCCTTCCCGAAAGGACATTAATGAACCAGATGGGTTTTTATGACAATCCGGTAGTTTCATGGTCACCTTTACTGATACTATCTTTTTATTCCAGATTTATTTAATTTAACTGAATTTAAATTCCCCAGCTGCCGTGGTGGGATTTGAACTCATGTCTCCGGATCATTGGTCCAGGCCTCTGGATTACTGTCCAGTAACATAAGGATGTGCTTATTTCTGCTGCAAAAATGGTCACCATGCTCCACCCTTTGTTTCTGGTTGGTCCCCTTGGAGGATATGCCACATGCTGAAATTTCACAGGAATGAGTAACTGGATCTGCCCATCCCAAGGTCTCACTGACTTTGCAAATTGTAACTCGATCCACTTTGACTTCCTGAAGCGACAGAGGACAGAGCTCCCCAGAAGACAGCAAGGGCCAGTCCAAGTGCCTTACCCCAGTCCAAGTGCATCCCTCCCCCAGCCAGAGTGCCTTACCCCAGTTCAAGAGAGAGTCGGGGGTTGGGGGAGGGTGGGGGGGAGAGTCGGGGGGGGGGAGAAGTCGGGGGGAGAAAGAGTCGGGGGGGGGGAAGAGGGCCAGGGGTGGGGAGAGAGTCGGGGGAGGAGAGAGAGTCGGGGGCGGGGGGAGGGAGGAGGAGTCGGGGAGGGAGAGAGTAGGGGGGGGGAGAGTCGTTGGTGGTGGGGGGAGAGTCGTGGGGTGGGTAGAGAGTCGGGGTGGGGAGAGATTCCGGGGGGGGGGGGGAGAGTCTGGGGAGGAGAGAGTCGGGGGGGGAGAGAGTCTGGGGGGGGAGATATTCGGGGGGGGAGAGTCGGGGGAGGAGAGAGATGGGAGGGGCAGAATCGGGCGGGGGGAGGAAAGAGTCCGGGGGGGGGGGGAGAGTCGGTGGGTGGGGGAGAGTCCGGGAGGGGGTGGTGGGAGAGAGAGTTGGGGGTGGGGGGAGAGAGAGAGTCGGGGGGGGGGGGGAGAGTCCGGGAGGGGGTGGGGGGAGAGAGAGTTGGGGGTGGGGGGAGAGAGAGAGTCGGGGGGGGAGGGGAGAGAGAGAGTTGGGGGGTGGGGGGAGAGAGAGAGTTGGGGGTGGGGGGAGAGAGAGAGTCGGGGGGGAGAGAGAGAGTCGGGGGGGGGGGAGAGAGAGTTGGGGCCTCAGGTCCTGCTTCTCGGCACCATGTGGAGAGAATGATTTGGGCGGGAGGGGAGGCGGAGCTTGACAGGGGGGGGGGGCTTGACGGATGCATGTCTGTCAACAAAAGTGCAGTACAAATCGTGGCCCCCGACCTGCGAGAGAACAGCTCCGCAGGTCGGGCTATAAAAGAGCTGGAACAGCGCGAGCTGCTCCAAGTGTGCGACGATTTTGAGATGGGCGACTGGGTGATGTCATCAAAACCCTGGTCGTCGTTTTGGAGCGTGGGCAGGAACATCGGCAGGTCCCAGGTGCAGAGGAGTGGGAAGGTCGGGGCAGATGAGCGGCGAGTGTATATGGCGAGATGCGGTGAATGTTTATGGCGGAGGAGTGCCGAGAGATCGTGGCGGAGGTGCGACAGATGAGGGTACGGGGCCCAGAAGAGCCCAGGGTCCAGGGGCAGCACGGCCCAGCCCACACTGTGTGATATGTGTGCGCACTAGGTCCGTGCAGCAGAGCAGGTCTCCAGTCACCTTGGTTAACCCTTGCCACTGGATAAAGGCCGAGCTCTGCCCGTACGGTGGCTGATGTGCAACGGTCACCACACATTAAAAGAAATCCACATACAGGCATCTTCCACCCCTCAATTGGTGTTCAGGTCCTTCATCGAAACACCTGTGAACTCGTGGTAGCAAGTCATCCTCGTTCGAGGGACCACCTATGATGAGCACAAATAGTTACACTGGTAACATAACCACTCTGCCCCCGTACCCTCCATCTTTACCTGCACGCCTGCAGTGGCTGCAAAATGGCGGGTGTGTTTGTTCAGGCGATCTGCGGGAACTCTGTGTGCATTGCCGATCAGCGCGAAGTGATTAGTCACACGTGTTAAAGATCCCTGTGCGTGGATGTGGGCCAGAATATTTCGCAGGCACACCCGGAGATTAAAGACAGAGCGAATCCCCAATGCTGAGTAATTACCCGAGCACACGGCGGCTCCCAGGCTTCTCTTCACGTTAAACAATCAGCAAACACCGGTTACCAGGCGTGCCGATATGACCAAGGCGAACTCTTCCAGTTCGCAATCAACTTTTGCTACCGGCTCGATCTGCTTTGCACCTGAAATCTTAACTTGACATTTGTAGAATTTACGATAGCCGCAGGCAAAAAGAAAAATGAAATTAATTTAAACCTCCCTCAGCCCATGTGACGTCATCCTGCATTCAGCAAAAATGAGACTCTATCGGCTTGGATCTGCCATGATAATTATATCTGCTTCCCAGGAAGGCTTTTAAGTTCTTTTAATTGAAGCATGGATTGCAAGAGAACCCTGGAGGCAAATGGCTCAGGATCTGATTGGACCGCTTCCACTGACCCCAGGAAATTCATCGCTCTCATGTTTATTCTCCATCGAAGCCATTGTTTTTCTGCTGCCGTGTCTTGGTTAATGTCTTGTGTTTAAATAAGAAATAGGAGCAGGAGCAGGCCATTCAACCCCTCGAGCCTGCTCCGCCATTTAATACGATCATGGCTGATCTGATCATGGACTCAGCTCCACTTCCCTGCCCGCTCCCCATAACCTTTCATCCATTTTTGTTCAAAAAATCTGTATATCTCCACCTTTAATATGTTCAATCACCCAACCTCCACAGCTCTCTGGGGCAGAGAATGCCAAACATTTACAACCCTCTGAGAGAAGAAATTCCTCCTCATTTTCATTTTAAATGGACGACCCCTTATTCTGAAACTATGTCCCCTAGTTCTAGATTCCCCCACGAGAGGAAACATCCTCTCTGCATCTCCCCTGTCAAGCCCTCTCAGAATTTTCTACATTTCAATTAGATCACCTCTCATTCTTCTAAACTTCACTGAGTATTGGCCAATCTGCTCAACCTTTCCTCGTAAGACAACCCCTTCATCTCAGGAATCAACCTAGTGAACCTTCTCTGAACAGCCTCCAATGTAAGTATATCCCTCCTTAAATACGGAGATCAAAACTGTACGCAGTACTCCAGGTGTGGCCTCACCAATACCCTGTACAGTTGTAGCAGGACATCTCTGCTTTTATATTCTATCCCCCCTTGCAATAAAGGGCAACATTCCATTTGTCTTCCTGATTACTTGATGTACCTGCATACTAACTTTTTGTGTTTCATGTACAAGGAGCCCCAGATCCCTTAAAATTGCAGCATTTTGTAATCTCTCCACATTTAAATAATAGTTTGATTTTTTATTTTTACTAACAAAAGTGGATAACCTCACATTTTCCCACATTATACTCAATCTGCCAAATTTTTACCCATTCACTTAGCCTGTCTATGGGCCCAAATTTCCCCATGAGTTGCACCGTTTTTTTTTTGGTGTAACTTTGATTTTTCTGGTGTATCTTTTTAGTTGCAAATATGGCCATTTATTTTGCGCCAGTGTAAGTGAGTTCGTTAGGTTTTTGTTAGGTCAGTTTTTTTTTCAAAAGCGGGCGTTCCCAGCCACTTATACCATTTATGCCAATTTGGCCAGAAAAAAGTTGTACTAAACTAACTTAGGACAGCGTATGTATCCACTTTTGTCCGCACAGAAAGACCTTACTTACAGTTAAAGAATTGCCGCAAGTGGATGCAAGTTGACAAGGTGGATGCAGAGAGGATGTTTCCACTGATAAGGGAGACTAGAACTAGAGGGCATGATCTTAGAATAAGGGGCCGCCCATTTAAAACAGAGATGAGGAATTTCTTTTCTCTGAGGGTTGTAAATCTGTGGAATTTGCTGCCTCAGAGAGCTGTGGAAGCTGGGATATTGAATAAATTTAACACAGAAATAGACAGTTTCTTAAATGATAAGCAGATAAGGGGTTATGGGGAGCGGGCAGGGAAGTGGAGCTGAGTCCATGATCAGATCAGCGATGATCTTATTAAAAGGCAGAGCAGACTCGAGGGGCCTTATGGCCTACTCCTGCTCCTATTTCTTATGTTCTTATGTTCTTAAATAGCAAATAAAAAAATAGCAGGAACCCTTCACCTAAAGCACCAAAATCAATCAGTAAATAACAAATAAAAAATAGAAGTCCTACGGTTGGGAACGCAGCAGGCCGCCGATGCAGGAGCCCATTCGGCCAGGGCTAGGGACGGCGTGTTTCGGGCCCCTCCCACACCGCCTGCAGCGCGCGTTTGCAGAAACGGCCTGCCAGGAGCTACTGCACATGCACACAGACTCTAGCGCGCATGTGCAGAGGTCCCGGCACTGTTTTCAGCGGCAGGACCTGGCTCCGCCCCCAATCCACTGGGCCGCGCTGCGCCACGACCGAGGAGAGGCTGGGGAGCGGCCAGAATATGGACGTCTTTTTTCGGCGCGCTTGGAGGCGGACAAAAACGCTGCATCTCGGGTGAGGGCGCCAGAAAAACAGGTTAGGGAAATTCTAGCCCTAAATCCCTTTGCAGATTCTTTGCATCCTCCTCACCACTTGCTTTCTCACCTATCTTTGTATCATCAACAAATTTGGCTACATTACATTCAGTCCCTTCATCCAAGTCATTAATATACCTCTATCTCTGCCATGATTCTCTTTCTGTCTTAATTGTTTCTATTCTACTGACTGTGCCAAGTTTGGCTTTAACAACGAGAACCTGGTTCATAGCTGTCATCATAGAATCATAGAAATTTACAGCATGGAAGGAGGCCCATCGTGTCTGCGCCGGCCGACCAAGAGCTATCCAGCCTAATCCCACTTTCAAGTTCCTGGTCCGTAGCCCTGCAGGTTACGGCACTTTAAATGCATATCCAAGTATTTTTTAAAAGAGGTGAGGGTTTTTGTCTCTATCACGCTTTCAGGCCGTGAGTTCCAGACCCCCACCACCCTCTGGGTGAAGAAATTTCCCCTCACATCTCCTCTAAACCTCTCCCCAAATACTTTAAATCTATGTCGCCTGGTTGTTGACCCCTCTGCCAAGGGAAACAGGTACTTCCTATCCACTCTATCCAGACCCCTCATAATTTTATACACCTCAATCAGGTCTTCACTCAGCCTCCTCTGTTCCAAAGAAAACAGATCCAGCATCTCCAACCTTTCCTCATAGCCAAAATTCTCCAGTCCAGGCAACCTTCTTGTAAATCTCCTCTGCACCCTTTCCAATGCAATCGCATCTTTCTTGCGATGTGGTGACCAGAACTGCACACAGTACTCCAGCTGTGGCATAACCAGTATTTTATACAGTTCAAGCATAACCTCTTTGCTCTTGTATTCCATGCCTCGACTAATAAAGGCAAGTATTCCATATGCCTTCTTAACCACCTGATCTACCTGGCCTGCTGCCTTCAAGGTCTTTTTGTTCCTCTGTACTTTTCAGTGTCATACCATTTAATATGTATTCCCTTTCCTTGTTAGACCTCCCCAAATGCATTATCTCACACTTCTCCGGATTGAATTCCATTTGCCACTGTTCTGCCCACCTGACCAATTGATTGATATATTCCTGTAGTCTACAGCTTTCTTCTTCCTTATCAACCACACAGCCTATTTTAGTGTCACCTGCAAACTTCTTAATCATACCCCCAACATTCAAGTCTAAATCATCGATATATACCACAAAAAGCAAGGGATCTAGTACTGAGCCCTGCAGAACCCCACTGGATACAGCCTTCCAGTCACAAAAACACCCATCAACCATTACCCTTTGCTTCCTGCCTCTGAGCCAATTTTGGACCAACTTGCCACTTTGCCCTGGATCCCATGGGCTTTTACTTTCAGACCAGTTTACCATGTACGACCTTATCAAAAGCCTTGCTAAAATCCACATACACTACATCATACGCACTGCCCTCATCAATCCTCCTGGTTACTTCCTCGAAGAATGCAATCAGGTTAGTCAGCCATGACCTTCCCTTAACAAATCCATGCTGACTGTCCTTGAATAATCTGTGTCTTTCTAAATGAAGATTTATCCTGTCCCTCAGAATCTTTTCCAATAATTTTCCCACCACCGAGGTTAGGCTGACTGGCCTGTAATTACTCGGTCTATCCCTTTCTCCCTTTTTAAACAAAGGTACAGCATTAGCAGTCCTCCAGCACCACACCTGTAGCCAGAGAGAACTGGAAAATAATAGTCAGAGCCTCTGCTATTTCCTCTTTTGCTTCTCTTAACAGCCTGGGATACATTTCATCCACGCCTGGGGATTTATCCACTTTCAAAGCTGCTAAGCTTTTTAATACTTCCTCTCTCACTATGTTTATCCCATCTAATATTTCACACTCCTCCTCCCACATTGCAAAGTCTGCATCGCCCCTCTCTTTTGTGAAAACAGATGCACAGTATTCATTAAGAATCATACCCCCATCTTCTGCCTCCACACACAGATTTGCTTTGTGGTCTCTAATAGACCCCACTCTTTCTCTGGTTATCCTCTTGCTCTTAATGTATTTATCAAACAGCTTTGGGTTTTCCCTGATTTTACTTGCCAACATTCTTTCATGCTCTCTCACTGCTTTCCTGGTATCTTTTTTAATTGTACCCCTGCACTTTGTATACTCCTCTAGAGTCTCTGCAGTATTGAGTTCTTGGAATCTGTCATAAGCTTCCCTTTTTTTTAAATCTCACCTTATATGTCCCTTGACATCCAGGGGGCTCTAGATTTGTTAGCCCCACCCTGTTTCTTTAAAGGGAACATACTTGCTCTGTACCCTCAGGATCTCCTCCTTGAATGCCTCCCACTGCCCTGACACTGATTTACCATCAGGTAGCTGTTTCCAGTCCACTTTGGCCAAATCCCATCTCAGTTCAGCAAAATTGGCTTTACCCCAATTGAGAACTTTTTTTCCTGGTCCACCTTTGTCCTTTTCCATAACTACCCTAAATCTTACTGAATTATGATCACGAGCACCAAACTGCTCTCCCACTGATACCCTATCCACCTGCTCCATTTCATTCCCCAAAACCAAGTCCAGAACCGCCCCCTCCCTTGTTGGGCTTGTTACATACTGGCTAAAGAAGTTCTCCTGAATGCATTTTAGGAATTCTGTACCCTCCGTACCATTCACACCGCTTCTTCCCCAGTTAATTGAAATCCCCCATTATTACAGCTCTATAGTTTTTGCACTTTGCAGCAACTGGCCCACATATTTGTTGTTCTATCTCCCTCCCACTGTTTGGGGGTCTATAGTACATTCCCAGTAGTGTGATCGCCCCTTTTTTTCTTCAATTCAATCCATATGGCCTTGTTTGATGACCCCCCTAAAATATCATCCCTTCTCACAGCTGTAATTGTTTATTTAATCAATACTGCGAGCCCCCTCCTCCTTTTTTACCCCCTCTCTATCCCATCTGAAAACCCTGTAACCAGGAATGTTGAGCTGCCATACATGTCCTTCTTTCAGCCATGTCTCAGTAATAGCTATAATATCATACTCCCTAAATGTCTATCTGTGCTCTCAGCTCATCTGCCTTATTCCCCATACTCCTTGCATTGACGTATATACCATTTAGTGGTGCCAAACTCCCTTGTTGTCCATTTTCCAGCCCTTGTTTCCTCTGTCTTCCAAATTCACTTTCTACTTTTCTGCTGCCCAAGTCCAGCTTTGCTTCGCTCCCCACTGAATCTATTCTCCCGTTTCCATCCTCCTGCCCAGGTAGTTTAAACCCTCCCCAACAGCACTAGCAAACCACCATCTGCCCCCCGCCCCCCCAGCGAGGATATTGGTCCCTGCTCTGTTGAGGTGCAACCCGTCTGACTTGTACAGAAACTTCCCCCAGAAACAGTCCCAATGTCGCAGGAATCTAAAGCCTTCCCTCCTGCACCATCTCTCCAGCTAGGTATTTATCTGCTCTATCCTCCTATTTCTATACTCACTAGCACGTGGCACCAGCAGTAACCCGGAGATTACTACCTTTTTGAGATCCTGCTTTTTAATCTTTCTTCTAGCTCCCTCTGCCTGCAGGACCTCATTCCTCTTTCTACTTATGTCACTGGTACCGATATGGACCATGACCACTGGCTGTTCATCCTCTCCCCCACAGAATGTCCTGCAGCTGCTCGGTGACATCCTTGACCCTGGCACCAGGGAGGCAACATACCATCCTGGAGTCACGTCTGCTGCTGCAGTAACGCCTGTCTGCTCTCCTGACTATCAAAACTGTGGTTTGAGAGACAACTCTGCTGGTGTTCTACCAGTAGTTGTATGAGGAGTATTACAATAAGTAATTAGAAAATTTGCTAATTTGTGATCCAACGACAACTGCCTTTTCTTTCGATTTGGATCCAACATCTGTTTGATGAGGGCATGCTTTACAAGTTGTACTGTGCGCCCTGCTGCACCATTTGAAGCAGGGTGGTACGGTGGAACCTTGATATGTTTCACACCATTTCTGCTCATGAACTGTGCAAATTCTTCTGGACAAAATTGCGGTCCATTTTCAGACGCAATTTCTTCTGGGAGGCCACATGAAGAAAACAATCTTCGCAAATTGTCTAGTGTTTCACTTGTTGTTATTTTCCGCATCAGAAACACCTCTGCGCACTTCAGATGGCTATCAATCACAATGAACAATTGTTGTCCTTCTAGCTCAGCAAAATCGAATTGTAACCTTTGCCAACCCTGGGAAGCTATTTCCATGGCTGTAATAGTACTGATGGTCATTTTTTGCTTACCGATTGGCATGTTGTACACTGACTAACGATGTACTCTATATCTTTATCTGGACTGGTCACCATAAGTAACTCTGTGCAAAACTCTTGGTCAAGCACATTCCCAGGTGCTGGTCATGAAGATCTCCTAACAATTTGGACCTCAACTTATTTGGAATAACTATTCTTGCACCCCACATGATACAATCTTTATCCACTGATAATTCATTCCTATGAATGAAGTATGGATGAATATCTTTCT
This sequence comes from Pristiophorus japonicus, assembly GCF_044704955.1. Taxonomy (NCBI): domain Eukaryota; kingdom Metazoa; phylum Chordata; class Chondrichthyes; family Pristiophoridae; genus Pristiophorus; species Pristiophorus japonicus. The sequence continues at coordinate 251,991,561 of NC_091982.1, forward strand.
CTGTTATTAATTTTTTATGTAATCATACACCTTTGACATCACTAGGTCACGTTTGGTTGCTCTACCAATCTCTTCAACTGTGACTGGCAGTTCATAAATGTATGAAAAATAGAATACTACTTCTCTATTGGGTGTAACTTGTGATGGGAAAAGCAAGGAAACAAAGGGTTATGGGGAGCGGGCAGGGAAGTAGAGCTGAGTCCATGATCAGATTAGCCATGATCTTATTAAATGGCGGAATAGGCTCGAGGGGCCAGGTGGCCTACTCCTGCACTTATTTCTTATGTTCTTATATTCAATCGAGACATAGCATCAGCATTATTGTGATCAGCTGATCGTCTGTACTCAATGTCATACGTATGTGCATTCGGACTGCAGCTAAGGTTGGAACTGGGGACTTTGGATGGAGGGTTGTTGTCAGGGGCTTATGGTCCGTAACAATGGTAAATTTATGACTGTACATGTATTTGTGGAACTTCTTGACCCCATAAATCAATGCCAAACCTTCTCTTTCGATCTGTGCATAATTACGCTCATTGGCATTGAGAGTGCGTGAAGCAAAAGCAATTGGTCTCTCCTCCCCAATATGTGGTACATGAGAGATCACTGCCCTAACTCCATACGGAGAGGCATCACATGCTAATTTGAGCTCCTTAGATACACCATAATGAACTAACATGATACTCTCTACCAACTAGCTTTTACTTTTAACCAGCAGACGATTCACCTCGGCTGTCTGATGACTGGAAATGGTGCGAAATTCACGTGAGTAATGGTCGGCCATATCTAACAACATAGCTGTCTGTCAAGCTAAATCAAAAGTCAAGTTAGAGGTTGTCAACAACTTTCTTCTGATCGACTTCATTTTTCATTCCACAAACAAAGCGACCACGCAATGCTCGGTCCTGAAAGTTTCCAAAATGACAGTTAATGGATAGCTTTTTTAAAGCTACAATGTACTCACTGATACTCTTGTCAGTTAATTGATTTTATTTTCGAAAACGATAGCTTTCAGCAATTTCCAGGGGCTCATGACTGTAGTGCTCTATTGAATCTCCGTCAGTGTCGTGGCCTTCGGCTTGACTGGAACAAGCAAATTTTTCAGGGTTTCATACACCTCGGGGCCTGCTTCAGTCAAGAAATTACTCCGTTTTCTTTCTAAAACCACCCAGTTATGGTTTTCATCATTGGGGACTTCTATGATACTATTTGCAGTGAAAAACATTTCTAGCTGCTCCACTTATGCTCCAAAAGTCTCTCGGTCGCAATGGAACTCACTCAAGCACTCTAGTATTCCCATAGGCTCAGCCATCTGGACTCTTCAGTTCAGCCAAGTGTGCTTGAAATTTATCTTGGATTTTTAGTTGTGTTGCAAAACAAAGAACCTCTCAAAGTCTCTCTGTTGTTCGGCAGGAATCATCCAACAACACAAATTTCAGCTAGGGAATCCGATTATCCGATCCTCGTTTGCCAAGGTGATACCTTCTTTACAACATCACAAATGCACTACACACAAGATGGCTCTACAAGAGCTTGTCATGTGATCTTGTTACATGATCCTTTTCTTGTAGTTACATGAGTAATTGCATTACCGCAGTAGCCCACTAGGTGGAGCTCTATTACAGGGTTGTAGGTTTGGAGGAGGTCGCAGAGATCGTGGAGGGTTGTAGGGCTGGAGGAGGTTACAGAGATCTTGGAGGAGCGTAGAGCTGGAGGAGTTTACAGAGGTTTAGGAGGGTGTAGGGCTGGAGGAGGTTACAAAGATCTCATAAGAATATAAGAAATAGGAGCAGGAGTAGGCCATTTGACCCCTCAAGCCTGCCGCGCCATTCAATAAGATCATGGCTGATCTGATCATGGACTGGATCATCCACTTCTCTGCCCGCTTCCCATAACCCTTTACTCCCTTATCGCTCAAAAATCTAGCTATCTCCACCATAAATATATTCAATGACCCAGCCTCCACAGCTTTCTGGAGCAGATAATTCCACAGATTAACATCTCTCTGAGAGAAGAAATTCCTCCTCATCTCAGTTTTAAATGGGCGGCTGCTTATCCTAAAACTATGCCCCCTAGTTCTTGATTCCCCCATGAGTAGAAACATCCTCTCTGCATCTACCTTGTTGAGCCCCCACATTATCTAATATGTCTCAATAAGATCACCTCTCATTCCTTGGCATGTGGACATTGCTGGACATTTCGGAGGGCTGTAGGGCTGGAGGAGGTTATAGAGCTATAGGAGGATTGTAGGGCTGGAGGAGATTACAGAGATCTTGGAGGGTTGTAGGACTGGAGGAGGTTGCAGCGATAGGGAGGGGTGTAGGGCTGGAGGAGGTTGCAGCGATAGGGAGGGGTGTAGGGCTGGAGGAGGTTGCAATGATAGGGAGGGTTGTAGGGCTGGAGGAGGTTACAGAGATAGGGAGGGTTGTAGGGCTGGAGGAGGTTGGAGAGGTTGAGGAGGGTTATAGGGCTGGAGGAGGTTGTAGAGGTTGAGGAGGGTTGTCGGGCTGGAGGAGGTTGTAGACGTTGAGGAGGGTTGTAGGGCTGGAGGAGATTGAGGAGGGTTGTCGGGCTGGAGGAGGTTGTAGACGTTGGGGAGGGTTGTAGGGCTGGAGGAGATTGAGGAGGGTTGTCGGGCTGGAGGAGGTTGGAGAGGTTGAGGAGGGTTGTCGGGCTGGAGGAGGTTGTAGACGTTGAGGAGGGTTGTAGGGCTGGAGGAGGTTGAGGAGGGTTGTCGGGCTGGAGGAGGTTGTAGACGTTGAGGAGGGTTGTAGGGCTGGAGGAGATTGAGGAGGGTTGTCGGGCTGGAGGAGGTTGGAGAGGTTGAGGAGGGTTGTAGGGCTGGAGGAGGTTGAGGAGGGTTGTGGGGCTGGAGGAGGTTGGAGAGGTTGAGGAGGGTTGCAGGGCTGGAGGAGGTTGAGGAGGGTTGTAGGGCTGGAGGAGGTTGTAGAGGTTGAGGAGGGTTGTAGGGCTAGAGGAGGTTGGAGAGGTTGAGGAGAGTTATAAGGTTGGAGGAGGTTTTAGAGGTTGAGGAGGGTTGTAGGGCTGGAGGAGGTTACAGAGTTTGAGGAGGTGTGTAGGTTTTACAAGGTCCTGAACCCGATGCACGGAACCAAGAAATGGATTTATCCAAAGCAGCTTCACCTTGTGAAGCTCAGATGTCAAATCCAGAGGTTTTGAGTTCAAATCCCATCAGGGCATATTGGAAATTGAATTAATTCAATTTGATAATTTTGGGCTGGCACCAAATAGAGTGACCATAAAGTTGTTGGATTGTCCTAAAAACCCATCTGTTTCCCCAATGTCCCTCAGGGAAGGAAACCTGCCATCCTTATCTGGTCTGGTCTATATGTGATCCAGTCCCACAGTATGCGGTTGATATTGACGCATCCGAGCAGCTAGGGATGGGCAATAAACGTGGCCTTGCCAGCGATGTCCACGTGCCAAGACAGATATTAAAAACTGTCCTATTTAATAATGAACGACAGCTGAACTCCACGTCGAAGCTGCAATTCCTTCTCAAACTGACTGAACACTGCCCTCTACATCACAATAACCGAACCGCATGCTTGCCTCATAGAATCATAGAATGGTTACAGCACAGAAGGAGGCCATTCGGCCCGTTGAGCCCATGCTGACTCTCTGCACCACTTGCCCCTTGACCCTTTCACCCATCATCCCTGTACTTGCTGACCTACATTGGCTCCCGGTTAAACATAAGAACATAAGAAATAGGAGCAGGAGTAGGCCATTTGGCCCCTCGAGCCTGCTCCGCCATTTAATAAGATCATGTCTGATCTGATCATGGACTCAGCTCCACTTCCCTGCCCACCCCCCATAACCCTTTACTCCCTTATCCCTCAAAAATCTGTCAATCTCCCCCATTAATATATTCAATGACCCAGCCTCCACAGCTCTCTGGGCCAGAGAATTCCACAGATTTACAACCCTCTGAGAGAAGAAATTTCTTCTCATCTCAGTTTTAAATGGGCAGCCCCTTATTCCAAGACTATGTCCCCTAGTTTTAGTTTCCCCTATGAGTGGAAATATCCTCTCTGCATCCACCTTGTCGAGCCCCCTCATTATCTTATATGTTTCAATAAGATCACCTCTCATTCTTCTGAACTCCAATGAGTACAGGCCCAACCCACTCAACCTATCCTCATAAATCAATCCCCTCATCTCTGGTATCAACCTAGTGAACCTTCTCTGAACAGCCTCCAATTCAAGTATTTTCTTCCTTAAATATGGAGACCAAAACTGTACGCAGTACTCCAGATGCGGCCTCACCAATACCCTGTACAGTTGTAGCAGGACTTCTGTGCTTTTATACTCTATCCCTCTTGCAATAAAGGCCAACATTCCATTTGCTTTCCTGATTATTTGCTGTACCTGCATACTAACTTTTTGTGTTTCATGCACAAGGACCCCCAGGTCTCTCTGTACTGCAGCACTTTGCAATTTTTCCCCATTTAAATTATAAATTGCTTTTCTATTTGTTCTGCTAAAGTGGATAACCTCACATTTTCCCACATTATACTCCATCTGCCAAATTTTTGGCCACTCACTTAGCCTGTCTACTCTTTGCAGATTTTTTTGTGTCCTCCTCACAATTTGCTTTTCCACGCATCTTTGTATCATCAGCAAATTTGGCTATATTACACTCGGTCCCATCATTCAAGTCATTAATATAGATTATAAATAGTTGAGGCCCCAACACCGATCCCTGCGGCACCCCACTAGTTACTGTTTGCCAACCTGTTTGGCAGATGGAGTATAATGTGGGAAAATGCGAGGTGATCCACTTTGGCAGAACAAATAGAAAAGCAATTTCTAATTTACATGGAGAAAAATTGCAAAGTACTGCAGTACAGAGAGACCTGGGGGTCCTTGTGCATGAAACACAAAAAGTTAGTATGCAGGTACAGCAAGTAATCAGGAAGGCAAATGGAATCTTGACCTTTATTGCAAGGGGGATAGAGTATAAAAGCAGAGAAGTCCTACTACAACTGTACAGGTTGGCAAACAGTAACTAGTGGGGTGCCGCAGGGATTGTTGGGGCCTCAACTATTTATAATCTATATTAATGACTTGAATGAAGGGATCGAGTGTAATGTAACCGAAAAATGGCCCATTTATCCCGACTCTCTGTTTTCTGTTAGTTAGCCAATCTTTATCCCTGCTGATATGTTACCCCCAACCCCGTGATCTTGTGCAGTAGCCTTTTATGTGGTACCTTATCGAGGTGTTAAGCAACAACTCGATTTCAAAATTCTCATCCTTGTTTACAAATCCCTCCATGGCCTCGCCCCTCTCTATCTCTGTAATCTCCTCCAGCCCCACAACCCCCCGAGATGTCTGCGCTCCTCTAATTCTGCCCTCTTGAGCATCCCTAATTATAATCACTCCACCATTGGTGGCCGTGCCTTCAGCTGCCTAGGTCCCAAGCTCTGGAACTCCTTCCCTCAACCTCTCCCCCTCTCTACCTCTCTTTCCTCCTTTAAGATGCTCCTTAAAACCTACCTCTCAGACCAAGCTTTTGGTCACCTGCCCTAATTGCGTCTTATGTGGTTCGGTGTCAAATTTATTTATGTTGTCTTATAGCATTCCTGTGAAGCTCCTTGGGACATTTTACGACGTTAAAGGCGCTATATAAATACAAGTTGTTGTTGTTGTTGTTGTTGCAAGAGCACTTCAGCTAGTCCCACTCCCCCGCCCTTTCCCTGTAGCCCTGCAAATTTGTTTTCTTCAGGAACTTATCCAACTCCCTTTTGAAAGCCACATAGGAATCTGCCTCCACCACCCTCTCAGGCAGTGCATTCCAGATCCTAACCACTCGCTGCTTAACAAAGCTTTCCCTCGTGTTGCCTTTAGTTCTTTTGCCAAACACCTTAAATCTGTGTCCTCTGGTTCTCGACCCTTCTGCCAATGGGAACAGTTTCTCTCTCTCTACTCTGTCCAGACCCCTCATGATTTTGAACACCGCGATCAAATCTCCTCTCAACCTTCTCTGCTCCAAGGAGAACAACCCCAGCTTCTGCAGTCTATCCATGTAACTGAAGTCCCTCATCCCTGGAAACATTCTCGTAAATCTTTTCTGCACCCTCTCTAAGGCCTTCACATCCTCCCTAAAGTGTGGTGCAATACTCCAGTTGAGACCGAACCAGTGTTTTATACATTCATCATAACTTCCTTGCTATTGTACTCTGTGCCTTTATTTATGAAGCCCAGGATCCCGTATGCATTTTTAACTGCTTTCTCAATGTGCCCTGCCACCTTGAACAATTTGTGCACATATACCCCTGGTCTCTCTGATCCTGCACCCCCTTTAGGATTGTACCCTTTAGTTTATATTGCCTCTCCCCATTCTTTCTACCGAAATGTATCACTTCACACTTTTCTGCGTTAAATTTCATCTGCCATATGTCCGCCCATTTTACCAGCCTGTCTATGTCTTCCTGAATTCTATCACTATCCTCCTCACTGTTCACTATACTTCCAAGTTTTGGGTCATCTGTAAATTTTGAAATTGTGCCCTGTACACCCACGTCCAAGTCATTAATATTTATCAGGAAAAGCAGTGGTCCCAGTACCGACCCCTGGGGAACACCACTGTATACTTTCCTCCAGTCCGAAAAATTAACCGTTCACCACTACTCTCTGTTTCCTGTCACTTAGCCAATTCTGCATCCATGCTGCCACTGTCCCTTTTATCGATGTGACTATTGGTGCTGTCCTTTTTCCGTCCTTCTGCGCCTGCAGCTCCGCTCTTGACGCCTCCCGCCCGAGACTGGAACCGGAAGTGGGACCCTGCAATCAGATCCTCCGCGAGCATCCGAGCGACCAGGGGAGAGAGAGAGCCTGGGGGGAGGGGGAGAGCCTGGGGGTGGGGGGGCGGGGGGAGAGAGAGAGCCTGGGGGAGGAGGGGGAGAGAGAGGAGAGTGAGAGAGCCTGGTGGGGGGGGGGGGGAGGAGGGGAGAGCCTGGGGGAGGAGGGGGAGAGAGGGGAGAGTGAGAGAGCCTGGGGGGAGGGGGAGAGCCTGGGGGTGGGGGGGGGGGGGGAGAGAGCCTGGGGGAGGAGGGGGAGAGCCTGGGGGTGGGGGGGGGTGGAGAGAGAGAGCCTGGGGGAAGAGGGGGAGAGAGGGGAGAGTGAGAGAGCCTGGGGGGAGGGGGAGAGCCTGGGGGTGGGGGGGGGAGAGAGAGCCTGGGGGAGGAGGGGGAGAGAGGGGAGAGTGAGAGAGCCTGGTGGGGAGGGGGAGAGCCTGGGGGTGGGGGGGGGGAGAGAGAGAGCCTGGGGGAGGAGGGGGAGAGAGGGGAGAGTGAGAGAGCCTGGTTGGGGGGGGGAGGAGGGGAGAGCCTGGGGGAGGAGGGGGAGAGAGGGGAGAGTGAGAGAGCCTGGTGGGGGGGGGGGGAGGAGGGGAGAGCCTGGGGGAGGAGGGGGAGAGAGGGGAGAGTGAGAGAGCCTGGGGGGAGGGGGAGAGCCTGGGGGTGGGGGGGGGAGAGAGAGAGCCTGGGGGAGGAGGGGGAGAGAGGGGAGAGTGAGAGAGCCTGGTGGGGGGGGGGGAGGGGAGAGACTGGGGGTGGGGGAGAGAGGGGAGAGTGAGAGAGCCTGGTGGGGGGGGGGGGGGGAGGGGAGAGACTGGGGGTGGGGGAGAGAGGTGTCAAAATCTCGACTCACAATATACGACTCAGACACCTTCAGCCCGGCAGATGTTCCTTTATTTTTACTTGCAGCAAGGGAAAAGTCTCACTCAGTCAACGGCTAAGTGAACACCTTCGCAATGGTACAATTTTCACAAGATATTTAGACAGTAAAAACCCAAGTTATGGCCTCTTCCTGTGTATTGGCTCTGTCTTGCAGTCAGTGAATACAGATAAAGAGTTAATTACTACATCCTTGTCCTGACATGGTTTCCAAATATTTCCTTTTGTCAGGGTTATTAGTTGGCCAGTCAGCCATTACTCGATGAGAGTGTGGTAATGAGCTATTACCGGCATTGCATTGTGTCAGGGTTGTCCAGTTTCCTGGTCAGTTATCTTTTTGCATGAAATGGATGAGGTCTGTACAAGAGATAATGGCTGGTGGTTTGAGTGTCTCGAAAAGGGTGGGGCGGAGTGGAACTGGTGTTGTATGGACAATAGGAGAGCACCATGGGTGGTACTTGTCTCAGCAGGACTTGTCTCCCAGCTGTCTGGTGGCCATTGATTAGTTTCAAGACAGGTTTAGCTGTTTATGCAAACCGACTGTCTGTTACAGAAATTTCTGGAAGGACCAGGACTCCATTTTATTTTATATCAAAAAGGGCACAAAAATACTGTGTGATACAGCTTAGATAAAAATACATTTCCACATTCCCCCATTTTATCCTTCACAAGGACAACTCAATCCATTCTGATCTTGCACAGTCTCTCTATTTCCATTTCCACACATGTCGCTACCATAACTCTAGCCGTGGTCTCGGTAGGTAACACGGTTTTTCCCAACCTGGCACAGCAACATGTAACCAAGACAAATAAAAGATATAGGGCGAAGACTATCAGCAGGAATATGATCAAACTCTGTACCACAGATCTCCCTAGGGATCCCAACCATCCCGATGCCCAATCCCACAAGGTGGTACCGTCCTGGTCAACTGTCTGTTTATACTCTATTACCTTGTTCCTAATGTATTCAGCTAGACTGCCGATTTCTTCTGACTTATCCGGGATATACGTATAGCATTCTCCACCTATTAATGCGCATGTCCCTCCTTCTTTGGCTAGGAAATAATCTAAGGCCATATGATTTTGGAGAGCCACTGTTCGAATGGCTACCATTTCATCATTCACCCCTTCGAAGGCTTGGGAAGTTGCATTGGCTACTGATTCGACTAAATTAGCAAGTTCCCGTAACTGGCATTCGTTTGATGCTATTCCATAGGGTGGCATCATTACCTTGAATATTCCATTTAGCCACATCAAATCCCGTTTAAATCTATGACTTCCATAGGCATCCCTTAGAGTTTTTGTTAATCTGATAAAGGGTACCACATATCCTAAGTAACAGGACCCTGTCCAGTTGGCTGGTAACCACGGGTAGGCTTTATGGCCACAAATAAAGTAGGTGCAATTATAGGACGTCAGCTCCTGGTCCTTTCGTGCCACCCATACTCGAGTGGTCTCACCTTCCCACCCTTCACCTGAGGCTTTGTTATGGACCATTGTCCAGCTAACAGTTGCTATCTTTCTCCCATCAGTGGGATTTGTTGTGGCTTGCCATTTAGTCATTTGGGAGCACTTGCTGCGTCCCATTTCTGGTCCTTTAGTCTCATTACTCACTAGGCATATTAGACCTTCAGGATTTTCTATTCCGGGAGTAATACTTAGGAAGGGAGGCTGACGGTTATTATTATAATTTGGCTGGTACCATCCCTGGAAGGTTGTAAGTTTATACCCTGCTGACCTCCATTCTGTTAGATCCTTCATTTCTGACACCTTGGTTAGGTTTGTCCTATTTTGCACTATCAACCATTCTATCATTTCCGATTTGTTAAAGGGGATGGATCTTAGGGAATACCCCCTTCGGAGTGGACAGATCCACGGGAACATATCCAACAGTCAGACAAGTTTCTTTCTTGAGCATACTTATGACTCAGTGCCATAAATATGTTTACCTGCAGTTCCCTTCGTTTGCGTGTCTGTACCCCTGGTATAATCAATAATGCAAAGCAAAACCCTGTTAAGCCCAGCACCATCAGTCCCCATAGTCCATACAGTTCCTTATTCAGTCTTCCTTTTTCTGTTCCTCTGGTTCCTTCTATACTTCCTCCTGGTCGGGTGCCCTTTTGCAATGGGATGCGTGGATCCATGTTGGTCTTTCCTTTACCTTGATTGCAGTATTTGTCGCCAACAAGACCTGGTATGGTCCTTCAAATCTTGGTTGTAGACTGCTTTTTCTTTTAAAGATTTTGATGTAAACGAATTCCCCGGGCTCCAGGTTATGACACTTCCCTTCTGCTGGCTTGACTTGAGCTTCTTTTACCTGTGAATGAAAGCTGGAAATACATTTGGTTAGTGCAATACAATAATTCAACATATTTTCCTCCATTTTGTGGATGTCCATTTGTTTTGCAATAAATGGTGCTGTAAAAGGTAGTCGTTGGGGACGTCCCATAACTATCTCATGCGGTGACAGGCCTGTTGTTCTGTTGGTTGCAGATCGCATTACCATCAAGGCTAAGGGCAGCAGTTCTATCCATTTCAGTCCAGTGTCATTACATAATTTTGCCAGCTTATTTTTTAGCATTCCATTATATCTTTCAACAAGTCCAGCTGATTGTGGATGATAACTGCAATGAAAATGTTGATTAATCTGTGAAGCTTTACACATTTCCCTTATAACAGTTCCCGTGAAATGTGACCCGTTATCACTAGAAAGCTTAGCAGGGATTCCGAAGCGCGGTACGATTTCTTTTAACAAACATTTAGCAACAGTAGTGGCATCGGCCTTTTTACATGGAAAGGCTTCAATCCATCTAGAGAACACATCTACAATAACTAATACATACTTGAATCCCATACACATAGGCAATTCAATAAAATCCATTTGTAAATGTACAAAAGGCCCCATTGGATTTGGGTGGGAGGCAGATTCTACTTTTTCCATCTTACCCGGATTCATTGTCTGACAGGTAACACAATTTTCACAGATTTGTTTTGCGATTGCCGAAATACCTGGTTCATACCAAGTTGCCAAAATATAATCTGCCATCCCCCCTTTGCCTGCATGTGTGAATGTATGAACACATCGGGCAATCCATGGGAGTAAGGATCTGGGGGCCACCACGCGGCCGTCGTGGTGAACCCATATTCCTTCTGGATTTTTTATAACATTGATCCTTCGTCCAGGTCACCACCTCCTCCGTACTGGCCTGTGTCTGAAAGGCCAGCACATCATTAATAGTGGGTGGCGGGTCTGAGCAATTATTTTTCCTTAGTGGGAACAATGACCCCTGCATCCCCCCTTTTGACAGAGCTGCTGACTTAGCTGCATTATCAGCTCTGGCGTTCCCAAGTGCCACCTTATTCGACTGCCCTGTATGTGCTTGGTATTTGATAATGGCAAGTTTCAAGGGGCATTGAATGGCTCGCAGGAGATTTTCCACTTGTTCTGCATTTTTGATAGTGGTTCCTGAAGAAGTCAGGTACCCGCAAATTTTCCAAATTTGTCCATAGTCATGTGATACCCCAAAAGCATACCTGGAGTCAGTGTAGATATTAACTGTCCTTCAGCCGGAATACAGGCACGAGTTAACGCAAACAATTCGGCTTGTTGGGCTGAAAAGGAGTCTGGAAGAGAGGCTGTTTCGACAACATTAAACTGGGTCACAATTGCATAAGCCGCTCTAGGTTGGCCCCTATCATTTCGTAAGGCTGATCCGTCAACATAGTACACTAGATCAGGGTTACACATTGGTACATCTGTTAAATTGATACGTGGTTTAGTCACTAATTCGGTTACCATTTCACATGAATGGGGTTCACCGTCTTCTTCCGCAGGGAGTAGAGTAGCTAGATTTAAGGTCGTACATCTTTTAATGATAAGGTTCGGATTTGATAACAGTTCAACTTCACATTTAGTGGTTCTTGCAGAAGTTAGGTGTTGGGTGGCACATTTAATAGTAAGTAAAATCTCGACAGAGTGTGGGTTGTATAGAATGGTTTGATGATTTAGGGTTATTGTCTGAGCCTGTTGTATAGCGTAATAAGCTGCTGCCAACGAAGGAAGACATCCTGGTAGTCCGCGTGCCACTGGGACTAGTTGGGTACGGAAATACGTTATCGGTCGCTGCCTGTCCCCATGTAACAGTGTCAAAACAAAGTGTGCAAAACCCGACTTGTGATGAACAAATTAGTTGAATGGCTGAGTGTAATCTGGTAATCCCAAGGCTGGTGCTGAAGTGAGGGACTGCTTAAGACTCTGGAAAGCATTCCAGGATACTTCATTCCAAATCAACTTTTCTGGTAGTGAGGGATGGACATGTCTAACAGTGGTCTAACCATCTCGTTACCCCGTCTCCCTGTGCTCCGGCCCGAGGATCGTCTCCTCCCTGTTGGCCTGGAGCGCCCCCCGTGGGTGGAACATACGGCGGTGGTCGATGGCTGTAGGGAGTCCAATCCTCGTCCCGATCCTCATCCTCATCTTTTTCCCAACCCTTAGGGGCACTAGGTGAGTGTGCCTTTGTCTCTTTAGGAACCATAACAGATGGATTTTTACCATGTCTAGGGCAATTCACCCGCTCTACTCGTTCATCCACCTGCTTTCTCCCTCTAGTACACTGCTTGCTAACCCCTAGGCTCTTTTCATGTCGTTCCTCAGCTTCCCTTTTCCAATCTCCAAATGCCGACCAATTTACTTTCTTTTTACCTCTTCTACCTGGGTCTCTGTCTATAAGGCACTCCTCTAGACATGTTATTCTCTCTAAATTAAATGAACCATCGGGTGGAAATGGCCTGTTTTCACCCTTAGTCCACTTTACCCATTTTCTTAGGTGGTCAATTGAAGACTGACCACAATTCTGGAGCATAAAAAAGGCTGGTGTGCCCTTTAGTGGTGTTTTACTTGCTCCGGCACCCATTCTGGATAATTAAGATTTTCCACAGTTTCTGAACTCACATTCCTTTCGGCCACCTGAGTTCTCTACACCCACTTCTCCTGTCCGTTACGTGGCCTGAAAAGGCTCTTAATTCGGGCTCAGTCTGGGTGTGTGAGAGATGTTGACACGAACCAACCGCAGTTGATCAATCAGTTACTGTTTCTTTTCTCAATCAATCCTTGTTTTTCCGAATCACAATTTTCCCTAGTGACTTTTCCCGTTTCCCTGATTGCAATGTCGCACAAAGTTATTGAACACAACAGTATAACAAGGACAACTAGGACAAACAATATTCATGCGTGTATACAAATAATAATCTTAAACTCTATCGAAACAAATAATCAATCCTCAGCCTGCATTGTACACCACTACAGACTGAGTCCTTAACTTATCCGAATAAAACTTATCACCTTAACTCTTATCACATAAGAACCATTTTCCTAATCTTATCACATAAGAACTGTCGATCGAATAGCGCTCTTTTTACCTTTTCCTACTGAAAATCTCCCCGGGCTGTTTCAAAATATTTCCAGGTCCAGATCGCTTCTGTCTGCAAGCTGAGAAAGAAATGATCACAAAAATAACCTTAGCTTTCAAATGTCGAGTCTCGCAGATCGCAGTACCTCCCCTGTGGACAACAGATTACATATGCGATTCAATAGTGAAGAAACCTCTTGTGAGCAAAAGGCTCACCTTATTCTGGCCAGTAAAGCCCTTCACTGAAGAGGCACTATACCCGCATCCGTTTTACTCACAGGTTAGAGAGTAAGCGATCTCGGTGTAACCTCCAAGAAGTAACTGTCGAAATCTCGACTCACGATATATGACTCAAGACACCTTCAGCTCCGGCAGAAGTTTCTTTAATGTTACTTGCAGCAAGGGAAAGGTCACACTCAGTCAACGGCTAAGTGAACACCTTCGAATGGTACAATTTTCACAAGATATTTAGACAGTAAAAACCCAAGTTATGGCCTCTTCCTGTGTATTGGCTCTGTCTTGCAGTCAGTGAATACAGATAAAGAGTTAATTACTACATCCTTGTCCTGACATGGTTTCCAAATATTTCCTTTTGTCAGGGTTATTAGTTGGCCAGTCAGCCATTACTCGATGAGAGTGTGGTAATGAGCTATTACCGGCATTGCATTGTGTCAGGGTTGTCCAGTTTCCTGGTCAATTATCTTTTTGCATGAAATGGATGAGGTCTGTACAAGAGATAATGGCTGGTGGTTTGAGTGTCTCGAAAAGGGTGGGGCGGAGTGGAACTGGTGTTGTATGGACAATAGGAGAGCACCATGGGTGGTACTTGTCTCAGCAGGACTTGTCTCCCAGCTGTCTGGTGGCCATTGATTAGTTTCAAGACAGGTTTAGCTGTTTATGCAAAGCGACTGTCTGTTACAGAAATTTCTGGAAGGACCAGGACTCCATTTTGTTTTATATCAAAAAGGGCACAAAAATACTGTGTGATACAGCTTAGATAAAAATACATTTCCACACTGGGGTGGGGGGGGAGGGGGGAGAGAAAGAGAGAAATCCTGGCGGCGGGGGAGAGAGTGAGAGAGCCTGAGGGGGGAGGGGGGAGAGGGGAGAGCCTGTGGGTGGGGGGGGGGGGGGAGACAGAGAGAGAGCCTGGGGGGGGGAGGAGTTGAGGGGGAGAGAGAGAAAGCCTGGGGACGGGGGAGGGGGAGAGAATGAGAGAGCCTGAGGGGGGAGGGGGAGAGGGAAAAGTGAGAGAGCCTGAGGGGGGAGGGGGAGAGGGTAGAGTGAGAGAGTCTGAGGGGGAGGGGGGAGAGTGAGAGAGCCTGGGGAGGGGGGGGGGGAGAGTGAGAGAGTCTGAGGGGGAGAGGAGAGAGTGAGAGAGCCTGAGGGGGGAGGGGGAGAGGATAGAGTGAGAGAGTCTGAGGGGGAGGGGGGAGAATGAGAGAGCCTGAGAGGGGAGGGGGAGAGGGTAGAGTGAGAGAGCCTGAGGGGGAGGGGGGAGAGTGAGAGAGCCTGAGGGGGGAGGGGGAGAGGGTAGAGTGAGAGAGCCTGAGGGGGAGGGGGGAGAGTGAGAGAGCCTGGGGAGGGGGGGGGGGAGAGAGAGAGAGCCTGGGTGGTAGAGTGACAAGGGGAGGGAGAGATGGGGTGGGGGGAAGAGAGAAACACGGGGGGGGGGAGGGGGAGGGGATCGGAGAGGAGAGAGGTTCTTCAAATCCAGAAGTCACGACATTGTCACTATTCACTTCATAGAAACATAGAAAATAGGTGCAGGAGTAGGCTATTCGGCCCTTCGAGCCTGCACCACCATTCAATATGATCATGGCTGATCATGCAACTTCAGTACCCCATTCCTGCTTTCTCTCCATTACCCTTGATCCCTTTAACCATAAGGGCCACATCTAACTCCCTCTTGAATACATCTAATGAACTGGCCTCAACAACTTTCTGTGGTAGAGAATTCCACTGGTTCACAATTCTCTGAGTGAAGAAGTTTCTCCTCATCTCGGTCCTAAATGACTTACCCCTTATCCTTAGACTGTGACCCCTGGTTCTGGACTTCCCCAACATTGGGAACATTGTTCCTGCATCTAACCTGTCCAATCCCATCAGAATTTTATATTTTTCTATGAGATTCCCTCTCATTCTACTAAATTCCAGTGAATATAAGCCTAGTCGATCCAGTCTTTCTTCATATGTAAGTCCTGCCATCCCGGGAATCAGTTTGGTGAACCTTCACTGCACTCCATCAATAGCAAGAATGTCCTTCCTCAGATTAGGAGATCAAAACTGTACACAATATTCAAGGTGTGGCCTCACCAAGGCCCTGTACAATTGCAGTAAGACCTCCCTGCTCCTATACTCAAATCCTCTCGCTATGAAGGCCAACATGCCATTTGCCTTCTTCACCGCCTGCTATACCTGCATGCCAACTTTCACTGACTGATGTACCATGACACCCAGGTCTCGTTGCACCTCCCCTTTTCCAAATCTGTCACCATTCAGATAATATTCTGCCTTCCTGTTTTTGCCCACAAAGTGGGTAACCTCACATTTATCTACATTATACTGCATCTGCCATGCATTTGCCCACTTATCTAACCTGTCAAAGGCTAACCTGCAGCTTCTTAGCATCCTCCTCACAGCTCACACTGCCACCCAGCTTAGTGTCATCTGCAAACTTGAAGATATTACATTCAATTCCTTCATCCAAATCGTTAATGTATACTATAAATAGCTGGGGTCCCAGCACTGAACCTTGCGGTACCCCACTAGTCACTGCCTGCCATTCTGAAAAGGACCCGTTTATTCCTACGCTTTGCTTCCTGTCTGCCAACCAGTTTTCTATCCACATCAAGACGTTACCCCCAATACCATGTGCTTTAATTTTGCACACTAATCACTTGTGTGGGACCTTGTCAAAAGCCTTTTGAATGTCTAAATACACCACATCCACTGGTTCTCCCTTGTCCACTCTACTAGTTACATCCTCAAAAAATTCCAGAAGATTTGTCAAGCATGATTTCCCTTTCATAAATCCATGCTGACTTGAACCGAACCTATCACTGCTTTCCAAATGCGCTGCTATTACATTTTGATTCCAACATTTTCCCCACTACCGATGTCAGACAAACCAGTCTATAATTTCCTGTTTTCTCTCTCCCTCCTTTTTGAAAAAGTGTGGTTACATTAGCTACTCTCCAATCCATAGGAACTGATCCAGAGTCTATAGACTGTTGGAAAATGACCACCAATGCATCCACTATTTCTAGAACCACTTCCTTAAGTACTCTGGGATGCAGACTATCAGGCCCCGGGGATTTATCGGTCTTGAATCCCATCAATTTCCCTAACACAATTTCCTGACTAATAAGGATTTCCTTCAGTTCCTCCTTCTTGCTAGACCCTCGGTCCCCTAGTAATTCCGGAAGGTTATTTGTGTCTTTCTTAGTGAAGACAGAACCAAAGCATTTGTTCAATTGGTCTGCCATTTCTTTGTTCCCCATACCTGATTCTGACTGCAAGGGACCTACATTTACATTCACTAATCTTTTTCTCTTCACATATCTATAGAAGCTTTTGCAGTCAGTTTTTATGTTCCCTGCAAGCTTATTCTCATACTCTATTTCCCCCCCTCCTAATGAAACACTTTGTCCTCCTCTGCTGAATTCTAAATTTCTCCCAGTCCTCAGGTTTGCTGCTTTTTCTGGTCAATTTATATGCCTCTTCTTTGGCTTTAACACTATCCCTAATTTCCCTTGTTAGCCACGGTTGAGCCACCTTCCCCATTTTATTTTTTACACCAGACAGGGATGTACAATTGTTGAAGTTCATCTATGTGATCTTTAAATGTCTGCCATTACCTATCCACCGTCAACTCTTTAAGTATCATTTGCCAGTCTATCCTAGCCAATTCACGTCTCATATGATCGAAGTTACCTTTCTTTAAGTTCAGGGCTCGAGTCTCTGAATTAACTGTGTCACTCTCCATCTTTATGAAGAATTCTACCATATTATGGTCACTCTTCCCCAAGAGGCCTCGCAGAACAAGATTGCTAATTAATCCTCTCTCATTACACAACACCCAGCCTATTCATACCCAATGAACCTGTTCATAATCCGCACACAATGCCCCATCTAGGGCAGTAGGGGCGGTGGGGGTGGGGGGTAAGGTGGGGGAGGGATACACGTGTACTGGGGTAAGGGACTTCGGCTGGAACTGGGTGGCTTTTGGGGAGATCTAGCTCCTGTGGCTTTCGAAGTTAAAATGGATCAAGTTACAATTTGCGAAGTCAGTCAGAACTTGGGCTGGGCGGTTCCAGTTACGCAATCCATAGAAAACTCAGGGTGTGGCTTATCCTCCAAAGGGGACCAATCAGCAATAGGTGCAGTGAAATTGGACAGCCAATCAGATACAAGGGCAGTACAAATAGGCGCATCCTCCTTTTATCCCATGGGCTTCACCTTTGCTGGTAAGCCTATTATGTGGCAATTTGTCAAACGCCTTTTGAAAATCCATGTACACCTTGTCAACTGCATTGCCCTCATCAACCCTCTCTGTTACCTCATCAAAAAACTCGATCAAGTTGGTTAAAATGAAGGTTTTCCTTAATTAATCCACACTTGCGGGGGGGAGGGATCAGGTGAGCAGAAATTTTAAAAGTCAAAAAGAAAGGAGAAGGCAATAGAGCAGGGTAGCGATGGGAGAAATGATAACCAGAGTGTGACAGGAAGGGACAGACTGTATAAACATAAGAGTGCATCAGAAAGTAGGGTTAGAGTAAGGAAATATAGTAAAAGGACAACATTGAAAGCTCTTTATCTGAATGCACGCAGCATTCGTAACAAGATAGAGGAGTTGATGGCACAAATTGAAATAAATGGGTATGATCTGCGATCCATTACAGAGACGTGGTTGCAAGGTGACCATGGCTGGGAACTGAATATTGAGGGGTATTTGACATTTTTCGGAAGAATAGGCAGAAAGGAGTCAGTTCAGGTGGAGCAAATAAATAATAATTGAAATAAGTCCCTGGTGGGCGTAGTCTATAGGCCCCCTAACAGTAGCTACATTGTTGGACAGAGTATAAATCAAGAAATAATAGAGGCTTGTAAGAAAGGTACGGCAATCATCATGGACGATTTTAATCTTCATATTGATTGGACAAATCAAATTGGCAAAGGTAGCCTTGAGGAAGAGGTCATAGAGTGTATTGGGGATGGTTTCTTAGAACAATACATTATAGAAGCAAACAGGGAGCAGGCTATTTTAGACCTGGTAATGTATAATGAGACTGGATTAATTAATGATCTAATAGTAAAGGATCCTCTGGGGAAGAGTGATCACAGCAGGGTAGAATTTCAAATTCAGTTTGAGGGTGAGAAAGCTAGGTCTCAAACTAGGGTCCTGAACTTAAATAAAGGCAATTACAAAGGTATGAAAGCAGAGCTGGTTAAAGTGGACCAGGAAAATAGGTTAAAGGGTAAGACAAGAGATAAGCAGTGGCAAACATTTAAGGAGATATTTCATAACTCTCAGCAAAGATATATTCCAATGAAAAAGAAAGACTCTAAGAGAAGGATGAACCACCCTGGCTAACTAAGGAACTTAAAGATGGTATCAAATTGAAAACAAAGGCATACAATGTTGTGAAGAACACTGGAAGGCCAGAGGATTGGGAAATTTTTAGTAATCAGCAAAGGACGTCTAAAAAAATAATAAAGAGAGAGAAGATAGTTTACGAGTAAGCTCGCAAGCAATATAAAAAAGAGACAGTACGAGTTTCTACAGCTTTATAAAAAGGAAGTGAGTAGCTAAAGTAAATGTTGGTCCCTTAGAGGATGAGACTGGGGAATTAATAATGGGAAACAGGGAAATGGCAGAGGCTTTGAACAAATATTTTGTATCGGTCTTCCAGTAGAAGACACTAAAAGCATCCTAATAATTGATAATCAAGGGGCTATTGGCACAAGGGACCTTAAAACAATCACTGTCACTAGAGAAAAAGTACGAGGCAAACTAATGTGACTAAAGGTGGACAAGTCCCCTGGACCTGATGGCCTGCATCCTCGGGTCTCAAAAGAAGTGACTGCAGAGATAGATTGGTTGTAATTTATGGGAAGGCCTGCAAGTGCAGATGTCCCGGCATTGTTTTCCGCGCAGGACGATGGCTCCACCCCCGACTCAACTGGCCATGCTGCGCGGCGGCCGGGGAGATCAGGCCAGCGACCAAAGTGGGGAGGAATTTTTTCGCCGCATTTCTGAACGGAGAAAAGCGGCACATATCCGGAAAGTGCGCCGAAAAAAGGGGTGAGCCAAAATTGAGCCCAAAGATTCTACATTGCAACTGTGATTACAGTTGAAAAACTATTTAATTGTCTGTAAAGTGCTTTGGGTCGTCCGGTGGTTGTGAAAGGCGCTATATAAATGCAAGTGTTTCTTTCTTTCTCAGTTGGATCGGGTCGGTAACCACAGGTCACAGATTTAAAATAATTGGCAAAAGAACCAGAGGGGAGTGAGGAGATATGTTTTCACACAGAGGACTGTTAAGATCGGAAACCAGATCCCACCGGAACTTTGGAAGGGAATTGGGCCTGTACGTGAAGAGGATTAATTTGCAAGGTTATGGGGAAAAAGCAGGGGAGTGAGACTAATTGGACAGTTCATTCAGAGAGTCGGCAAAGGTACGATGGGCCGAATGGCCTCATTCTGTGCTGTAAACTTCTTTTGGAGAGAAGTTCGGTACTGCCCTTTTTGAGTCGGTAATTCCGTCTGGTCAATAAGTTTAGCGCCTGGCGACAATTAGCGCTGTTTACCGTCTACCACGAAATTTAGCTGCATCGCCCCAAGAAGGAAATGGAGTGGTAAATCAAGCGTTACACGCAGCTCTTAGGGCAGTAAAGGCGGCGAGCAGGGCGCTAGGAGCAGAGCGCTATTCGGCCTCAGGGGCTGCATCATACGTCGGTTAATGGGGCGGTAACGTGATGCGGCACAGCCTCACCCTGATCATTGCAGCCTGCGCACGGTTATCGAGAGGGCGAAGGTGGCAGGCGTGAGCGGTCCCAGTGTGCCCGCCGGTTCTCAGACGCAGCCTTTCGGCGGCGATGGTGGGAGGCGGCACAGCACATGTCGGCCAGGAGCACGGTGCCCAGAATAGCAACACAAAGTCGCATAAAGTTCAACGGCCTCACTCGGGTCGTCAGGGTGAGAACCTTTTCCCTAACGTCACCCTGCCATCAGCTGAACCTGTGTGTCACACAACGTGCAGGGTGTGCAGTATCTGCTCAGCCAGTACGTGCCCTTCCTTGGTGGACACAGATGTAAAGTTAGGCTTTGCTTCCTCAGCCATACCCAGGGCCGACATGCGCAGGTCTCCATTCTGTTCCGTCCTCAGCATCCTCACCCACCCCGCCTCGTATTGCTACCTCTTCATTCTTTATATGCGTATGGAGGACGCCAGCCTTACCTTTAATGTTAGCTGGTAGCCCCCAAATCCCAGCATTGCCACACCAAGTGTGTGCAGCTAATGAGAGTTAAATGGACATCTAACGATTTCCATACATAGGTGCACAGTAACTCAGATGCTGTGTGTGTTATTGCAGACCAAGCTGGCGCATAACCGCCAGAAGCAGATGAGGACCGGAAGAGGGGAGTCTGATCACCAGGCCCTCACCAGGGTCGAGGAACGCATGTCCGCCATCATGGGCTCCAAAGTGGGTGCAGTGACGGTGGGTGAAGCCGAGCCCCCTGGGGACAGTGACGTTTTTTCATGGCCTTTCCCTCGTCTATCACACCACTTATCCCCGACAAGACTTTTCCACTTTACATGTAACTGTCGTCTCTCAAAGTCTTGTTCCATTCCTGCCCCTTCCCCCGCATGTTACCATTATACTCTGGCTTTGTGCTTTCAGATGATCAGCCAGAAGCCCGGGGAGCCTGTCCGTGAGCTCTCCATTGCCAGCGGTGGGGGAGACGAGGATGAAGGGGAGGAGGACATACTCGTGGTGTCCGAGGTGGGCGATACTCCGGGGTCCAAGGTGGGTGATACTCCGGGGTCCGAGGTGGGTGATACTCCGGGGTCCGAGGTGGGCGATACTCCGGGGTCCAAGGTGGGCGATACTCCGGGGTCCGAGGTGGGTGATACTCCGGGGTCCGGGGTGGGCGATATTCCGGGGTCCGAGGTGGGCGATATTCCGGGATCCGAGGTGGGTGATACTCCGGGGTCCGAGGTGGGTGATACTCCGGGACCCGAGGTGGGAGATACTCCGGGGTCCGAGGTGTGTGATACTCCGGGGTCCGAGGTGGGTGATACTCCGGGACCCGAGGTGGGAGATACTCCGGGACCCGAGGTGGGAGATACTCCGGGGTCCGAGGTGGGCAATACTCCGGGGTCCGAGGTGTGTGATACTCCGGGACCCGAGGTGGACGATACTCCGGGATCCGAGGTGGACGATATTCCGGGACCCGAGGTGGACGATACTCCGGGACCCGAGGTGGGAGATACTCCGGGGTCCAAGGTGGGAGATACTCCGGGGTCCAAGGTGGGAGATACTCCGGGACCCGAGGTGGGAGATACTCCGGGATCCGAGGTGGGAGATACTCCGGGACCCGAGGTGGACGATACTCCGGGACCCGAGGTGGACGATACTCCGGGACCCGAGGTGGGTGATACTCCGGGGTCCGAGGTGGACGATATTCCGGGGTCCGAGGTGGACGATACTCCGGGGTCCGAGGTGGGAGATACTCCGGGGTCCGAGGTGGGAGATACTCCGGGATCCGAGGTGGACAATACGCCGGGGTCCGAGGTGGGAGATACTCCGGGGTCCGAGGTGGGAGATACTCCGGGGTCCGAGGTGGACGATACTCCGGGGTCCGAGGTGGGAGATACTCCGGGACCCGAGGTGGGAGATACTCCGGGGTCCGAGGTGGGAGTTACTCCGGGGTCCTTGGTGGACGATACTCCGGGGTCCGAGGTGGGAGATACTCCGGGGTCTGAGGTGGGTGATACTCCGGGGTCCTTGGTGGGAGATACTCCGGGGTCCGAGGTGGACGATACTCCGGGGTCCGAGGTGGGAGATACTCCGGGGTCTGAGGTGGGTGATACTCCGGGGTCCTTGGTGGGAGATACTCCGGGGTCCGAGGTGGGTGATACTCCGGGGTCCTTGGTGGGAGATACTCCGGGGTCCGAGGTGGGAGATACTCCGGGGTCCTTGGTGGGAGATACTCCGGGGTCCGAGGTGGGTGATACTCCGGGGTCCGAGGTGGGTGATACTCCGGGGTCCGAGGTGGGTGATACTCCGGGACCCGAGGTGGGTGATACTCCGGGGTCCGAGGTGGGTGATACTCCGGGGTCCGAGGTGGGTGATACTCCGGGACCCGAGGTGGACGATACTCCGGGGTCCGAGGTGGGTGATACTCCGGGACCCGAGGTGGACGATACGACGGGGTCCGAGGTGGGAGATACTCCGGGGTCCGAGGTGGGAGATACTCCGGGGTCCGAGGTGGGATATACTCCGGGGTCCGAGGTGGGAGATACTCCGGGGTCCGAGGGGTCGATACTCCGGGACCGGAGGTGGGAGATACTCCGGGTTCCAAGGGGTCGATACTCCGGGACCCGAGGTGGACAATACTCCAGGACCCAGTGGCCTGCAACAATGCCACGTGCGAAGAGAAGCTCAAATGCCAGCACCCCGGAGGGCGTGCGCGAACCTGAGTGCTGCCCAGCAGGAGGTTGTTACAAGACAATCTGTGCGGATGCGCAGCGAGCTGTTGGGTGCTTTGGCACGGGTCCTGCCGAGCAGGAATGCACTTGCTGTGAGGTTGGGGGAGGCCGGCTCAAGCATTGTCCGTGGCTCTCAGCAGCCCATCGAGCCCATCCTTGGCACTCAGCAACGGATGTTGGAATCGTCGAGTAACCGTGGCGACCCAGACATCATGGCGCGGGGCCATGGCTGACGTGGCAACAGCTTTTGCAGCACAGGCCGATACTATGCAAGGCCTTTGTGCTGTCATGGAGCCAGTGCTTGGTGCCATCAATCCTCAGCCTGCTCTCAGCCAGACTCAGCTCGATGTCATAGAAACATAGAAAATAGGTGCAGGAGTAGGTCATTCGGCCCTTCTAGCCTGCACCGCCATTCAATGAGTTCATGGCTGAACATGCAACTTCATTCCTGCTTTCTCACCATACCCCTTGATCCCCCGAGTAGTAAGGACCTCATCTAACTCCTTTTTGAATATATTTAATGAATTGGCCTCAACAACTTTCTGTGGTAGAGAATTCCACAGGTTCACCACTCTCTGGGTGAAGAAATTCCTCCTCATCTCGGTCCTAAATGGCTTCCCCCTTATCCTTAGACTGTGACCCCTGGTTCTGGACTTCCCCAACATTGGGAACATTCTTCCTGCATCTAACCTGTCTAACCCCGTCAGAATTTTAAACGTTTCTATGAGGTCCCCTCTCATTCTTCTGAACTCCAGTGAATACAAGCCCAGTTGACCCAGTCTTTCTTGATAGGTCAGTCCCGCCATCCCGGGAATCAGTCTGGTGAACCTTCGCTGCACGCCCTCAATAGCAAGAATGTCCTTCCTCAGGTTAGGAGACCAAAACTGTACACAGTACTCCAGGTGTGGCCTCACCAAGGCCCTGTACAACTGTAGCAACACCTCCCTGCCCCTGTACTCAAATCCCCTCGCTATGAAGGCCAACATGCCATTTGCTTTCTTAACCGCCTGCTGTACCTGCATGCCAACCTTCAATGACTGATGTACCATGACACCCAGGTCTCGTTGCACCTCCCCTTTTCCTAATCTGTCACCATTCAGATAATAGTCTGTCTCTCTGTTTTTACCACCAAAGTGGATAACCTCACATTTATCCACATTATACTTCATCTGCCATGCATTTGCCCACTCACCTAACCTATCCAAGTCGCTCTGCAGCCTCATAGCATCCTCCTCGCAGCTCACACTGCCACCCAACTTAGTGTCATCCGCAAATTTGGAGATACTACATTTAATCCCCTCGTCTAAATCATTAATGTACAGTGTAAACAGCTGGGGCCCCAGCACAGAACCTTGCGGTACCCCACTAGTCACTGCCTGCCATTCTGAAAAGTCCCCATTTACTCCTACTCTTTGCTTCCTGTCTGACAACCAGTTCTCAATCCATGTCAGCACACTACCCCCAATCCCATGTGCTTTAACTTTGCACATTAATCTCTTGTGTGGGACCTTGTCGAAAGCCTTCTGAAAGTCCAAATATACCACATCAACTGGTTCTCCCTTGTCCACTCTACTGGAAACATCCTCAAAAAATTCCAGAAGATTTGTCAAACATGATTTCCCTTTCACAAATTCATGCTGACTTATCACCTCTTTCCAAATGCACTGCTATGACATCCTTAATAATTGATTCCATCATTTTACCCACTACGGATGTCAGGCTGACCGGTCTATAATTCCCTGTTTTCTCTCTCCCTCCTTTTTTAAAAAGTGGGGTTACATTGGCTACCCTCCACTCCACAGGAACTGATCCAGAGTCAATGGAATGTTATTTCCAAGGCCACCTCCTTAAGTACTCTGGGATGCAGTCCATCAGGCCCTGGGGATTTATCGGCCTTCAACCCCATCAATTTCCCCAACACAATTTCCCGACTAATAAGGATTTCCCTCAGTTCCTCCTCCTTACTAGACCCTCCGACCCCTTTTATATCCGGAAGGTTGTTTGTGTCCTCCTCAGTGAATACCGAACCAAAGTACTTGTTCAATTGGTCTGCCATTTCTTTGTTCCCCGTTATGACTTCCCTTGATTCTGACTGCAGGGGACCTACGTTTGTCTTTACTAACCTTTTTCTCTTTACATATCTATAGAAACTTTTGCAATCCGTCTTAATGTTCCCTGCAAGCTTCTTCTCGTAAGCACTGCACTGCTTACTACTAGGGGAATCAAGGGGAGAGTCCTTACTACTAGGGGAATCAAGGGGTATGGTGAGAAAGCAGGAATGGGGTACTGAAGTTGCAAGCACTGACTGCTGCCATCGTCTCCGGGCCCCCAGCAGTCCAACGCAGGCCAGCCACCAGTGCTCTGGATGCTGAGGCTCCGCCCTGGGGAGTGGCAGTGGGCCGCTGGAAATGGAAGGTGCTTTCTTCTCTCAGGTTGACAGCATTGTGCCTCCCACCACTGCCACTTTGCTCTTGCACCTGCTGCTGTCTGCACCCCATCCACGTCCCAGACTGCTGCCGCCCAGCCTGAGGTGGTGCAGTCCGCAGCCAGGCCTTCCAGGCCCCCCAGAGCTGGTGAGGCGGGGCGTCGTGGTCTGTGTCACAGACGGAGCAGCCTTGCTGCAGGTACCGGGGACACATTGAGGAGGGGCACAAGGCGTGGGAGGGGGGGAAAGGGAAAGGCTGGGAAATATGGGAGTAAGTCCCAATAGAGATTTGTTGCAAATGGCCATATCTCCCCACCTTTTTGGAATAATACTGCATATATATATAGTTGTTATTTCATGGTTATTGTGTGTGGGAGGGTGTTTGGAGAAATATTGTTGATGGCCTTTGTGGTTTTATTTCAGACGGGAGGGTTTTTATACAGACATTGCTGCACTTGCTCGTGGGTTATGATGTCTCTCGGGGTGTTGGTTCATTGGGAATGAGTTGCTGATGGTGGTTCTGCGTCGTGCTGGTTGAGCCCACACTCTTGTTGAAGCCACTAAATGAGTGAACTGAGCTTTGGATGATTGTGCTGTATACACAGAGATGTGCAGGGTGCTGCACGGTGAGTCCAGCACACAGCGACGTGACGATGATGGCCATTCACCACGTGTTGCACCACGTGCTGCGCAATGAGGTGCATGACGTGCAGTCCTTGCAGCGGCAACACTCTCACGTTGCCTCATCCGTGGCTGCTCCTCCGGGTCTGCATGGCCATGCTGCGCCTCCAGACCGTCCTCACCCCGTTCCACCTCCGGGGGTGCAGCTGCCCTCCCCGGTGGCAATGCCTGGACCCTCATGCAGCAGACCACAGTGAACATGCAGACTCGATCAGGGGATACTGAAGGCTCCGCCCAGAGCGGTCAATGCGTTGGAAGAGCTGCTTCAGCAACGTGACAGTCTGATCAACAATGTTCCGGGTGGCCGTATGGCTCTCGATGTACCGATGCTCAGCACGGGTGTTGGGGCCGTGGAGGGGTATCATGAGCACGGTGGCTGGAAGAGTCATGGCACAGTGCTCTCCCGCAGGATGAAAGCATCGTGTGTGCTGCCAGGATAGCGGGGATTCGCTCCCTCAGTACTGCCCCTCCGACAGTACGGCACTCTCTCAGTACTTCCCCTCCGACAGTGCAGGGCGCCCTCAGTACTGCCCCTCCGACAGTACGGCACTCTCTCAGTACTTCCCCTCCGACAGTGTAGGGCTCCCTCAGTACTGCCCCTCCGACAGTGCAGGGCTCCCTCAGTACTGCCCCTCTGACAGTGCAGGGCTCCCTCAGTACTTCCCCTCCGACAGTGCAGGGCTCCCTCAGTACTGCCCCTCCGACAGTGCAGGGCTCCCTCAGTACTTCCCCTCCGACAGTGCAGGGCTCCCTCAGTACTGCCCCTCCGACAGTGCAGGGCTCCCTCAGTACTTCCCTTCCGACAGTGCAGGGCTCCCTCAGTACTGCCCCTCTGACAGTGCAGGGCTCCCTCAGTACTTCCCCTCCGACAGTGCAGGGCTCCCTCAGTACTTCCCCTCCGACAATGCAGGGCTCCCTCAGTACTGCCCCTCCGACAGTGCGGCCCTCCCTCAGT
This sequence comes from Pristiophorus japonicus, assembly GCF_044704955.1. Lineage (NCBI taxonomy): Eukaryota > Metazoa > Chordata > Chondrichthyes > Pristiophoridae > Pristiophorus > Pristiophorus japonicus. Next base: position 252,018,452 of record NC_091982.1, read on the forward strand.
ACTGCCCCTCCGACAGTGCGGCCCTCCCTCAGTACTGCCCCTCCGACAGTACGGCATTCTCTCAGTACTTCCCCTCCGACAGTGCAGGGCTCCCTCAGTACTGCCCCTCCGACAGTGCAGGGCGCCCTCAGTACTGCCCCTCCGACAGTACGGCACTCTCTCAGTACTTCCCCTCCGACAGTGTAGGGCTCCCTCAGTACTGCCCCTCCGACAGTGCAGGGCTCCCTCAGTACTGCCCCTCTGACAGTGCAGGGCTCCCTCAGTACTTCCCCTCCGACAGTGCAGGGCTCCCTCAGTACTGCCCCTCCGACAGTGCAGGGCTCCCTCAGTACTGCCCCTCCGACAGTGCAGGGCTCCCTCAGTACTTCCCCTCCGACAGTGTGGCACTCCCTCAGTACTTCCCCTCCGACAGTGCAGGGCTCCCTCAGTACTTCCCCTCCGACAGTGCAGCGCTCCCTCAGTACTTCCCCTCCGACAATGCAGGGCTCCCTCAGTACTGCCCCTCCGACAGTGCGGCCCTCCCTCAGTACTGCCCCTCCGACAGTACGGCATTCTCTCAGTACTTCCCCTCCGACAGTGCAGGGCTCCCTCAGTACTGCCCCTCCGACAGTGCAGGGCTCCCTCAGTACTGCCCCTCCGACAGTTCGGCACTCTCAGTACTTCCCCTCCGACAGTGCGGCGCTCCCTCAGTACTGCCCCTCCGACAATGCAGGGCTCCCTCAGTACTGCCCCTCCGACAGTGCAGGGATCTCTCAGCACTGCCCCTCCGACAGTGCGGCGCTCCTTCAGTACTCTTCAGTACTGCCCCTCCGACAGTGCAGCGCTCCCTCAGTACTGCCCCTCCGACAGTGTGGCGCCCCCTCAGTACTGCCCCTCCGACAGTGCAGTGCTCCCTCAGTACTGCCCCTCTGACAGTGCAGCACTCCCTCAGCACTGCCCCCCCGACAGTGCAGCGCTCCCTCAGTACTGCCCCTCCGACAGTGCAGTGCTCACTCAGCACTGCCCCCCCGACAGTGCAGCGCTCCCTCAGTACTGCCCCTCCGACAGTGCAGTGCTCCCTCAGCACTGCCCCTCCGACAGTACGGCACTATCTCAATACTTCCCCTCCGACAGTGCAGCGCTCCCTCAGTACTGCACTGAGAGTGTCAGCCTGGCTTATGTGCTCAAGTCCTTGGAGTGGGGCTTAAGCCCATGACCTTCTGACTCATTGTTGAGACGTTAAATATCTGAAAGTTAAATATCTGGGCTGCTTGCATATATTCCAGGGTTCTTTAATTAAAAGTACAATTGCTGCTGTCGGTGCCCCGATCTGTGATAATTCAGAGTTAAAATGGAAACTTTTAGAATGAATTTCGTTCCGTGTGTTATCATCAACATCAGCTCCATGACCAGCTTTGTCAACATCGGTCACCAAAGTGCGGCAACATTTGGCCCCAATGTGCGGCAACATCTGTCACCATGACCTGCTGATGGGTATTTTTCCGTGCCAGCAGGATGGGATGAGCATTGATTGTGACTGGAGACTGAACACTAGCGGGAGTGGTGGCTCTGAGACTGAACACTAGAGGGAGTGGTGGCTCTGAGACTGAACACTAGCGGGAGTGGTGGCTCTGAGATTGAACCCTAACGGGAGTGGTGGCTCTGAGACTGAACACTAGAGGGAGTGGTGGCTCTGAGACTGAACACTAGCCGGAGTGGTGGCTCTGAGACTGAACACTAGAGGGAGTGGTGGCTCTGAGACTGAACACTAGCGGGAGTGGTGGCTCTGAGATTGAACCCTAACGGGAGTGGTGGCTCTGAGACTGAACACTAGAGGGAGTGGTGGCTCTGAGACTGAACACTAGCGGGAGTGGTGGCTCTGAGACTGAACACTAGCGGGAGTGGTGGCTCTGAGACTGAACACTAGAGGGAGTGGTGGCTCTGAGACTGAACACGAGCGAGAGTGGTGGCTCTGAGACTGAACACTAGCGGGAGTGGTGGCCCTAGAGACTGAACACTAGCGGGAATGGTGGCTCTGAGACTGAACACGAGCGAGAGTGGTGGCTCTGAGACTGAACACGAGCGAGAGTGGTGGCTCTGAGACTGAACACTAACGGGAGTGGTGGCTCTGAGACTGAACACTAACGGGAGTGGTGGCTCTGAGACTGAACACTAGCGGGAGTGGTGGCTCTGAGACTGAACACGAGTGGGAGTGGTGGCTCTGAGACTGAACACTAACGGGAGTGGTGACTCTGAGACTGAACACTAACGGGAGTGGTGGCTCTGAGACTGAACACTAACGGGAGTGGTGGCTCTGAGACTGAACACGAGTGGGAGTGGTGGCTCTGAGACTGAACACGAGTGGGAGTGGTGGCTCTGAGACTGAACACTAACGGGAGTGGTGGCTCTGAGACTGAACACGAGTGGGAGTGGTGGCTCTGAGACTGAACACTAACGGGAGTGGTGACTCTGAGACTGAACACTAACGGGAGTGGTGGCTCTGAGACTGAACACGAGTGAGAGTGGTGGCTCTGAGACTGAACACTAACGGGAGTGGTGGCCCTAGAGACTGAACACTAACGGGAGTGGTGGCTCTGAGACTGAACACTAGCGGGAGTGGTGGCTCTGAGACTGAACACTAGCGGGAGTGGTGGCTCTGAGACTGAACACGAGCGAGAGTAGTGGCTCTGAGACTGAACACTAGCGGGAGTGGTGGCCCAAGAGACTGAACACTAGCGGGAGTGGTGGCTCTGAGACTGAACACGAGTGGGAGTGGTGGCTCTGAGACTGAACACGAGCGAGAGTGGTGGCTCTGAGACTGAACACGAGCGAGAGTGGTGGCTCTGAGACTGAACACTAGCGGGAGTGGTGGCTCTGAGACTGAACACCAACGGGAGTGGTGGCTCTGAGACTGAACACTAACGGGAGTGGTGGCTCTGAGACTGAACACCAACGGGAGTGGTGGCTCTGAGACTGAACACGAGCGAGAGTGGTGGCTCTGAGACTGAACACTAACGGGAGTGGTGGCTCTGAGACTGAACACGAGCGAGAGTGGTGAATTTGAGACTGAACACTAGCGGGAGTGGTGGCTCTGAGACTGAACACGAGCGAGAGTGGTGGCTCTGAGACTGAACACTAACGGGAGTGGTGGCTCTGAGACTGAACACGAGTGGGAGTGGTGGCTCTGAGACTGAACACTAGTGGGAGTGGTGGCTCTGAGACTGAACACTAGCGGGAGTGGTGGCTCTGAGACTGAACACGAGCGGGAGTGGTGGCTCTGAGACTGAACACTAGTGGGAGTGGTGGCTCTGAGACTGAACACGGGTGGGAGTGGTGACTCTGAGACTGAACACGAGTGGGAGTGGTGGCTCTGAGACTGAACACGAGTGGGAGTGGTGGCTCTGAGACTGAACACGAGTGGGAGTGGTGGCTCTGAGACTGAACACGAGTGGGAGTGGTGACTCTGAGACTGAACACTAGCGAGAGTGGTGACTCTGAGACTGAACACTAACGGGAGTGGTGGCTCTGAGACTGAACACGAGTGGGAGTGGTGACTCTGAGACTGAACACGAGTGGGAGTGGTGACTCTGAGACTGAACACTAGTGGGAGTGGTGACTCTGAGACTGAACACTAGCGAGAGTGGTGGCTCTGAGACTGAACACTAGCGAGAGTGGTGACTCTGAGACTGAACACTAACGGGAGTGGTGGCTCTGAGACTGAACACGAGTGGGAGTGGTGACTCTGAGACTGAACACGAGTGGGAGTGGTGGCTCTGAGACTGAACACGAGTGGGAGTGGTGACTCTGAGACTGAACACTAGTGGGAGTGGTGACTCTGAGACTGAACACGAGTGGGAGTGGTGGCTCTGGGTGCTGAATGTGAGCCACAGCTGGGGCGGTGTGTGCTCCAGTGTCTGAGGGTGAAGAGTGGTTTGTTCGTTGGGAGAAACGATGTGGAGGGTGTTAAGCCCCAATTGCTCAAAGACTGGACCTGTGACAAAGTGAAGCACAGTCGAGAATGCAGAATTCTACTTTATTCAGTCCAGAGTTACATTTATTCATCTCGGCCGCGACATTAAAAATCCACAATTTACAGAGAAAGCATTCTTGGCGATAGTATACAACAGACACAGGGTGATCTCGATATGCTGTAAAAACCCAACCGGTTCACTAATGTCCTTTCGGGACTCCTGCCCCACACCAACATGTGTGACTCTAACTGCCCTCTGACGTGGGCCCAGTGAGTCACGCAGGTTGTATCAAACCCACCATCAGCAGGTCAAGCAGGCCCAACACTCCCTTCTCAGGGTGACTCGGGGACGGGCAATAAATGCTGGCCTTGCCCAAGTCCCGAGAATAAATTAAAAAGGAAACCCTGGGCAGTGTGTGGAGGGATGATACTGAGCTGTACAAGTACTGGCGTGCAGTACTGGTGGGCATCGGTCTGTCACTGGGAGTGGGAGCAAGTTCAGGTGCTCAGGTGGGTGAGGAGAATTGTATCACACATTGCCGAGCTTTTCTCCAGAGTGTTGGTGCTGACATACTAAACACACCCATGGACAATAAAATAATAAATCACAAGAGTACAGCGAGGCTATTTATTCATGCTGTTTTAACTCTGGTGATGTGCTACTGCCTGGGACCAATCTGTGGACTGCGTTAGTCTAATATTACCAGTCTGCTGCTGCTTGTACACCGTGCAATTCGATAGCACTCAGTGCTCAATTTACGAGCTGAAATCTACAGCTTTAATGGCACTTTGGATTAACGGTTTATGGGCCACGATGCCAGCTGAACTAGGCCTTTGATACATGATTCTCTGAGTCGCAACAAGTTTCATTATAAGTCAGAACTGAATGAAGCAACAATCACAGGACGAAAGGGGAACAGTTGAGAATAAAATACGGACACAGGGCAAAGGTGGTCACAACCTAGAAACCCACAGAGCCTCGAGCAAGAGAGTATCCCAGCTTGTTCTGGTTGCTGAGCAGAGACACCACCCCGACATACGTGTCGATGGGGATTGGACGTTGCAATATAATCGCTCCATTAGCCCTGCCAGCGACGGGAGCCACTTCATAGGCACTCTGCACGGCCGCAACTAGCTGGGCATTGAAGTTTTGAAGCTGTAAAAAATAAATGTGGGCAAAAGGAGTGAGAGTTTACAACACCACGATCAGACACGGACACTGCCCCACTGACCCCGAACACACGGACACTGCCCACTGACCCCGAACACATGGACAGGGCCCCACTGACCTCGAACACACGGACGGGGCACACTGACCCCGAACACACGGACACTGCCCACTGACCCCGAACACATGGACAGGGCCCCACTGACCTCGAACACACGGACAGGGCCCCACTGACCCCGAACACACAGACACTGCCCACTGACCCCGAACACACGGACAGGGCCCCACTGACCCCGAACACACGGACAGGGCCCCACTGACCCCGAACACACGGACAGGGCCCACTGACCCCGAACACACGGACAGGGCCCCACTGACCCCGAACACACGGACACTGCGCCACTGACCCCGAACACACAGACAGGACCCCACTGACCACGAACACACGGACACTGCCCCACTGACCCCGAACATACGAACACTGCCCCACTGACCTCGAACACACGGACAGGGCCCCACTGATCCCGAACACACGAACAGGGCACCACTGAGCCCGAACACAGAGACAGGGCCCCACTGACCCCGAACACACGGACAGGACCCCACTGACCCCAAACACACGGACAGAGCCCACTGACCCCGAACACACGGACACTGTCCCACTGACCCCGATCACAGCCCCAATGAGCCCGAACACACAGACACTGCCCACTGACCCCGTACACACGGACACTGGCCCACTGACCCCGAACACACGGACACTGGCCCACTGACCCCGAACACAAAGACACTGCCCACTGACCCCGAACACACGGACTTGGCCCCACTGACACCGAACACACGGACAGGGCCCCACTGACCCCGAACACACGGACTTGGGCCCACTGACCACGAACACACGGACACTGCCCACTGACCCCGAACACATGGACACTGACCCCGAACACACGGACACTGACCCCGAACACACGGACATGGCCCCACTGACCCCGAACACATGGACATGGCCCCACTGACCCCGAACACACATACAGGGCCCCACTGACCCCGAACACACGGACAGGGCCCCACTGACCCCGAACACACATACAGGGCCCCACTGACCTCGAACACACGGACTTGGGCCCACTGACCACGAACACACACACACTGCCCCACTGACCCCGAACACATGGACACTGACCCCGAACACACAGACAGGGCCCCACTGACCCCGAACACACATACAGGGCCCCACTGACCCTGAACACACGGACTTGGGCCCACTGACCCCGAACACACGGACAGGGCCCCACTGACCCTGAACACACGGACTTGGGCCCACTGACCACGAACACACACACACTGCCCCACTGACCCCGAACACACGGACACTGCCCCACTGACCCCGAACACACGGACACTGCCCCACTGACCCCAAACACACGGACACTGTCCCACTGACCCCGATCACAGCCCCAATGAGCCCGAACACACAGACAGGGCGCCACTGACCCCGAACACACACACACACTGCCCCACTGACCCTGAACACATGGACACTGACCCCAAACACACGGACACTGTCCCACTGACCCCAAACACACGGACACTGTCCCACTGACCCCGAACACAGCCCCAATGAGCCCGAACACACAGACAGGGCCCCACTGACCCCGAACACATTGACACTGACCCCGAACACACGGACACTGCCCCACTGATGCCGAACACACGAACAGGGCCCCACTGACCCCGAACACACGGACAGGGCCCCACTGACCCCGAACACACGAACACTGCCCACTGACACCGAACACACGAACACGGCCCACTGACGCCGAACACACGGACAGGACCCCACTGACCCCGAACACACGGACACTGCCCCACTGACACCGAACATACGAACACTGCCCCACTGACCCCGAACACACGGACACTGCCCCACTGACCCCAAACACACGGACACTGCCCCACTGACCCCAAACACACGGACACTGCCCCACTGACCCCAAACACACGGACACTGTCCCACTGACCCCGATCACAGCCCCAATGAGCCCGAACACACAGACAGGGCCCCACTGACCCCGAACACACACACACACTGCCCCACTGACCCCGAACACATGGACACTGACCCCGAACACACGGACACTGACCCCGAACACACGGACAGGGCCCCACTGACCCCGAACACACGGACACTGTCACACTGACCCCAAATACACGGACACTGTCCCACTGACCCCGAACACAGCCCCAATGAGCCCGAACACACAGACAGGGCCCCACTGACCCCGAACACACAGACAGGGCCCCACTGACCCCGAACACATGGACACTGACCCCGAACACACGGACACTGACCCCGAACACACGGACAGGGCCCCACTGACCCCGAACACACGGACAGGCCCCACTGACCCCGAAACACGAACACTGCCCCACTGACCCCGAACACCCGGACACTGCCCCACTGACCCCGAATAAACGGACACTACCCCACTGACCCCGAACACAAGGACACTGTCCCACTGACCCCGAACACCCGGACACTGCCCCACTGACCCCGAATAAACGGACACTACCCCACTGACCCCGAACACAAGGACACTGTCCCACTGACCCCGAACACAGCCCCCCTGACCACGAACACAGCCCCCCTGACCCCGAACACACGGACACTGCCCCACTGACCCCGAACACACAGACACTGCCCCACTGACCCCGAACACACGGACACTGCCCCACTGACCCCGAACACCCGGACACTGCCCCACTGACCCCGAACACACAGACACTGCCCCACTGACCCCGAACACACGGACACTGCCCCACTGACCCCGAACACCCGGACAGGGCCCCACTGACCCCGAACACACAGACACTGCCCCACTGACCCCGAACACACGGACACTGCCCCCGAACACACGGACAGGGCCCCACAGACACCGAACACATGGACATGGCCCCACTGACCCCGAACACATGGACATGGCCCCACTGACCCCGAACACACGGCACTGACCCACTGACCCCGAACACACGGACACTGCCCCACTGACCCCGAACACACGGACACTGCCCCACTGACCCAGAACACACGGACATGGCCCCCCTGACCCCGAACACACGGACACTGCCCACTGACCCCGAACACACGGTCACTGCCCCACTGACCCCGAACACACGGACACTGCCCACTGACACCGAACACTGACCCACTGACCCCGAACACACAGACAGGGCCCCACTGACCCCGAACACACGGACAGGGCCCCACTGACCCCGAACACACGGACACTGCCCCACTGACCCCGAACACACGGACACTGCCCCACTGACCCCGAACACACGGACACTGCCCCACTGACCCCGGACAGAGCCCCACTGACCCCGAACAGACGGACACTGCCCCACTGACCCCGAACACACGGACACTGCCCCACTGACCCCGAACACACGGACACGGCCCCACTGACCCCGAACACACGGACACTGCCCCACTGACCCCGAACACACGGACACTGCCCCACTGACCCCGAACACTGACCCACTGACCCCGAACACACGGACACGGCCCCACTGACCCCGAACACACGGACACTGCCCCACTGACCCCGAACACTGACCCACTGACCCCGAACACACGGACACGGCCCCACTGACCCCGAACACACGGACAGGGCCCCACTGACCCCGAACACACGGACACTGCCCCACTGACCCCGAACACTGACCCACTGACCCCGAACACACGGACACGGCCCCACTGACCCCGAACACACGGACAGGGCCCCACTGACCACGAACACACGGACAAGGCCCCACTGACCCCGAACACACGGACAGGGCCCCACTGACCCCAAACAGACGGAAACTGCCCCACTGACCCCGAATACACAGACACTGCCCACTGACCCCGAACACAGCCCCACTGACCCCGAACACACAGACACTGCCCACTGACCCCGAACACTGCCCCACTGACCCGGAACACACGATACGGGGCCCCACTGACACCGAACACACAGACACTGCCCACTGACCCCGAACACACGGACAGGGCCCCACTGACCCTGAACACAGGGACACTGCCCCACTGACCCCGAACACACGGACACTGCCCCACTGACCCCGAACACACGGACAGGGCCCCACTGACCCCGAACACACGGACAGGGGCCCAATGACGACAAACACACGGACAGGGGCCCAATGACCCCGAACACACGGACACTGCCTCCCTGACCCCGAACACAGCCCCCCTGACCCCAAACACACGGACACTGCCCCACTGACCCCGAACACACGGACAGGGCCCCACTGACCCCGAACACACGGACAGGGCCCACTGACCCCGAACACACGGACAGGGCCCCACTGACCCCGAACACACGGACAGGGCCCCACTGACCCCGAACACACGGACAGGGCCCCACTGACCCCGAACACATGGACACGGCCCCACTGACTCCGATCACACGGACACTGCCCCACTGACCCCGAACTCACGGACAGGGCACACTGACCCCGAACACACGGACACTGCCCCACTGACCCCGAACACACAGAGACTGCCCACTGACCCCGAACACACGGACACTGCCCACTGACACCGAACACACGGACACTGCCCCACTGACCCGGAACACACAGACAGGGCCCCACTGACCCCGAACACACGGACACTGCGCCACTGACCCCGAACACACAGACAGGGCCCCACTGACCCCGAACGCACGGACACTGACCCCGAACACACGGACAGGGCCCCACTGACCCCGAACACACGAACACGGCCCACTGACGCCGAACACACGGACACTGCCCCCCTGACCCCGAACACACGGACAGGGCCCCATTGACCCCGAACACACGGACACAGCCCACTGACCCCGAACACACGGACACTGCCCCACTGACCCCGAACAAACGGACACTGCCCCACTTACCCCGAACACAAGGACACTGCCCCACTGACCCCGAACACACGGACACTGCCCCACTGACCCCGAACACACGGACAATGACCCACTGACCCCGAACACACGGACAGGGCCCCACTGACCCCGAACACACGGACAGGGCCCCACTGACCCCGAACACACGGACACTGCCCCACTGACCCCGAATACACGGACAGGGCCCCACTGACCCCGAACACACGGACAGGGCCCCCCTGAACCCGAACACACGGACACTGCCCCCCTGACCCCGAACACACGGACACTGCCCCCCTGAACCCGAACACACGGACACTGCCCCCCTGACCCCGAACACACGGACACTGCCCCCCTGACCCCGAACACACGGACACTGCCCCCCTGACCCCGAACACATGGACACGGCCCCAGTGACCCCGAACACACGGACAAGGCCCCACTGACCCCGAACCCACGGACAGGGCCCACTGACTCCGAACACACGGACACTGCCCCACTGACCCCGAACACACGGACAGGGCCCCACTGACCCCGAACATACGGACAGGGACCACTGACCCCGAACACACGGACAGGGCCCCACTGACCCCGAACACACGGACAGGGCCCCACTGACCCCGAACACACGGACAGGGCCCCACTGACCCCGAACACACGGACAGGGCCCCACTGACCCCGAACACACGGACACTGCCCCACTGACCCCGAACACACGGACAGGGCCCACTGACCCCGAACACACGGACACTGCCCCACTGACCCCGAACACTGACCCACTGACCCCGAACACACGGACACGGCCCCACTGACCCCGAACACACGGACACTGCCCCACTGACCCCGAACACTGACCCACTGACCCCGAACACACGGACACGGCCCCACTGACCCCGAACACACGGACAGGGCCCCACTGACCCCGAACACACGGACACTGCCCCACTGACCCCGAACACTGACCCCGAACACACGGACAGGGCCCCACTGACCCCGAACAGACGGAAACTGCCCCACTGACCCCGAATACACAGACACTGCCCACTGACCCCGAACACAGCCCCACTGACCCCGAACACACAGACACTGCCCACTGACCCCGAACACTGCCCCACTGACCCGGAACACACGATACGGGGCCCCACTGACCCCGAACACACAGACACTGCCCACTGACCCCGAACACACGGACAGGGCCCCACTGACCCTGAACACAGGGACACTGCCCCACTGACCCCGAACACACGGACACTGCCCCACTGACCCCGAACACACGGACAGGGCCCCACTGACCCCGAACACACGGACAGGGGCCCAATGACCCCAAACACACGGACAGGGGCCCAATGACCCCGAACACACGGACACTGCCTCCCTGACCCCGAACACAGCCCCCCTGACCCCAAACACACGGACACTGCCCCACTGACCCCGAACACACGGACAAGGCCCCACTGACTCCGAACACACGGACAGGGCCCCACTGACCCCGAACACATGGACAGGGCCCCACTGACCCCGAACATACGGACAGGGACCACTGACCCCGAACACACGGACAGGGCCCCACTGACCCCGAACACACGGACAGGGCCCCACTGACCCCGAACACACGGACAGGGCCGCACTGACCCCGAACACATGGACACGGCCCCACTGACTCCGATCACACGGACACTGCCCCACTGACCCCGAATACATAGACAGGGCCCCACTGACCCCGAACTCACGGACAGGGCACACTGACCCCGAACACACGGACACTGCCCCACTGACCCCGAACACACAGAGACTGCCCACTGACCCCGAACACACGGACAGGGCCCTACTGACCCCGAACACACGGACACTGCCCACTGACCCTGAACACACAGACAGGGCCCCACTGACCCCGAACACACGGACACTGCGCCACTGACCCCGAACACACAGACAGGGCCCCACTGACCCCGAACGCACGGACACTGACCCCGAACACACGGACAGGGCCCCACTGACCCCGAACACACGGACAGGGCCCCACTGACCCCGAACATACGGACAGGGACCACTGACCCCGAACACAAGGACACTGCCCCACTGACCCCGAACACACGGACACTGCCCCACTGACCCCGAATACACAGACAGGGCCCCACTGACCCCGAACACACGGACAGGGCCCCACTGACCCCGAACACACGGACACTGCCCACTGACCCCGAACACACGGACAGGGCCCCACTGACCCCGAACACACGGACAGGGCCCCACTGACCCCGAACACACGGACAATGCCCACTGACCCCGAACACACGGACAGGGCCCCACTGACCCCGAACACACGGACAGGGCCCCACTGACCCCGAACACACGGACAATGCCCACTGACCCCGAACACACGGACAGGGCCCCACTGACCCCGAACACATGGACAGGGCCCCACTGACCCCGAACACACGGACACTGCCCACTGACCCCGAACACACGGACACTGCCCACTGACCCGGAACACACGGACAGGGCCCCACTGACCCCGAACACACGAACACGGCCCCACTTACCCCGAACACAAGGACACTGCCCCACTGACCCCGAACACACGGACACTGCCCCACTGACCCCGAACACAAGGACACTGCCCCACTGACCCCGAACACACGGACACTGCCCCACTGACCCCGAACACACAGGCACTGCCCCACTGACCCCGAACACACGGACAATGACCCACTGACCCCGAACACACGGACAGGGCCCCACTGACCCCGAACACACGGACAGGGCCCCACTGACCCCGAACACACGGACACTGCCCCACTGACCCCGAATACACGGACAGGGCCCCACTGACCCCGAACACACGGACAGGGCCCCCCTGAACCCGAACACACGGACACTGCCCCCCTGACCCCGAACACATGGACACTGCCCCCCTGAACCCGAACACACGGACACTGCCCCCCTGACCCCGAACACACGGACACTGCCCCCCTGACCCCGAACACACGGACACGGCCCCAGTGACCCCGAACACACGGACACGGCCCCAGTGACCCCGAACACACGGACAAGGCCCCACTGACCCCGAACCCACGGACAGGGCCCACTGACTCCGAACACACGGACACTGCCCCACTGACCCCGAACACACGGACAGGGCCCCACTGACCCCGAACATACGGACAGGGACCACTGACCCCGAACACACGGACAGGGCCCCACTGACCCCGAACACACGGACAGGGCCCCACTGACCCCGAACACACGGACAGGGCCCCACTGACCCCGAACACACGGACACTGCCCCACTGACCCCGAACACACGGACAGGGCCCCACTGACCCCGAACACACGGACAGGGCCCCACTGACCCCGAACACACGGACATGGCCACACTGACCCCGAACACACGAACACTGCCCCACTGACCCCGAATACATAGACAGGGCCCCACTGACCCCGAACTCACGGACAGGGCACACTGACCCCGAACACACGGACACTGCCCCACTGACCCCGACCACTGCCCCACTGACCCCGAACACAAGGACACTGCCCCACTGACCCCGAACACACGGACACTGCCCCACTGACCGCGAACACACGGACACTGCCCCCGAACACACGGACACTGCCCCACTGACCCCGAACACACGGACAGGGCCCCACTGACACCGAACACACGGACACTGCCCCACTGACCCCGAACACACGGACACAGCCCCCGAACACACGGACACTGCTCCACTGACCCGGAACACACGGACAGGGCCCCACTGATCCCGAACACACGGACACTGCCCCACTGACCCCGAACACACGGACACTGCCCCCGAACACACGGACACTGCTCCACTGACCCGGAACACATGGACAGGGCCCCACTGACCACGAACACACGGACAGGGACCACTGAATCCGAACACACGGACAGGGCCCCACTGACCCCGAACACACGGACAGGGGCCCAATGACCCCGAACACACGGACACTGCCTCCCTAACCCCGAACACAGACCCCCTGACCCCGAACACACGGACACTGCCCCACTGACCCCGAACACACGGACAAGGCCCCACTGACTCCGAACACACGGACAGGACCCACTGACTCCGAACACACGGACACTGCCCCACTGACCCCGAACAAACGGACACTGCCCCACTGACCCCGAACACAAGGACACTGCCCCACTGACCCCGAACACACGGACACTGCCCCACTGACCCCGAACACACGGACAGGGCCCCACTGACTCCGAACACACGGACAGGGCCCCACTGACACCGAACACACGGACAGGGCCCCACTGACCCCGAACACACGGACACTGCCCCACTGACCCCGAACACACGGACAGGGCCCCACTGACCCCGAACACATGGACAGGGCCACCCTGAACCCAAACACACGGACACTGCCCCCCTGACCCCGAACACACGGACACTGCCCCGCTGACCCCGAACACACGGACAGGGCCCCACTGACCCCGAACACACGGACAGGGCCCCACTGACCCCGAACACACGGACACTGCCCCGCTGACCCCGAACACACGGACACTGCGCCACTGACCCCGAACACACAGACAGGACCCCACTGACCACGAACACACGGACACTGCCCCACTGACCCCGAACATACGAACACTGCCCCACTGACCTCGAACACACGGACAGGGCCCCACTGATCCCGAACACACGAACAGGGCACCACTGAGCCCGAACACAGAGACAGGGCCCCACTGACCCCGAACACACGGACAGGACCCCACTGACCCCAAACACACGGACAGAGCCCACTGACCCCGAACACACGGACACTGTCCCACTGACCCCGATCACAGCCCCAATGAGCCCGAACACACAGACACTGCCCACTGACCCCGTACACACGGACACTGGCCCACTGACCCCGAACACACGGACACTGGCCCACTGACCCCGAACACAAAGACACTGCCCACTGACCCCGAACACACGGACTTGGCCCCACTGACACCGAACACACGGACAGGGCCCCACTGACCCCGAACACACGGACTTGGGCCCACTGACCACGAACACACGGACACTGCCCACTGACCCCGAACACATGGACACTGACCCCGAACACACGGACACTGACCCCGAACACACGGACATGGCCCCACTGACCCCGAACACATGGACATGGCCCCACTGACCCCGAACACACATACAGGGCCCCACTGACCCCGAACACACGGACAGGGCCCCACTGACCCCGAACACACATACAGGGCCCCACTGACCTCGAACACACGGACTTGGGCCCACTGACCACGAACACACACACACTGCCCCACTGACCCCGAACACATGGACACTGACCCCGAACACACAGACAGGGCCCCACTGACCCCGAACACACATACAGGGCCCCACTGACCCTGAACACACGGACTTGGGCCCACTGACCCCGAACACACGGACAGGGCCCCACTGACCCTGAACACACGGACTTGGGCCCACTGACCACGAACACACACACACTGCCCCACTGACCCCGAACACACGGACACTGCCCCACTGACCCCGAACACACGGACACTGACCCCAAACACACGGACACTGTCCCACTGACCCCAAACACACGGACACTGTCCCACTGACCCCGAACACAGCCCCAATGAGCCCGAACACACAGACAGGGCCCCACTGACCCCGAACACATTGACACTGACCCCGAACACACGGACACTGCCCCACTGATGCCGAACACACGAACAGGGCCCCACTGACCCCGAACACACGGACAGGGCCCCACTGACCCCGAACACACGAACACTGCCCACTGACACCGAACACACGAACACGGCCCACTGACGCCGAACACACGGACAGGACCCCACTGACCCCGAACACACGGACACTGCCCCACTGACCCCGAACATACGAACACTGCCCCACTGACCCCGAACACACGGACACTGCCCCACTGACCCCAAACACACGGACACTGCCCCACTGACCCCAAACACACGGATACTGCCCCACTGACCCCAAACACACGGACACTGTCCCACTGACCCCGATCACAGCCCCAATGAGCCCGAACACACAGACAGGGCCCCACTGACCCCGAACACACACACACACTGCCCCACTGACCCCGAACACATGGACACTGACCCCGAACACACGGACACTGACCCCGAACACACGGACAGGGCCCCACTGACCCCGAACACACGGACACTGTCACACTGACCCCAAATACACGGACACTGTCCCACTGACCCCGAACACAGCCCCAATGAGCCCGAACACACAGACAGGGCCCCACTGACCCCGAACACACAGACAGGGCCCCACTGACCCCGAACACATGGACACTGACCCCGAACACACGGACACTGACCCCGAACACACGGACAGGGCCCCACTGACCCCGAACACACGGACAGGCCCCACTGACCCCGAAACACGAACACTGCCCCACTGACCCCGAACACCCGGACACTGCCCCACTGACCCCGAATAAACGGACACTACCCCACTGACCCCGAACACAAGGACACTGTCCCACTGACCCCGAACACCCGGACACTGCCCCACTGACCCCGAACACAAGGACACTGTCCCACTGACCCCGAACACAGCCCCCCTGACCACGAACACAGCCCCCCTGACCCCGAACACACGGACACTGCCCCACTGACCCCGAACACACAGACACTGCCCCACTGACCCCGAACACACGGACACTGCCCCACTGACCCCGAACACCCGGACACTGCCCCACTGACCCCGAACACACGGACAGGGCCCCACTGACCCCGAACACACGGACACTGCCCCACTGACCCCGAACACACGGACAGGGCCCCACTGACCCCGAACACACGGACACTGTCCCACTGACCCCGAACACAGCCCCCCTGACCCCGAACACACGGACACTGCCCCACTGACCCCGAACACACAGACACTGCCCCACTGACCCCGAACACACGGACACTGCCCCACTGACCCCGAACACCCGGACAGGGCCCCACTGACCCCGAACACACAGACACTGCCCCACTGACCCCGAACACACGGACACTACCCCCCTGACCCCGAACACACGGACAGGGCCCCACAGACACCGAACACATGGACATGGCCCCACTGACCCCGAACACATGGACATGGCCCCACTGACCCCGAACACACGGCACTGACCCACTGACCCCGAACACACGGACACTGCCCCACTGACCCCGAACACACGGACACTGCCCACTGACCCCGAACACACGGACACTGCCCCACTGACCCAGAACACACGGACATGGCCCCCCTGACCCCGAACACACGGACACTGCCCACTGACCCCGAACACACGGTCACTGCCCCACTGACCCCGAACACACGGACACTGCCCACTGACACCGAACACTGACCCACTGACCCCGAACACACAGACAGGGCCCCACTGACCCCGAACACACGGACAGGGCCCCACTGACCCCGAACACACGGACACTGCCCCACTGACCCCGAACACACGGACACTGCCCCACTGACCCCGAACACACGGACACTGCCCCACTGACCCCGGACAGAGCCCCACTGACCCCGAACAGACGGACACTGCCCCACTGACCCCGAACACACGGACACTGCCCCACTGACCCCGAACACACGGACACGGCCCCACTGACCCCGAACACACGGACACTGCCCCACTGACCCCGAACACACGGACACTGCCCCACTGACCCCGAACACTGACCCACTGACCCCGAACACACGGACACGGCCCCACTGACCCCGAACACACGGACACTGCCCCACTGACCCCGAACACTGACCCACTGACCCCGAACACACGGACACGGCCCCACTGACCCCGAACACACGGACAGGGCCCCACTGACCCCGAACACACGGACACTGCCCCACTGACCCCGAACACTGACCCACTGACCCCGAACACACGGACACGGCCCCACTGACCCCGAACACACGGACAGGGCCCCACTGACCACGAACACACGGACAAGGCCCCACTGACCCCGAACACACGGACAGGGCCCCACTGACCCCAAACAGACGGAAACTGCCCCACTGACCCCGAATACACAGACACTGCCCACTGACCCCGAACACAGCCCCACTGACCCCGAACACACAGACACTGCCCACTGACCCCGAACACTGCCCCACTGACCCGGAACACACGATACGGGGCCCCACTGACCCCGAACACACAGACACTGCCCACTGACCCCGAACACACGGACAGGGCCCCACTGACCCTGAACACAGGGACACTGCCCCACTGACCCCGAACACACGGACACTGCCCCACTGACCCCGAACACACGGACAGGGCCCCACTGACCCCGAACACACGGACAGGGGCCCAATGACGACAAACACACGGACAGGGGCCCAATGACCCCGAACACACGGACACTGCCTCCCTGACCCCGAACACAGCCCCCCTGACCCCAAACACACGGACACTGCCCCACTGACCCCGAACACACGGACAGGGCCCCACTGACCCCGAACACACGGACAGGGCCCACTGACCCCGAACACACGGACAGGGCCCCACTGACCCCGAACACACGGACAGGGCCCCACTGACCCCGAACACACGGACAGGGCCCCACTGACCCCGAACACATGGACACGGCCCCACTGACTCCGATCACACGGACACTGCCCCACTGACCCCGAACTCACGGACAGGGCACACTGACCCCGAACACACGGACACTGCCCCACTGACCCCGAACACACAGAGACTGCCCACTGACCCCGAACACACGGACACTGCCCACTGACACCGAACACACGGACACTGCCCCACTGACCCGGAACACACAGACAGGGCCCCACTGACCCCGAACACACGGACACTGCGCCACTGACCCCGAACACACAGACAGGGCCCCACTGACCCCGAACGCACGGACACTGACCCCGAACACACGGACAGGGCCCCACTGACCCCGAACACACGAACACGGCCCACTGACGCCGAACACACGGACACTGCCCCCCTGACCCCGAACAAACGGACACTGCCCCACTTACCCCGAACACAAGGACACTGCCCCACTGACCCCGAACACACGGACACTGCCCCACTGACCCCGAACACACGGACAATGACCCACTGACCCCGAACACACGGACAGGGCCCCACTGACCCCGAACACACGGACAGGGCCCCACTGACCCCGAACACACGGACACTGCCCCACTGACCCCGAATACACGGACAGGGCCCCACTGACCCCGAACACACGGACAGGGCCCCCCTGAACCCGAACACACGGACACTGCCCCCCTGACCCCGAACACACGGACACTGCCCCCCTGAACCCGAACACACGGACACTGCCCCCCTGACCCCGAACACACGGACACTGCCCCCCTGACCCCGAACACACGGACACTGCCCCCCTGACCCCGAACACATGGACACGGCCCCAGTGACCCCGAACACACGGACAAGGCCCCACTGACCCCGAACCCACGGACAGGGCCCACTGACTCCGAACACACGGACACTGCCCCACTGACCCCGAACACACGGACAGGGCCCCACTGACCCCGAACATACGGACAGGGACCACTGACCCCGAACACACGGACAGGGCCCCACTGACCCCGAACACACGGACAGGGCCCCACTGACCCCGAACACACGGACAGGGCCCCACTGACCCCGAACACACGGACAGGGCCCCACTGACCCCGAACACACGGACACTGCCCCACTGACCCCGAACACACGGACAGGGCCCACTGACCCCGAACACACGGACACTGCCCCACTGACCCCGAACACTGACCCACTGACCCCGAACACACGGACACGGCCCCACTGACCCCGAACACACGGACACTGCCCCACTGACCCCGAACACTGACCCACTGACCCCGAACACACGGACACGGCCCCACTGACCCCGAACACACGGACAGGGCCCCACTGACCCCGAACACACGGACACTGCCCCACTGACCCCGAACACTGACCCCGAACACACGGACAGGGCCCCACTGACCCCGAACAGACGGAAACTGCCCCACTGACCCCGAATACACAGACACTGCCCATTGACCCCGAACACAGCCCCACTGACCCCGAACACACGATACGGGGCCCCACTGACCCCGAACACACAGACACTGCCCACTGACCCCGAACACACGGACAGGGCCCCACTGACCCTGAACACAGGGACACTGCCCCACTGACCCCGAACACACGGACACTGCCCCACTGACCCCGAACACACGGACAGGGCCCCACTGACCCCGAACACACGGACAGGGGCCCAATGACCCCAAACACACGGACAGGGGCCCAATGACCCCGAACACACGGACACTGCCTCCCTGACCCCGAACACAGCCCCCCTGACCCCAAACACACGGACACTGCCCCACTGACCCCGAACACACGGACAAGGCCCCACTGACTCCGAACACACAGACAGGGCCCCACTGACCCCGAACACATGGACAGGGCCCCACTGACCCCGAACATACGGACAGGGACCACTGACCCCGAACACACGGACAGGGCCCCACTGACCCCGAACACACGGACAGGGCCCCACTGACCCCGAACACACGGACAGGGCCGCACTGACCCCGAACACATGGACACGGCCCCACTGACTCCGATCACACGGACACTGCCCCACTGACCCCGAATACATAGACAGGGCCCCACTGACCCCGAACTCACGGACAGGGCACACTGACCCCGAACACACGGACACTGCCCCACTGACCCCGAACACACAGAGACTGCCCACTGACCCCGAACACACGGACAGGGCCCTACTGACCCCGAACACACGGACACTGCCCACTGACCCTGAACACACAGACAGGGCCCCACTGACCCCGAACACACGGACACTGCGCCACTGACCCCGAACACACAGACAGGGCCCCACTGACCCCGAACGCACGGACACTGACCCCGAACACACGGACAGGGCCCCACTGACCCCGAACACACGGACAGGGCCCCACTGACCCCGAACATACGGACAGGGACCACTGACCCCGAACACAAGGACACTGCCCCACTGACCCCGAACACACGGACACTGCCCCACTGACCCCGAATACACAGACAGGGCCCCACTGACCCCGAACACACGGACAGGGCCCCACTGACCCCGAACACACGGACACTGCCCACTGACCCCGAACACACGGACAGGGCCCCACTGACCCCGAACACACGGACAGGGCCCCACTGACCCCGAACACACGGACAATGCCCACTGACCCCGAACACACGGACAGGGCCCCACTGACCCCGAACACACGGACAGGGCCCCACTGACCCCGAACACACGGACAATGCCCACTGACCCCGAACACACGGACAGGGCCCCACTGACCCCGAACACATGGACAGGGCCCCACTGACCCCGAACACACGGACACTGCCCACTGACCCCGAACACACGGACACTGCCCACTGACCCGGAACACACGGACAGGGCCCCACTGACCCCGAACACACGAACACGGCCCCACTTACCCCGAACACAAGGACACTGCCCCACTGACCCCGAACACACGGACACTGCCCCACTGACCCCGAACACAAGGACACTGCCCCACTGACCCCGAACACACGGACACTGCCCCACTGACCCCGAACACACAGGCACTGCCCCACTGACCCCGAACACACGGACAATGACCCACTGACCCCGAACACACGGACAGGGCCCCACTGACCCCGAACACACGGACAGGGCCCCACTGACCCCGAACACACGGACACTGCCCCACTGACCCCGAATACACGGACAGGGCCCCACTGACCCCGAACACACGGACAGGGCCCCCCTGAACCCGAACACACGGACACTGCCCCCCTGACCCCGAACACATGGACACTGCCCCCCTGAACCCGAACACACGGACACTGCCCCCCTGACCCCGAACACACGGACACTGCCCCCCTGACCCCGAACACACGGACACTGCCCCCCTGACGCCGAACACATGGACACGGCCCCAGTGACCCCGAACACACGGACAAGGCCCCACTGACCCCGAACCCACGGACAGGGCCCACTGACTCCGAACACACGGACACTGCCCCACTGACCCCGAACACACGGACAGGGCCCCACTGACCCCGAACATACGGACAGGGACCACTGACCCCGAACACACGGACAGGGCCCCACTGACCCCGAACACACGGACAGGGCCCCACTGACCCCGAACACACGGACAGGGCCCCACTGACCCCGAACACACGGACACTGCCCCACTGACCCCGAACACACGGACAGGGCCCCACTGACCCCGAACACACGGACAGGGCCCCACTGACCCCGAACACACGGACATGGCCACACTGACCCCGAACACACGAACACTGCCCCACTGACCCCGAATACATAGACAGGGCCCCACTGACCCCGAACTCACGGACAGGGCACACTGACCCCGAACACACGGACACTGCCCCACTGACCCCGACCACTGCCCCACTGACCCCGAACACAAGGACACTGCCCCACTGACCCCGAACACACGGACACTGCCCCACTGACCGCGAACACACGGACACTGCCCCCGAACACACGGACACTGCCCCACTGACCCCGAACACACGGACAGGGCCCCACTGACACCGAACACACGGACACTGCCCCACTGACCCCGAACACACGGACACTGCCCCCGAACACACGGACACTGCTCCACTGACCCGGAACACACGGACAGGGCCCCACTGATCCCGAACACACGGACACTGCCCCACTGACCCCGAACACACGGACACTGCCCCCGAACACACGGACACTGCTCCACTGACCCGGAACACATGGACAGGGCCCCACTGACCACGAACACACGGACAGGGACCACTGAATCCGAACACACGGACAGGGCCCCACTGACCCCGAACACACGGACAGGGGCCCAATGACCCCGAACACACGGACACTGCCTCCCTGACCCCGAACACAGACCCCCTGACCCCGAACACACGGACACTGCCCCACTGACCCCGAACACACGGACAAGGCCCCACTGACTCCGAACACACGGACAGGACCCACTGACTCCGAACACACGGACACTGCCCCACTGACCCCGAACAAACGGACACTGCCCCACTGACCCCGAACACAAGGACACTGCCCCACTGACCCCGAACACACGGACACTGCCCCACTGACCCCGAACACACGGACAGGGCCCCACTGACTCCGAACACACGGACAGGGCCCCACTGACACCGAACACACGGACAGGGCCCCACTGACCCCGAACACACGGACACTGCCCCACTGACCCCGAACACACGGACAGGGCCCCACTGACCCCGAACACACGGACAGGGCCCCACTGACCCCGAACACACGGACAGGGCCACCCTGAACCCAAACACACGGACACTGCCCCCCTGACCCCGAACACACGGACACTGCCCCGCTGACCCCGAACACACGGACAGGGCCCCACTGACCCCGAACACACGGACAGGGCCCCCCTGACCCCAAACACACGGACAGGGCCCCACTGACCCCGAACACACGGACACTGCCCCGCTGACCCCGAACACACGGACACTGCCCCGCTGACCCCGAACACACGGACAGGGCCCCCCTGAACCCAAACACACAGACACTGCCCCCCTGACCCCGAACACACGGACAGGGCCCCACTGACCCCGAACACACGGACAGGGCCCCACTGACCCCGAACACACGGACACTGCCCCACTGACCCCGAACACACGGACAGGGCCCCACTGACCCCGAACACATGGACAGGGCCCCCCTGAACCCAAACACACGGACACTGCCCCCCTGACCCCGAACACACGGACACTGCCCCGCTGACCCCGAACACAGCCCCCCTGACCCCGAACACACGGACACTGCCCCCCTGAACCCGAACACACAGACACTGCCCCACTGACCCCGAACACACGGACAGGGCCCCACTGACCCCGAACACACGGACACTGCCTCCCTGACCCCGAACACACGGACACTGCCCCACTGACCCCGAACACACGGACACTGCCCCACTGACCCCGAACACACGGACAGGGCCTCACTGACCCCGAACACACGGACACTGCCTCCCTGACCCCGAACACACGGACACTGCAACACTGACCCCGAACACAGGGACACTGCCCCACTGACCCCGAACACACGGACACTGCCCCACTGACCCCGAACACACGGATACTGCCCCACTGACCCCGAACATACGAACACTGCCCCACTGACCCCGAACACACGGTCACTGAACCACTGATCCCGAACACACGGACAGGGCCCCACTGACCCCAACACAGGGACACTGCCCCACTGACCCCTAACACACGGACAGGGCCCCTCTGACCCCTAACACACGGACACTGCACCACTGACCCCGAACACACGGACACTGACCCACTTATCCCCAACACACGGACAGGGCCCCATTGACCACGAACACACGGACAGGGCCGCACTGACCCCGAACCCACGGACACTGCCCCACTGACCCCGAACACACGGACACTGACCCACTTATCCCCAACACACGGACAGGGCCCCATTGACCACGAACACACGGACAGGGCCCCACTGACCCCGAACCCACGGACACTGCCCCACTGACCCCGAACACACGGACAGGGCCCCACTGACCCCGAACACACGGACAGGGCCCCACTGTCCCCGAACACACGGACAGGGCCACACTGACCCCGAACACACGGACTTGGGCCCACTGACCCCGAACACACGGACACTGCCCCACTGACTCTGAACACACGGACTTGGGCCCACTGACCACGAACACACACACAGTGCCCCACTGACCCCGAACACATGGACACTGACACCGAACACACGGACACTGACCCCGAACACACGGACAGGGCCCCACTGACCCCGAACACACGGACACTGCCCCCGAACACACGGACACTGCCCACTGACCCCGAACACATGGACATGGCCCCACTGACCCCGAACACACGGACACTGCCCCCGAACACACGGACACTGCCCACTGACACCGAACACACAGACACTGCCCCACTGACCCGGAACACACGGACAGGGCCCCACTGACCCCAAACACACGGACTTGGGCCCACTGACCCCGAACACACGGACAGGGCCCCACTGACCCCGAACACACGGACACTGCCCCCCTGACCCCGAACACACGGACACTGCCCCACTGACCCCGAACACACGGACACTGCCCACTGACCCCGAACACACGGACAGGGCCCCACTGACCCCGAACACTCGGACAGGGCCCCACTGACCCCGAACACACGGACAAGGCCCCACTGACCCCGAACACAGCCCCACTGACCCCGATCACACGGACAGGGCCCCACTGACCCCGAACACACGGACAGGGCCCCACTGACCCCGAACACACGGACACTGCCCCACTGACCCCGAACACAGCCCCACTGACCCCGATCACACGGACAGGGCCCCACTGACCCCGAACACACGGACAGGGCCCCACTGACCCCGAACACACGGACAGGGCCCCACTGACCCCGAACACACGGGCACTGCCCCACTGACCCCGAACACACGGACACTGCCTAACTGAACCCGAACACACGGACACTGCCCCACTGACCCCGAACACACGGACACTGCCCCCGAACACATGGACAGGGCCCCACTGACCCCGAACACACGGACAGTGCCCCACTGACCCCGAACACACGGACAGGGGCCCCACTGACCCCGAACACACTGACAGTGCCCCACTGACCCCGAACACACGGACAGGGCCCCACTGACCCCGAACACACGGACAGGGCCCCACTGACCCCGAACACACGGACACTGCCCCACTGACACCGAACAGACGGACACTGCCCCACTGACCCCGAAAACACGGACACTGCCCCACTGACCCCGAACACATGGACACTGCAACACTGACCCCGAACACAGCCCCACTGACCCCGATCACATGGACAGGGCCCCACTGACCCCGAACACACGGACAGGGCCCCACTGACCCCGATCACACGGACAGGGCCCCACTGACCCCGAACACACGGACAGGGTCAGTGGGCCCCCTGACCCCGAACACACGGACAGTGCCCCACGGACCCCGAACACACGGACAGGGCCCCACGGACCTCGAACACACGGACAGGGCCCCACTGACCCCGAACACAAGGACAGGGCCCCACTGACCCCGAACACACGGACACTGCCCCATTGACCCCGAACACACGGACACTGCCCCACTGACCCCGAACACACGGACACTGCCCCATTGACCCCGAAAACACAGACAGGGCCCCACTGACCCTGAAAACACGGATAGGGCCCCACTGACCCCGAACACACGGACAGGGCCCCACTGACCCCGAACACACGGACAGTGCCCCACTGACCCCGAACACACGGACACTGCCCCACTGACCCCGAACACACGGACACTGCCCCACTGACCCCGAACACACGGACACTGCCCCATTGACCCCGAAAACACAGACAGGGCCCCACTGACCCTGAAAACACGGATAGGGCCCCACTGACCCCGAACACACGGACAGGGCCCCACTGACCCCGAACACAGCCCTCTGACCCTGAACACACGGACACTGCCCCACTACCCCGAACACACGGACACTGACCCCGAACACACGGACACTGCCCCACTGACCCCGAACACACGGACACTGCCCCACTGACCCCGAACACACAGACAGGGCCCACTGATACCGAACACACGGACACTGCCCCACTGACCCCGAACACACGGACACTGCCCCACTGACCCCGAACACACAGACACTGCCCGACTGAACCCGAACACACAGACACTGCCCCACTGACCCCGAACACACGGACAGTGTCAGCTGGTTAAGCACAGATTGCTTGGTGGCCCCATTGCATTGAAAGTATAATAGCGATTGATCAGAAGCAATGATTTCCTCACTAAAATACACCTGGAGTAAAGCCCCAATAGTCTAGAGTCTGAAAAGATGTCTGTTCAGATGGTCACTTCACCTGAGGAGAACTCCAGAGTCAATGCAAACTCCCCCGACGTTGAGGCAGCCTTTTGAATGAAGCGACCTGTGATTTTTAAAATGCCAGCCACACCGCTGGCGTTTGTGCAGAACAGTTCCACTTTTGCGGGGCGTTTTTTTGGGTGAGCGATATGTGTGCGAGGTGGTGAAAGTGACGCTGGATGATCTCCTGAGCGTTAGTTTCGCCAAATGTGCTCTTTACGACAAATAAAAGTGGGCGGGCGGTATTATTGAATCTCGGCGTTAATTCTGTGCGGAAAGTAACGCTGGGCGATATTATGGGTGTTAATTTCGCCCATTCTGATGATTCCGCCCAAAAAAAGTATGCGGGCGGTAATATTTTTTCCATGGGGAAAGTAACGCTCGGCGGTAAGTTTCCTAAAAAAGCCCGTCAGTTTCCATTTTATGCCAAAATGGGCGATATATGGGCGTTATACGTCATTTCAGCGGTAAAATGGGCATTAAGTGGGCGATCAGCATGCAAAAAAAGTGGAGATTCTAGCCCAGAATGTATAAACATAAAAGGTGAATCAGAAAGTGGGGTCAAAGCAGGAAAAATAGTAAAAAAAACAAATTTAAAAGCTCTTTATCTGAATGCATGCAGGATTCATAACAAAATAGATGAGTTGACGGCACAAATAGATACAAATGGGTCTGAGCTGATGGCCATTAGAGACGTGGTTGCAAGATGACCAGGACTGGGAACAAAATATTCAGGAATATTTGACAATTTGGAACGACAGACAGAAAGTAAAAGGAGGTGGGGTAGCTTTGTTAATAAAGGATGGGATCAGTGCGTTAGTGAGAAACGATATTGGCTCAGAAGATCAAGATGTTGAATCAGTTTGGGTGGAGATAAGGAATAATAAGGGGAAAAAGTCGCTGGTGGGCGTGGTCTATAGGCCCCCTAACAGTAGCTACACTGTGGGACAGAGTATAAATCAGGAAATAATGGAGGCTTGTAAAAAAGAACAGCAATAATCATGGGCGATTTTAACTTTCATATTGATTGGACAAAGCAAATTGGCCAGGGTAGCCTTGAGGAGGAGTTCATCGAGTGTATCCGGGATAGTTTCCTTCAACAGTATGTTCCGGAACCAACCAGGGAGCAGGCTATCTTAGATCTGGTACTGTGTAATGAGACAGGATTAATAAACGATCTCCTAGTAAAGGATCCTCTAGGAATGAGTGACCATAACATGGTTGAATTTCAAATTCAGTTGGAGGGAGAGAAAGTTGCTTCTCAAACCAGTGTCCTAAGCTTAAATAAAGGAGACTACAAAGGTATGAGGGCAGAGTTGGTTAAAGTGGACTGGGGAAATAGATTAAAGTATGGGATGGTTGATGAGAAGTGGCAGACATTTAAGGAGATATTTCATAACTCGCAACAAAAATATATCCCAATGAGAAAGAAAGACTGTCAGAGAAGGGATAACCATCCGTGGCTAACTAAGGAAATAAGGAAGGGTATCAAATTGAAAGCGAGGGCATAAAATGTGGACAAGATTGTGACATTTTTAAAAACCAGCAAGTAATGACTAAAAAATGATAGAGGGAAGATAGATTATGAAAGTAAACTAGCATGAAACATAAAAACAGATGGTAAGAGTTTCGACAGTTATATAAAAAGGAAAAGAGTGGCTAAAGTAAATGTTGGTCCCTTAGAGGATGAGGCTGGGGAATTAATAATGGGGAACAGGGAAATGGCAGAGACATTGAACAAATATTTTATATCGGTCTTCACGGTAGAAGACAATAAAAACATCCGAATAGTGGATAATCAAGGGGCTATAGGGAGGGAGGAACTTAATACAATCACCATCACTAATGAAGTAGTACTCGGTAAAATAATGGGACTAAAGGCGGACAAGTCCCCTGGACTGATGGCTTGCATCCTAGGGTCTTAAAAGAAGTGGCTGCAGAGATAGTGGATGCATTGGTTGTAATCTTCCAAAATTCCCTGGATTCTGGGGAGGTCCCAGCAGATTGGAAAACTGCAAATGTAACACCCCTATTTAAAAAAGGAGGCAGACAGAAAGCAGGAAACTATAGACCAGTTAGCCTGACATCTGTCGTTGGGAAAATGCTGGAGTCCATTATTAAGGAAGCAGTAGCGGGACATTTGGAAAAGCATAATTCAATCAAGCAGAGTCAGCATGGTTTTATGAAAGGGAAATCATGTTTGACAAATTTGCTGGAGTTCTTTGAGGATGTAACGAGCAGGGTGGATAAGGGGGAACCAGTGGATGTGGTGTATTTGGATTTCCAGAAGGCAATCGATAAGGTGCCACATAAAAGGTTACTGCACACGATAAAAGTTCACGGGGTTGGGGGTAATATATTAGCATGGATAGAGGATTGGCTAACTAACAGACAACAGAGAGTCGGGATAAATGGGTCATTTTCACGCTGGCAAACAGTAACTAGTGGGGTGCCGCAGGGATCAGTGCTGGGACCCCAACTATTTACAATCTATATTAATGACTTGGATGAAGGGACCGAGTGTAATGTAGCCAAGTTTGCTGATGATACAAAGATGGATGAGAAAGCAAATTGTGAGGAGGACACAAAAAATCTGCAACGGGATATAGACAGGTTAGTGATTGGGCAAAAATTTGGCAGATGGAGTATAATATGGGAAAATGTGAGGTTATCCACTTTGGCAGAAAAAAATAGAAAAGCAAATTAGAATTTAAATGGAGAAAAATTGCAAAGTGCTGCAGTACAGAGAGACCTGGGGGTCCTTGTGCATGAAACACAAAAAGTTAGTATGTAGCTACAGCAAGTAATCAGGAAGGCAAATGGAATGTTGGCCTTTATTGTAAGGGGGATAGAGTATAAAAGCAGAGAAGTCCTGTATTGGGACAGAGAAGGGTATTGGTGAGGCCACACCTGGAGTACTGCTTACAGTTTTGGTCTCCTTATTTAAGGAAGGATATACTTGCATTGGAGGCTGTTCAGAGAAGGTTCACTAGGTTGTTTCTGGAGATGAAGGGGTTGACTTATGAAGATAGGTTGAGTAGATTTGGCCGATATTCACTGGCGTTCAGAAGAATGAGAGGTGACCTTATCGAAACATATAAGATAATGAGGGGGCTCGACAAGGTGGATGCAGAGAGGATATTTCCACTCATAGGGGAAACTAAAACTAGGGGACATAGTCTCAGAATAAGGGGCCGCCCATTTAAAACTGAGAAGAGGGGTAATTTCTTCTCTCAGAGGGTTGTAAATCGATGGAATTCTCTACCCCAGAGAGCTGTGGAGGCTGGGTCATTGAATATATTTAAGGCGTAGACAGATTTTTGAGCAATAAGTGAATATAGGGTTATGGGGAGAGGGCAGGGAAGTGGAGCTGAGTCCATGATTAGATCAGACATGATCTTATTGAATGGCGGAGCAGGCTCGAGGGGCCAGGTGGCCTACTCCTGCTCCTATTTCTTGTGTTAATGGACTCTCCCCCCCCCCCCCTCAACCCTATCCCCAATTCACCCCCCCTCCCCCACCACATTGATTCCAGCCCCTCCCACACCCCCGATTCACACCACCCCCCTCACCCCCATCACATGCCCTGCCCAGATTCACACTTGGCACGATTTCTGTTTGTATGCAACCTGAAATTGAAATTGTAAGTTCACCCCCAAGAGTTTGGCAAACACAGCACAAACCACAAGAGTTTGACTGAAGTATCTGTCACTTGTACATGACACATGGATCTTCCCATCCCAAACAAACAACCTTGATTTTTGACAATAATACTTTTCCTCTGAGGACAACACCCTTTGTAAACTGAAGCAGGCTCTGCTCAGGTTACTGCTCGAACATCAACAGCACGCAACACTGAGAGTCACCTCACACCGAATGACATCGCTGAGGGTTACTCGTTACAGCCACTCCCTGCTCCTTAGCCCACTAGAAGACACTCTCCTGCACTCCAGGGGAGCGTGCACTGTCGGAGAGGCAGTACTGAGAGAGTGCTGCACTGTCAGAGGGGCAGTACTGAGAGCGCCGCACTGTCGGAGGGGCAGTACTGAAGGACTGCTGAACTGTCGGAGGGGCAGTACTGAGGGAGTGCCGCACTGTCGGAGAGGCAGTACTGAGGGAGTGCTGCACTGTCAGAGGGGCAGTACTGAGGGAGTGCCGCACTGTCGGAGGGGCAGTACTGAGAGAGTGCTGCACTGTTGGAGGGGCAGTACTGAGAGAGTGCTGCACTGTTGGAGGGGCAGTACTGAGGGAGTGCCGCACTGTCGGAGGGGCAGTACTGAGAGACTGCTGAACTGTCGGAAGGGCAGTATTGAGGGAGTGCTGCACTGTCGGAGGGGCAGTACTGAGGGAGTGCCGCACTGTAGGAGGGGCAGTACTGAGGGAGCGCCGCACTGTCGGAGGGGCCATACTGAGGGCGTGCTGCACTGTCGGAGGGGCAGTACTGAGGGAGTGCTGCACTGCCGGAGGGGCAATACTGAGGGAGTGCCGCACTGTCGGAGGGGCAGTACTGAGGGAGTGCTGCACTGTCGGAGGGGCAGTACTGAGGGAGCACTGCACTGTCGGAGGGGCAGTACTGAGGGAGTGCTGCACTGTCGGAGGGGCAGTACTGAGGGAACGCCGCACTGTCGGAGGGAAGGCAAATGGAACGTTGGCCTTTATTGAAAAGGGGGATGCAGTATAAAAGTAGGGAAGTCCTGCTCTAATTGTACAGGGCATTAAGCACTGCGTACAGTTTTGGTCTCCTTATTTAAGGAAGGATATACTTGGGCTGAAGGCAGTTCGAGAAGGTTCACGAGGTTGATTCCTGAAATGAAGGGGTTGTCATATGAAGAAAGGTTGAGCAGGTTGGGCCTGTACTCATTGGAGTTTAGAAGATTGAGAGGTGATCTTATTGAAACATATAAGATTCTGAGGGGGCTTGACAGGGTAGATGCAGAGAGGATGTTTCCCCTCGTGGGGGAATCTCGAACTAGGGGGCATAGTTTCAGAATAAGGGATCGCCCATTTAAAGCAGAAATGAGGAGAAATTTCTTCTCTCAGAGGGTCATGAATCTTTGGAGTTCTCTACCCCAGAAGGCTGTGGAGGCTGGGTCATTGAATATATTCAAGATGGGGACAGATTTTTGAATGATAAGGGAGTCAAGGGTTATGGGGAGTGGGCAGTGAAATGGACTTGAGGCCAGGATCAGATCAGCCATGATCTTATTGAATGGTGGAGCAGGCTCGAGGGGCCAAATGGCCTACTCCTGCTCCTATTTCTTATGTTCTAACATTTTGTGTTTCATGTACAAGGACCCCCAGATCCCTCTGTACCACCGCATTTTTTAATCTCTCCCCATTTAAATAATAATCTTTTTTATTTTTCCTACCAAAGTGGATAACCTCACAGTTTCCCACATTATACTCCATCTGTCAAATTTTTGCCCACCCACTTAGCCTATCTGTATCCCTTTGTAGAATCTTTGCATCCTCCTCACAACTTGCTTTCCCACCCATCTTTGTATCATCAGCAAACTTGGTTACATTACACTCGGTCCCTTCATCCAAGTCATTCATATAGATTGTAAATAGTTGAGGACCCAGCACCGATCCCTGCTGCACCCCACTAGTTACTGTTTGCCAACTTGAAAATGACCCATTTATCCCGACACTCTGTTTTCTGTTAAGTTAGCCAATCCTCTATCCATGCTAATATATTACCCCTAACCCCATGAGCTCGTATCTTGTGCAGTAACCTTTTATGTGGCACCTTATCGAATGCTTTCTGAAAATCCAAATACACCACATCCACTGGTTCCCCCTTATCCACCCTGCTCGTTACATCCTCAAATAACTCGAGAAAATTTGTCAAACATGATTTCCCTTTCATAAAACCATGCTGAGTCTGCTTGACTGCATTATGATTTTCTAAATGTCCCGCTACTGCTTCCTTAATAATGGACTCCAGCATTTTCCCAACTACAGATGTTAGGCTAACTGCTTTCTGTCTGCCTTCTTTCTTAAATAGGGGCGTTATATTTGCGGTTTTCCAGTCCGCTGGGACCTCTCCAGAATCCAGGGAATTTTGGTAGATTACAACCAATGCTTCCACTATCTCTGCAGCCACTTTTTTTAAGACCCTAGGATGCAGGCCATCAGATCCAAGGGACTTGTCAGCCTTTAGTCCCATTAATTTGCCTAGTACTTTTTCTCTAGTGATAGTGATTGTTTTAAGTTCCCCCCTCCCTATAGCCCCCGATTATCAATTTTAGTGTTTTCTACCGTGAAGACCGATACAAAATATTTGTTCAAAGTCTCCGTCATTTCTGTTTCCCATTATTAATTCCCTGGTCTCATCCTCTAAGGGACCAACCTTTACTTTAGCTACTCACTTCCTTTTTATATACCTGTAGAAGCTCTTACTGTCTGTTTTTCTATTTCTTGCGAGTTTACTCTCGTAAGCTATCTTCTCTATCTTTATTATTTTTTAGTCGTCCTTTGCTGATAACTGAAAATTTCCCAATCCTCTGGTCTTCCACTGTTCTTCACAACATTGTATGCCTTTGTTTTCAATTTGATACTATCCTTTTCTTAGAGTCTTTCTTTCTCACTGGAATATATCTTTGCTGAGAGTTATGAAATATCTCCTTAAATGTTTGCCACTGCTAATCTCCCGTCTTATCCTTTAATATGTTTTCCCAGTCTACTTTAACCAGCTCTGCTTTCATACCTTTGTAAATAGCTATATTTAAGTCCAAGACACTAGTTTGAGAACTAGCTTTCTCACCCTCAAACTGAATTTGAAATTCTACCATGCTATGATCACTCTTCCCAAAAGTATCCTTCACTACGAGATCATTAATTAATCCAGTCTCATTGCACATTACCAGATCTAAAATAGTCTGCTCCCTGGTTGGTTCCACAACGTACTGTTCCAAAAAACCATCCCGAATACACTCTATGAACTCTTCCTCAAGGCTACCTTTGCCAATTTGATTTGTCCAATCAATATGAAGATTAAAATCGGCCATGATTATTGCCGTTCCTTTCTTACAAGCCTCCATTATTTCTTGATTTATACTCTGTCCTACTGTTTGGGTGGGACTGTTTGGGGACATGTAGACCACTCCCACCAGTGATTACCGACCGTTATTATTTCTTATTTCCAGGCCCCTTCAGCTTGCTGAGTCCTGGTGGGTCTTGGTCATTGTCCTAGGACTGTTGTAAAGTCGGTTCCAAGCACTCTGTGATAGGGCAGTGTGCAAATCTGTGTCACACCTCAGAACAGACACAGTGAGCAGGAAACTTTCCACATGCCAGTAAAATACAACTCAAAATAAAATTACAAAATACTTGGTCTCTCTGCAAACTTTCTTCTTGCTATCAGACATATGAGCATGCAGAGGTTAATGTTACTGGACGAGAATCCAGAGAGCACGAGTTCAAATCCCACCAGGGCAGTTTGAGAATTGGGATTTGGTTTAAAAATCTGGTACATCCCTGACCCAACACTGATCCCGGGGGGTAGATCCCTGACTCCTCACTGACCCCAGGGTACATCCCTGACCCATCACTGACCCCAGGGTACATCCCTGACCCATCACTGACCCCAGGGTAGATCCCTGACTCCTCACTGACCCCAGGGTACATCCCTGACCCATCACTGACCCCGGGTGGTAGATCCCTGACTCCTCACTGACCCCAGGGTACATCCCTGACCCAACACTGACCCCGGGTGGTAGATCCCTGACTCCTCACTGACCCCAGGGTACATCCCTGACCCAACACTGACCCCAGGGTAGATTCCTGACCCCTCACTGAACCCGGGATACATACCTGACCCCACACTGACCCCAGTGTACCTTGCTCCGCACTAACGTTCCCGTTAAGCTGTGGGGCTGCCTGGGGGTCTGGAGGTCCCACGCTCGCCGTTCACCGGTTTTTACACCGATGAGGATGGAATGGGTCGTGCAGCCAGTTATTGTGGCAACTGCCTATTGCTGCTTTTCTGTGCTTGGATATGTTGGGTGATGAATTTACTCAAGACTCCGAGCTCTCTGTTGGTTTAATGCTCAGTTACTGCAGCACCATGGATGGAGTGTGGGCGCTGTCTATCCTCCCTCCCCACGCGCAGTACTTTACACTTGTCTCTGTGCGGTTCCTGGACATTTACATATTTTGTCCAATTTATTCTGTCATTTGTGAGCTGCCTGCTCCGATTCGCTGTAATGTAATCCTATACAGTATCACTTGCCCGCCGAGGTTGGCAACATCTGTAAAGTTGGCCACAACAACCTGGATTCAGAAATTCAGCGTTATGTAAACTAGAAACAGAAAGTGTGAGGGGGGGAATCGGGACCAGGGTGACACCACTCATCACATCCAGCCTTCTCTGACATACCCCTCTACCGAGGCCTCACAGGGGCCGAAATTGCCCAGCACCGGAAACAGTGCGCACCTCCCGGTTCTGCTGTTTTTACCGGCGCGGTGGATGTGGTGGCCTCTTGAGCGAAATTCCGCTCTTTGGCTTTTTTTTTTTGGTGGACCGGAAGTTGGTTATAATGAGGGCGGGTGTGTGGCACCCCACGGCCGAAAGTTCATCGTTGGGGTGGGCGGGGGAACATCGGTGGTGCGCGCTGTGATGACGCACTTGGGCCGGATCGGCAGAAGTGGGGCGGTATTGGGGGGGAGCATGTCAGCGCCCGGATACCGCAGGAGTGGAATTTCCAAAATGGCGGCCATTCCACGAAAAATCGGCGGCCATTGCACTCCGCAGCGTGGCTGCCAATTTCTGGCGGTAACAGACTTTAAGGGAAGCGGCAATTTTGGCCCCATAAAGTGTCCTACCCATCAGCCAGTTCCTTATCCATTCCCAGGTCTACCCTTAATCTCGACAGCCTGGGCTACAATTAACTTTTGTTTTACTAAGCCCCATTTCCTTTTGGAGTTTCTAATTCCCCCTTCCCCTCCCCACTACTCTGTCTGTTTTCCTCATTATCTTTAATCCGTCTTTCTGACGAGACATTAAACCGAGGCCCCGTCTGCTCTCTCAGGTGGAAGTAAAACATCCCATGGCCACTATTTCGAAGAAGAACAAGAGAGTTCTCCCCAGGGTCCTGCGGTCAATATTTACCCCTCAATCAACCACAAAAAACAGATTATCTGGTCATTATCACATTGCTGTTTGTGGGAGCTTGCTGTGCACAAATTGGCTGCCACTTTTCCTACATTACAACAGTGACTACACTCCAAAAGTACTTCATTGGCTGTAAAGTGTTTTGGGACGTCCGGTGGTCATGAAAGGTGCTGGAGAAATCCAAGTCTTTCTTTCGTTTAATGCTGTTAACTTGATCACATGCCTCGCTTTTAAGCTTCAGGTTAATTTCAATCCCAATTATCCATGGAGCTCTATTCTTTGATCCACCCTTATTGGAATGTATTTATTTTGGACTCGATCCTTCCCATAATTGAAGGTTTCCCTCTTCTGATCACTTGAGCTGCTCACTAATCTTTCTGCCCATTTCACTGGCCCCAGATCCCCGTGACACTCCCTGAGCATTGCCGTTTCCCAGTGCAGACTCCCCTCCCGCTGCCCCCTGGCAACCCATTCCCCATGCTGAACCACACGTACAATGCAATGTACTTCTCTCGCAGGTCAGGGAAGGGCTGTACTGCTGCTTGCCCAACGACAGAGTTGCTGCACACCATGAGCAGGGCTCAGTGAAAAGGCTGGTTTATGACCAAATCTGATCAACAGCAGACAGGTACGGTAGTCTAGTGGTGATATTACCAGTAATGCACAGATCTGCACTAATAATTTGGAGAACGTGAGGTCAAATTCCACCAGATTAAGAATTTGAATTCATGTTTTTTTTTAATCTGGAAATTAAAAAAACTGTCAGTAAAAGTGACCATGAAGCTACCGGATTGATCGATAAACCCATCATCAACATCGGCAGTCCCTCGGAGTCAAGGAAGACTTGCTTCCACTCCAAAAGTGAGTTCTCAGGTGGCTGTACAGTCCAATACAGGAATTACAGTCTCTGTCACAGGTGGGACAGACAGTGGTTGAAGAAAAGGGTGGGTGGGGAGTCTGGTTTGCCGCACGCTCCTTCCGCTGCCTGTACTTGATTTCTGCAAGCTCTCGGCGACGAGACTCGAGGTGCTCAGCACCCTCCCGGATACACTTCCTCCACTTAGGGCGGTCTTTGGCCAGGGTCTCCCAAGTGTCAGTGGGGATGTTGCACTTAATCAAAGGGGTTTTGAGGGTGTCCTTGTAATGTTTCCTCTGCCCACCTGGGGATCGCTTGCCATGTAGGAGTTCCGAGCAGAGTGCCTGCTTTGTGTCGGGCATGTGGACAATGTGCTTCAATGCTGGGTATGTTGGCCTGAGCGAGAACACTTACGTTGGTGCGTCTGTCCTCCCAGGGGATTTGCAGGATCTTGCAAAACATCATTGGTGGTATTTCTCCAGTGATTTGAGGTGTCTACTGTCTATGGTCCATGTCTCTGAGCCACACAGGAGGGCGGGTATCACTACAGCCCTCTCTCCCTCCTTTTTAAAAAAGGAGGGAGAAAACAGGGAATTATAGACCGGTCAGCCTGACATCGGTAGTGAGTAAAATGATGGAATCAATTATTAAGGATGTCATAGCAGCGCATTTGGAAAGAGGTGACATGATAGGTCCAAGTCAGCATGGATTTGTGAAAGGGAAATCATGCTTGACAAATCTTCTGGAATTTTTTGAGGATGTTTCCAGCAGAGTGGACAAGGGAGAACCAGTTGATGTGGTATATTTGGACTTTCAGAAGGCTTTCGACAAGGTCCCACACAAGAGATTAATGTGCAAAGTTAAGCACATGGGATTGGGGGTAGTGTGCTGACGTGGATTGAGAACTGGTTGGCAGACAGAAAGCAAAGAGTAGGAGTAAATGGGTACTTTTCAGAATGGCAGGCAGTGACTAGTGGGGTACCGCAAGGTTCTGTGCTGGGGCACCAGCTGTTTACATTGTACATTAATGATTTAGACGAGGGGATTAAATGTAGTATCTCCAAATTTGCGGATGACACTAAGTTGGGTGGCAGTGTGAGCTGCGAGGAGGACGCTATGAGGCTGCAGAGTGACTTGGATAGGTTAGGTGAGTGGGAAAATGCATGGCAGATGAAGTATAATGCGGATAAATGTGAAGTTATCCACTTTGGTGGTAAAAACAGAGAGACAGACTATTATCTGAATGGTGACAGATTAGGAAAAGGGGAGGTGCAACGAGACCTGGGTGACATGGTACATCAGTCATTGAAGGTTGGCATGCAGGTACAGCAGGCGGTTAAGAAAGCAAATGGCATGTTGGCCTTCATAGCGAGGGGATTTGAGTACAGGGGCAGGGAGGTGTTACTACAGTTGGTACAGGGCCTTGGTGAGGCCACACCTGGAGTATTGTGTACAGTTTTGGTCTCCTAACTTGAGGAAAGACATTCTTGCTATTGAGGAAGTGCAGTGAAGGTTCACCAGACTGATTCCCGGGATGGTGGGACTGACCTATCAAGAAAGACTGGATCAACTGGGCTTGTATTCACTGGAGTTCAGAAGAATGAGAGGGGACCTCATAGAAACGTTTAAAATTCTGACGGGTTTAGACAGGTTAGATGCAGGAAGAATGTTCCCAATGTTGGGGAAGTCCAGAACCAGGGGTCACAGTCTAAGGATAAGGGGTAAGCCATTTAGGACCGAGATGAGGAGAAACCTCTTCACCCAGAGGGCCCAAGTTACGAGCCGCGCCTAGAACGGCGCAGTCCCGACCTGGACGCCCGTTTTTCGCGCCACAAAGTGCGCCTAAAAAAAACCTCCAGACTCTCCGGCTCCCTGCAGGTCCTCTGGCTCTCGGCGCAGCGCAGCAGGAGCTGTAGGGGGGCGGAGCCAGGTCCCTGCGATGAAAACAGTGCCGGGACCTCTGCACATGCGCGCTACAGTGGGCACGCATGTGCAGTAGCTCCAGGCGCCCACAACTGTGTGGGAGGGGCCCGAAGCACGCAGCCCCTAGCCCTGGCACAATGGCCTCACTGGGGCTGCGTGAATAAGGCTCCTCCCACGGCCAGCTCCTGCTTCCTCCCGACTCGACTCGACTCCCGCTTCCGGACCGGACTGGACCCGACACCAACCCGACTCCTGCCCGCCGTCACCCCACCCCCTCCCCGCCGGACCCGGCACCAACCCGACTCCAGCTTCCCCTCCTGCCCCCGGACTGGACCCGACCCGACCTGACCTCCCTCCCCCCGACCTGACCTCCCTCTCTCTCTCCCTCCCTCCCCCCGACCCGCGCTCCCCCCGACCCGACCCAACGCCACCTACCTGTAAATCTGGTGCTGGGGACGGGCCCGGCCCGAAGTCTCGGGCCCGGCCCGTTCACCCCCCCACCCCATCTCCTTTCCCCCTCCGCCCCAATCTCCTTGCCACCCCCCCCAATCTCCATCCCCCCCAATCTCCTGCCCCCCAATCTCCTCCTTCTCCCCCCTCCCCCTTATTCCCCTCCCCTCCCCATCCCTCCCCCTTCTCCCCATCCCTCCCCCTTCTCCCCCATCCCTCCCCCTTCTCCCCCATCCCTCCCCCTTCCCCCCACTCTCTCCCTCTACCCCCCTCCTCCCCCTCCCCTCGCTGTCAGAAACACAGACACTGACAGACAGAGAATGAGACACACACACAGACAGACAGAGAGATAGAGACACTGACAGAGACACACTGGGGGGGGCATCCCAGCATGCTGTTGGAGGGCTCCCGGTGCTGCAGTCGCTAAGTAGAAAATGTTTTATTTATTGATTTAAAAAAAAATTATTTCTTATTAATTTTTTTTGATTGATTTATTGGTTGATTTATTGATTTATTTATCATTTATTGTTGATGATGGCTCTTTATTTGTAAAACTGAAGTGTTTAATGTTTGTAAACTTCCCTTTAAACCCCCCCCCCCCCATTCCCTACGCCTGATTTGTAACCTAAGCCTGATTTTCTAACGTGTAGACAAGGTTTTTTCGAGCGTACAAAAATCTTCACTTACTCCATTCTAAGTTAGTTTGGAGTAAGTTTTCACTGACGAAACTTTGAAAACAGGTGTAAGTGGCTGGACACGCCCCCTTTTGAAAAAAAATTCTGTTCCAAAGTGGAAACTGTTCTAACTGACTCGAACTGGAGCAAACTAAATGACGAGAATTCCGATTTCTAAGGTACTCCGTTCTACACCAGTTGCTCCTAAAAATCAGGAGCAAATCATGTGGAAACTTGGGGCCAGAGAGTGGTGAACCTGTGGAATTCTCTACCACAGAAAGGTGTTGAGGCCAATTCACTAAATATATTCAAAAAGGAGTTAGATGTAGTCCTTACTACTAGGGGGATCAAGGGGTATGGCGAGAAAGCAGGAATGGGGTACTGAAGTTGCATGTTCAGCCATGAACTCATTGAATGGCGGTGCAGGCTCGAGGGGCCAAATGGCCTACTCCTGCACCTATTTTCTATGTTTCTATGTTTCTAGACCATGAGCTTGGTGATAGATTTGAGGGCCTGATCTTCGAACACTCTCTTCTTCGGGCGGCCAAAGGCTGCGCTGGCAACACTGGAGGCGGTGTTGAATCTCGTCGGCGATGTCTGCCCTTGCTGATAATAGGCTCCCGAGGTATGGAAAGTGGTCCACGTTGTCCAGGGCCGCGCCGTGGATCTTGATGACCGGGGGGGGGGCAGTGCTGTGTGGCGGGGTCAGGCTGGCGGAGGACCTTTGTCTTACGGATGTTTAGTGTAAGGCCCGTGCTTTCGTACGCCTCGGTGAAGATGTTGACTATGACTTGGAGTTCTGTCTCTGAATGTGTGCAGACGCAAGCGTCGCCCGTGTACTGTAGCTCGACGACAGAGGTTGGGGCGGTCTTGGATCTGGCCTGGAGACGACGACGGTTGAACAGGTTCAGGAACTTGCCGTCCTTACCTGGTCTGGGCCTATATGTGACTCCAGACCCACAGCAGGATAATTAGGGATGGGCAATAAATGCCGGCCTTGCCAGCAACGCCCACATCCCGTGAATGAATAATAAAAGAAAGTAGCAAGTCAGCTGCCCCATCCTTGTCTTTCACTTCAGTCAGAGGTGCCATTACAGAGCAGAGTTGGGGGGCATTGTAGGGTGGGAGGGGTGGGGTAATTCCAGGGTCTGAGGAAGGGGGGTAAAGAACCAAAGCCCTCGATCACTCTGCCCAAGACTGAGATGTAATTGCATTTAATTGGGGGAATTCACAAGGCAAGGGTGCGTTGGTTTACAAGTGTTTTGTTAAAAACACTAATTGCCCCAGGCATTGCCTGAACTGACGCAAAGTGAGCCAGTTCATTTAAATACTGTGAGAACAAAATCCAGTTTAGTGACTCTATGCCAATAAAGACATTAGACAGAGATTAAGCCTCATCATTTCATTACAGTTTATTTGCCTGAGGGAAACGTAAGGGCAGGTTTAAATTGTGGGAACCGGCTGTGACTAACAGGTAAAGAATTGGCAGAAAGGTTCGGCTGTTATTGAGGCCACAGCTTGCATGTATACTGTTGGCCCAGAGCATGAAGAACATCAGGCTCGATGCCAAGGGCCACCACTGCCATTTCAGGCACGGTGAACCAGCCCCCATTGAGGCTAACTGAGCACAGGTGGGGTACCGAGAGGTTAATAGACGGTGTGGATGAAATGTAACGTGGAGAATTGTGAGGTGTTACATGTTGAAAGGCAGGAGGGGAAATATACACAAAGTGGTATAACTTCAAAAGGACACAAATGAGTGTACAAGTGAATAAAATGGTCATAAAAGTACACGGATGTATAATTAGGGACACCGGCCCCGAAATTCACGGTCCCGGGAAGGACCGTTACTGCTGGTTTGCGGCGGCCATTCGTCAAAATCCAGCGGCTGCCGCTCTGGCCTTGGCTGTCCGCCTCGACACGGACTGCTGCAGCGGTGAGGACCACCGCCCGCCCACTCTCGTGGCGGTGTGGGGCTTGCGGCAGTAGTGACGCACTGAACGTGCGCACTGCTCCGCCCCCCCGGACCCAGTCTCAACGTGAAGAAGCCGGCCGTTAGCGGACGGTGCCCCCGCCAGCTTTTAGGGCTGGTGCAGAGTGGCAGAGATCTCGGCGCTGTGGGAGCACAGAGAGACACAAGGTGATAAGATCCAATCCCGAGGACGGGTCGGAAGCTCCCCGGAGTCGTCGAGGTAACAGCAGCTGAGTCGGTCTCACAGAGAAGTCCGGTAACAGGTCATCTGGGGGAGATCAGTGAGCTCTGGACAGGGCGAGATCCCGGAGCCAGCTCCGTGTTGCTCAGCAACAAATCCAGGGGCCTCTTCCATGGACCCGAGGAGCTCAGCACAGAATCCACATTGAGCGGAAGGGAGGGAGAGAGGGTGGGGAGAGGGAGAGGGAGATGGAGAGAGGTGGGGGGGGGGGAAGAGATGGAGGGAGGGGGTGGGGGAGATGGAGAGAGGGAGAGGGAGAGGGAGATGGAGAGAGGTGGGGGGGGAGATGGAGAGGGGGGGGTGGGAGATGGAGAGAGGGGGGTGGGGAGATGGAGAGGGGAGGGGGGAGGGGGAGAGAGAGAGGAGGGGGAGGGAGCGAGGAGGGCGATGGAGAGGGGAGGGCGATGGAGAGGGGAGGACGATGGAGAGGGGAGGGCGATGGGGGGGGGGAGTGAGGTGGGGGGAGTGAGGTGGGGGATAGACAGAAGGAGAGGCGTACGAGAGCATGGGCCTTACACTAAACATCCGTAAGACAAAGGTCCTCCACCATCTGACCCCGCCACACAGCACTGCCCCCCCCCGGTTATCAAAATCCACCGTAAGGCCTTGGACAACGTGGGCCATTTTCCATACCTCGGGAACCTACTATCAGTATGGGCAAACATCGATGACGAGGTTCAACACCGCCTCCAGTGTGCCAGAGCAGCCTTCGGTCGCCTGAGGAAGAGAGTGTTTGAAGACCAGGACCTCAAACCTGGCACCAAGCTCATGGTCTACAGTGATGATAGTGATACCTGTCCTCCTGTATGGCTGAGAGATGTGGACTATTTCCAGCAAACATCTCAAATCGCTGGAGAAATACCACCAACGCTGTCTCTGCAAGATCCTGCAAATCCATTGGGAGGACAGACGCACCAACTTCTGTGTTCTCGCTCAGGCCAACATCCCCAGCATCGAAGCACTGACCACGCTCGATCAGCTCCATTGGGCGGGCCACATTGTCCGCATGCCCGACACATGACTCCCAACACAAGCGCTCTACTCTGAGCTCCGACACAGCGAGTCCCAGATGGGCAGAAGAAACACTTCAAGGACACCCTCAAAGCCTCCTTGATAAAGTGCAACATTCCCACCGACACCTGGGAATCCCTGGCCCAAGTCTGCCCTAAGTGGGGGAAGTGTATCCGGGAGGGCGCTGAGCACCTCGAGTCTGGTTGCTGAGAGCATGCAGAAATCAAGTGCAGACAGCGGAAGGAGCATGTGGCAAACCAGTCT
This sequence comes from Pristiophorus japonicus, assembly GCF_044704955.1. Classification (NCBI taxonomy): domain Eukaryota; kingdom Metazoa; phylum Chordata; class Chondrichthyes; family Pristiophoridae; genus Pristiophorus; species Pristiophorus japonicus. The sequence continues at coordinate 252,062,019 of NC_091982.1, forward strand.
CTCCACCCACCCTTTCCTTCAACCACTGTCTGTGACAGAGACTGTAATTCCCGTATTGGACTGTACAGTCACCTGAGAACTCACTTTTAGAGTGGAAGCACTTCGAGGGACTGCCTATGATGATGCCCTTGTCCTTCCAGGTGGTGGAGGTCGCGGGTTTGGGAGGTGCTGCCGAAGAAGCCTTGGCGAGTTGCTGCAGAGCATCTTGTAGATGGTACACACTGCAGCCAGGGGGCGCTGGTGGTGGAGGGAGTGAGTGTTGGAGGTGGTGGATGGGGTGCCAGTCAAGCGGGCTGCTTTGTCCTGGATCGGCACCTCACTTTAAGAAGGACGTGACGGGATCAAAGACTTTAGTTATAAGCAGAGATCAGAGAATCCGGGGCTCTCTTCATCAGAACAAAGCTTCAGAGGAGATTGGATAAATGTATTCACAATTATGAAGGGTTTTGATGAAACCGGGGGGAGGGGGAAGGGCTGGGGGGTCCTGTGACTCTCCCTCAGACACTCACACAGTGCAGGTCAGGGGGGTGGTTTGTGGGTACCCTGTGACTCTCCCTCAGACACTCACACAGTGCGGGGGGGGTACCCTGTGACTCTCCCTCAGACACTCACGCAGTGCGGGGGAGGGGGCTGGGGGGTCCTGTGACTCTCCCTCAGACACTCTCACAGTGCAGGGGGGGGGGGTGGTTTGTGGGTACCCTGTTACTCTCCCTCAGGCACTCTCACAGTGCAGGGGGGGGGTGGTTTGTGGGGACCCTGTGACTCTCCCTCAGGCACTCTCACAGTGCAGGGGGGGGGGTGGTTTGTGGGGACCCTGTGACTCTCCCTCAGGCACTCTCACAGTGCAGGGGGGGGGGTGGTTTGTGGGTACCCTGTGACTCTCCCTCAGACACTCTCAGTGCGAGGGGCGCTGGGGGGTCCTGTGACTCTCCCTCAGACACTCGCACAGCGTGGGGGGAGGGGGGGGCTGGGGGGTCCTGTGACTCTCCCTCAGACACTCGCATAGCGTGGGGGGAGGGGGGGGGCTGGGGGGTCCTGTGACTCTCCCTCAGACACTCACACAGCGTGGGGGGAGGGGGGGGCTGGGGGGTCCTGTGACTCTCCCTCAGACACTCACACAGCGTGGGGGGAGGGGGGGGCTGGGGGGGTCCTGTGACTCTCCCTCAGACACTCTCACAGTGCGGGGGGGGGGCTGGGGTACCCTGTGACTCTCCCTCAGACACTCACAGTGCAGGGGGGGGGTCTGGGGGTTCCCTGTGACTCTCCCTCAGACACTCTCACAGTGCGGGGGGGGTGCGGGGGTCCTGTGACTCTCCCTCAGACACGCTCACAGTGCGGGGGGTGGGGGTGGTCTGTGGATACCCTGTGACTCTTCCTCAGACACTCTCACAGTGCGGGGGGGGGGGGCTGGGGGGTCCTGTGACTCTCCCTCAGGCACTCACACAGTGCAGGGGGGCGGGGGGTCTGGGGGTTCCCTGTGACTCTCCCTCAGGCACTCACACAGTGCATGGGGGGGGGGGTCTGGGGGTTCCCTGTGACTCTCCCTCAGGCACTCACACAGTGCAGGGGGGGGGGATCTGGGGGTTCCCTGTGACTCTCCCTCAGGCACTCACACCGCAGTATGGTTGGAGAAGAGTGGGCTCACTCTGCACTCTCGGCCGGACGCTGTGACCAGCTCTGGGAATCCCTCGGTTGTTGGGCAGAATGCGGCGCAAGTCAGATCCTCCACAAGGTAATCGAATGGGATTGCTCAAACAGGAGGTCCGACAATGGCGGGTCACTGCGGCTGGTCTGATCTCCCATGGTAATTGGAGAACACACAGAATCATACAGCTCCAGAGGAGGCCATTTGGCCCACTGTGCCTGTGCCGGCTCTATGAAAGAGTGATCCAGTTAGTCTCGCCATCCCCGCCCCCCCTCCGCTCTTCCCCCGTAGCCCTGGAAATGTTCAAGTATTTATCCAATTCTCTTTTGAAAGTCACTCTTGAATCTGCTCCCACCGCCCTTTCAGGCAGCGTGTTCCAGATCACAACAACGCGCTGCATTAAATAATTCTCCTCTATCTCCCCTCTCGTTCCTTTGCCGGTGACCTTAAACCTGTGTCCTCTGGTTACTGACCCTCCTGCCACTGGAAACAGTTTCTCCTTATTTACTCTATCAAACCTCTCATTATTTTGAAATATTAATTCTCCCTTTAACCTTCTCTGCTCTCAGGAGAACAACCCCAGCTTCTCCAGTCTCTCCACATCACTGAAGTCCCTCATCCCTGGAACCAGCCAATAAATCTCCTGCACCCTCTCCAAGGCCTTGCCATTACTATTTGCACCAAGTGGCAGGACTGCAATATCAGCTCGATCTCCTCGAACGTGGCTTATTACCCACGGTGCATTGCCGTGATGGGGCAATATATTAACATGGATGGAGGATTGGTTAACAAACAGAGAGTCGGGATAAATGGTTCATTCTCGGGTTGGCAACCAGTAACTAGTGGGGTGTCGCAGGGATCGGTGCTGGGACCCCAACTATTTACAATCGATATTAATGACTTGGAAGAAGGGACTGAGTGTAACGTAGCCAAGTTTGCTGACGATACAAAGATGGGAGGTTAAGCAATGTATGAGGAGGACACAAAAAATCTGAAAAACATAGACAAGCTAAGTAAGTGGGCAAAAAATTTGGCAGATGGAGTATAATGTTGGGAAGTGTGAGGTCATGCACTTTGGCAGAAAAAAAATCAAAGATCAAGTTATTATTTAAATGGAGAAAAATTGCAAAGTGATGCAATACAATGGGACCTGGGGGTACTTGTGCATGAAACACAAAAGGTTAGTATGCAGGTAGCAAGCTATCAGGACGGCCAATGGAATCTTGGCCTTTATTACAAAGGGGATGGAGTATAAAAGCAGCAAAGTCTTGCTGCAGTTGTATGCTGCAGTTGTACAGGGTATTGGTGAGGCCACACCTGGAATACTGCGAAAGGATATACTTGCTTTGGAGGCAGTTCAGAGAAGGTTCACTAGGTTGATTCCAGAGATGAGGGGGTTGACTTATGAGGAAAGGTTGAGTAAGTTGGGCCTCTACTCATTGGAATTCAGAAGAATGAGAGGTGATCTTATCGAAACGAATAAGGTTATGAGGGGGCTTGACAAGGTGGATGCAGAGAGGATGTTTCCACTGATGGGGGAGACTAGAACTAGGGGACATCCATTTAAAACTGAGATGAGGAGGAATTTCTTCTCTCAGAGGGTTGTAAATCTGTGGAATTCGCTGCCTCTGAGAGCTGTGGAATCCGGGACATTGATTAAATTTAAGACAGAGATAGACAGTTTCTTAACCGGTAAGGGATTAAGGGGTTATGGGGAGCGGGCAGGAAAGTGGAGCTAAGTCCATGATCGGATCAGCCATGATCATATTAAATGGCGGAGCAGGCTCGAGGGGCCTTATGGCCTACTCCTGCTGCTATTTCTTATGTTCTTATGTTAACTGGTGCAGTGTGTGCTCCAACAGTGATAGGCACACAGCCCCGATATTGATAAGGTACATTTGCTTGGGTCTTGGTGCTTGTCTCACACACTCACTGATGTCACGTCACAAAGTGATGAGGTGCGGCTTGGATATTGAGCAGTCAACATACTGTCGCCAACAAAAATCTAAATTTACATTAAAAAACAGATGGTGGAGAGAGGGTGGAGAGAGGGGAGGGAGGGTGGAGAGAGGGGAGGGAGGGTGGAGAGAGGGTGGAGAGAGGGTGGAGAGAGGGTGGAGAGAGGGTGGAGAGAGGGTGGAGAGAGGGTGGAGAGAGGGTGGAGAGAGGGGAGGGAGGGTGGAGAGAGGGGAGGGAGGGTGGAGAGAGGGGGGGGAGGGTGGAGAGAGGGGAGAGAGGGGCGAGAGAGGGGCGAGAGAGGGGCGAGAGAGGGGCGAGAGAGGGGCGAGAGAGGGGCGAGAGAGGGGCGGAGAGAGGGGCGGAGAGAGGGGCGGAGAGAGGGGCGGAGAGAGGGGCGGAGAGAGGGGCGGAGAGAGGGGCGGAGAGAGGGGCGAGAGAGGGGCGAGAGAGGGGCGAGAGAGGGGCGAGAGAGGGGCGAGAGAGGGGCGAGAGAGGGGCGAGAGAGGGGCGAGAGAGGGGCGAGAGAGGGGCCGAGAGAGGGGCGGAGAGAGGGGCGGAGAGAGGGGCGGGAGAGGGGCGGGAGAGGGGCGAGAGAGGGGCGAGAGAGGGGCGAGAGGGGCGAGAGAGGGGCGAGAGAGGGGCGGCGGAGAGAGGGGCGAGAGAGGGGCGAGAGAGGGGCGAGAGAGGGGCGAGAGAGGGGCGAGAGAGGGGCGAGAGAGGGGCGAGAGAGGGGCGAGAGAGGGGCGAGAGAGGGGCGAGAGAGGGGCGAGAGAGGGGCGAGAGAGGGGCGAGAGAGGGGCGAGAGAGGGGCGAGAGAGGGGCGAGAGGGTGGAGAGAGGGGCGAGAGGGTGGAGAGAGGGGCGAGAGGGTGGAGAGAGGGGCGAGAGGGTGGAGAGAGGGGCGAGAGGGTGGAGAGAGGGGCGAGAGGGTGGAGAGAGGGGCGAGAGGGTGGAGAGAGGGGCGAGAGGGTGGAGAGAGGGGCGAGAGGGTGGAGAGAGGGGCGAGAGGGTGGAGAGGGTGGAGAGAGGGCCGAGAGGGTGGAGAGAGGGGCGAGAGGGTGGAGAGAGGGGCGAGAGGGTGGAGAGGGTGGAGAGAGGGGCGAGAGGGTGGAGAGAGGGGCGAGAGGGTGGAGAGGGTGGAGAGAGGGTGGAGAGGGTGGAGAGAGGGGCGAGAGGGTGGAGAGAGGGGCGAGAGGGTGGAGAGGGTGGAGAGAGGGCCGAGAGGGTGGAGAGAGGGGCGAGAGGGTGGAGAGAGGGGCGAGAGGGTGGAGAGGGTGGAGAGAGGGGCGAGAGGGTGGAGAGAGGGGAGGGAGGGGCGAGAGGGTGGAGAGAGGGCCGAGAGGGTGGAGAGAGGGGAGGGAGGATGATGAGGATTAGGGAGGGAGGTGCAGAGGGTTGAAATGGGGTTGAAATGGGATGGCCTTTTCCGATGGAGAAGCAGAGAGAGTCAGAATACACAGGAGGAGAGAGTTCGAGGACTATTGTGGAGCACAGTGAGCAAATGGCCAGAGTGTTGCGTTTATTACTGCAGCTTTTCAGTGCTGGGATCCTGAGCCATCCTGTGCTGAGGGCTGGCTCTGTGTGGCCCTGCATGGCCACCAGGGCCTCTCCCAAGTGGCCAGTCTACAGGTGGGGCCCTGGACTGAGAGTCGGCTGGGTCATTTACTGGGGGGGGACGGGGGGGGGGGGACAGTCTGACACTATCCACATGCAGCTGCCACACAGGCTGGTGACCGGGACCGGCCCAGGATGCCGGGCTGGGTGGGAAGGAGCGTGCGATCGCCCTGCCGCGTGGAGTACTCAGTCCCAGGGCTTGCGAAGGGAGTCCGCACAGTCTCGAGTTCCTCGCAGACTCTGGTCCAAAGCTGTCTCAAGCTGAGCAGTACACTGACAATCTGCGCACCTTAGAACGAGGCCCAGCGCCTCTCCCCTCCCTGGCCAGCCCCACCGTTACCTGGCAAATGCTGGTGAAAGTGGCCGTGGTGCCTTTGACGGGATGCTCGGCGAAGGTTGTGTACGGTATCTCGTCGCTCCAAGGATTCCAGCGAGTGAAGAAGGATGCCTCGCGCAGTTTGTCCCAATGAACGCGAAGTCCGTGACCTTCTCTCCTGCAGCATTGCAAGACATTGGAGCAACAGTCAACGAGCTGAGTGATTGGACCCGTGTACAGGTCATCACATCCTCAAACACCCCAAAGCACGTTACACCCAACAATTAGCCTTGGAATGCGGTCGAACACAACACAGCAAGATCCCACAAGCAGCAAATGAACGAGTTATCAGATAACCCAGGTTTGGGATGTTTTGTTGTGGGAGAATATTGTCAGGGCACCAGGAAAATTCACTGCCCCTCTTCCAACAGTGCCTTGGAAACTATTGTGTTTTTGAAGCAGAGACAGGGCCTCAGTTTATCCGATCTGAACAGGTGAGGGGATTGAGGGGAGGGGCGGGGGAGGAGAACCGGGGGGGGGTGGGGGGAGGGGAACGAGGGGCGGGGGAGCAAGGGGGGGGGGGGTGCGAGGGAGCAAGCGGCGGGGGGGAGGGGGAGTGGATCAGGGGGTGGGGCGAGAGTGAGGGGAGGAGGGACGAGGGCGGGGTGAGGGGAGGGGAGTGAGGAGATTGCTGGGCCGAAGGGATTTTCCTATTCCTAAGGTTCAATAAAATTGCTAGTGCGTGGGAAAGATTGAGGATTGTTGCTGCTCTGTTCAGGGGGTCAGGAAGCCGCCCATTTCACGGATAAATTCTGGGTAACAGCGAGCAATGGGCCGTGATTTTCCCACCTTGGGTTGGAACCAAATAAGCTGCGGGTTTATTGCAGGTACTGAGAGAGTGAGGCAGGGCAGGTCACGGTGTTTATAACTGCAGGGCTTGTTCGCTCACTTGCCATGATTGAATGAGCAGTGTTTTGTAAACACTGAGCAGAAAGGAGTGAAGCGGACACGAGGTGAGCCGCTGAGTGTTGGATGCGTCTCGACATGCTGTTTCACGATGTGCCTTTCATCCGAGCTCGCTCACTCCAGCTCTGTGTCAACCAGCGGCTGATAGTCATTCACACACAATGCTCAATGGGTAGCTTTACTGATTCGTGCAGTATCCATAGCGACAGTGGAAGGAGCAGGACTTGTTACCGTTAAGCAGATGTAATCAGACCTGAAGCAGGTTGGCCAAAGGGAATAATCAGATGGCTGCGATGGTGAGGATAAATATTCCACTTTCTCTGAACATTATGCACTGCACCAATTGGAAGATGGATCCCCAACTCTGCTACCCAACAGCCAGTGCTGGGGGGGGTCCGTGTGTTGGGGGCCCATGGTGGTGAGGGGGTGGGAGGGGGAGTGAGGGGGTGGGAGGGGGACTGAGGGGGAGGGAGTGAGAGGAGGATGTGGGAGGTGGTGGCGGGAGGGGGTGGAATGGTGTGGGGGAGGGGGAGGGAGTGAGAGGAGGAGGGGGGTCGGGAGGGGGTGCGAGGGGGAGGGTGAGGGGAGGGAGTGGGAGAGGGGGGAGTGGGGAGGGGATGGAAGGGGGAGGGAGAGAGAGAGGGAGGGGGGCAGGTGTGGGAGTGCGAGGTTGGGAGTGGGGCATGGGAGGGTGAGTGCAGGGGGTGTGAGGGTGAATGAGGAGGTGGGAGGGGAGGGGGAGGGAGTGGGAGGGGGGAGGCGGCGGGGAGGGAAGGGGTGGGAGGGAGAGTGATGAGGTTTCCAACCACATTGGCAGTGATGGCTTGCATTGTGTAAGGGCCAGATTGGGGAACATCTCGCGATTAACACTGTACATTAATGATTTGTACAGATATGCTGATGGGTGTTGACTCAGCAGGGCAGCGCGACCCGGCACGGGAGGGGAACCAGTTCCTACCTGTCCCAACCCACGTCACTCCTGGAGAACGTGCTGCTCCAGAAGCCGACCCTGCGGGGGATGGGGGGCTGCCCGAGGGCGGGTGTTCGGGGGCGGGTGTTCAGGGGCGGGTGCCTGGAAGGGGGATAGGAAGGGGAGAAGCTCGGCCCTTGGTCAGCAGCCCTGAAGGTTACATATAAACCTATCAACAATGAACAATGGCAGAAAGGTAATATATCTCAGGAAGGGCCGTGGTCCCTGGAGAACACCACTGTACACTTCCCTCCAGTCTGAAAAACAACTGTTCACCACGACTCTCTACTTTCTGTCTCTGTCTCTGTCTCTGTCTCTGTCTCTGTCTCTGTCTCTGTCTCTGTCTCTGTCTCTGTCTCTGTCTCTGTCTCTGTCTCTGTCTCTGTCTCTGTCTCCATGCTGCCACTGGTCTAACCTAACCCTAACCCTAAAGGCCAACATCCCCAGCATCGAAGCACTGACCACACTCGACCAGCTCCGTTGGGCGGGCCACATTGTCCGCATGCCCGACACGAGACTCCTAAAGCAAGCGCTCTACTCGGAACTCCTTCACAGCAAGCGAGCCCCAGGTGGGCAGAGGAAACGCTTCAAGGACACCCTCAAAGTCTCCTTGATAAAATGCAACATCCCCACCGGAACCTGGGAATCCCTGGCCTAAGACCGCCCAAAGAGCATGCATAAACCAAGCGCAGACAGCGGAAGGAGCGTGCGGCAAACCAGACACACCACCCACCTTTTCCTTCAACCACTGTCTGTCCCACCTGTGACAGAGACTGTAATTCCCGTATTGGACGGTTCAGTCACCTAAGAACTCACTTTTAGAGTGGAAGCAAGTCTTCCTCGATTTCAAGAGACTGTCTATGATGATCCTTTAATCCCATATGATTCAACTTTGCTGCAAGCCTATTATGTGGCACTTTGTCAAAAGCCTTTTGGAAATCCATGTACATTATGTCAACCGCATTGCCCTCATCAACCCTCTCTGTTACCTCATCAAAAAACTTGATCAAGTTAGTCAAGCATGATTTACCGTTAACAAATCCGTGCTAGCTCATTTATTAGCCCATATTTTTCCGAGTGCCAAATAATTTTGTCCCGGATTACTGTCGCTAAAGCTTTCTCCACCCCCGACGTCGGGCTGGTTGGCCGATAGTTGCTGGGTTTACCGCTCTCCTCTTGTTTTGAACAGCGGGTGTAACGTGTGCAATGCTCCAGCCCTCTGGCACCACTCCCATATCCAACGAGGATTGGAAGGTTGTGACCAGAGCCTCCGCAATTTCCTTACTCCCCTCAGCAACCGAGGATGCATCCCACGTGGACCGGTGTAAAACTGTATCAACCAGAAGGTAACTGCCTCATCAAAACCAGTCAGATTGTCAGAAAAATGCAAACTGATGTCACCCCTGCCTGCACAAGACTCGGATGTGACACTGTGGAGTTGGCTTTTGTTGTAAAAACAATCGCTATAAAACATCACCACCACCTTCTCAGGGCAACTAGGGACGGGCAATAAATGCTGGCCTTGCCAGCGATGCCCACATCCCCAGAATATATATATTTTATTTGAATTTCTGTTCTGGTTTTATTGTCCTTTGGCTGCAAACATTACAGAAACCGACCTTCCTTCCTTTGATGTAGGATGGAACTGTTTTTGGCAACAATTACATGGAAGTCTTTTGAGTTTTCGGATTGCACTGAGCGCTGGGCCAGTCGAGACCAGCTGCACTATTTGCACAGTTTCAGCTCATTACCTCAACTCCCACGTTTCAGTGTAGTACTGGTCTCCATAGGAACCAAGCACCTCGGTTTTATAGAAAACAATCTTTGAATGGGACTGTGATTAGGTCATTGTGGAGCACTGTAGGAATTGCGAAAGCATAATGAGGATCTCTGGGGTTTAGCACATGAGACAAATATCTGAAATAGCTCGGGAAGAATGCATTTCAATGGGCCTCTATTTGGGGACACCAGCGCATCGGGAGTATAAGAGCTGGAGCAAGCCACTGCAGCTTCCAGTGCTAGCCGCTCCAGGTGAGCGACGGCTTCGAGGTGGGCGACTGGGTGATGACACCAGGACCCAGGTCGCCGTTTGGAGCATGGGCGGGAGCATCGGCGGGGCCTTGGGTACAGCAGAGGAGTGGTAAGGTCATGGTGGACTTGCAATGGGTGATCGTGGCGGAGGAGTGATCGTGGCTGAGATTCGGTGGGTGATCGTGGCGGAGGTGCGGCCAATGTTTGTGGCGGAGGAGCGGCGAGAGTTCGTGGCGCAGGTGCGGCAAATGTTTGTGGGCGGGGGAGCCGCAAGAGATCGTGGCGGACGTGCGGCAAATGAGGGTAGGGGACCCAGAAGAGCCGAGGGCCCAGGGGCAGCACGGACCTGCCCACACTGTGATATGTGCGCGCACTAGGTCCGTGCAGCAGAGCAGGTCTCCAGTCATCCTGGTTAACCCTTGCCACTGGATAAATTCCGAGCTCTGTCAAGCCCGTGTGGTGGCTGATGTGCAATGGTCACCCCACGTTAAAAAAAATCCATGCACAGGCATCTTCCACCCCCTCAATTGGAGTTCAGGACTGGAACATCGGGTCCCTCATCGAAACACCTGTGAACTCTCGTGGAAGCTAGTCATCCTCGTTCAAGGGACTGCCTATAATTTCAAATGGACTGACTATACAACGGGAGCAAGCAATGAGCTACCTGTTGGGCGACTGAAGGCTTCTCGTCAGGTGATGGGCCAAACCGCGCGGTGGCACTGTTGAATGAGGGAGGAATGTTGGCTGAGGCACCATGAGGGTGCGACAGTCACGGCAATGCCATACTGTGGGAGTGAGGCCTCTGCATGGGCTGTTAGGCCGAGGGCCTGCCTATCTGGTACTTCAGGTGGATGTCAATGTTCCCACAGCACGACTGGAAGAAGAGCAGTGTGTCCTGGACAACATTCCCGCTGCAACCAATACCAATACAAACACTTGGATTGGTCATTCATGGTCTGGGGGAAGCTGACACACAATAGCTCCCAAGGTTAGCCGACAGAACAGATCTGTCCAAAGGAAATCCTTGTGTGGCGGAACCTGGAAATATTTCCATGTAAAGGAGCTATAAGAAATGTAAATAGCTCTTTCTTAGAATCTTATCGCACAGGAGGAGGCCATTCGACCCATCATGCCTCTGCCAGCTCTGTGAAAGAGCTCTCCAATTAGTTCCTCCCCCCTCACTCTTTCCGATTAGCTCTGCAAATCTTTCCCCTTCAACTATTTATCCAATTCCCTTTTGAAAGTTACTATTGGATCTGTTTCACGCAGTGGAACATAGGAACAGGAGGAGGCCACTCAGCCCCTCGAGCCTGTTCCACCATTCAGTGAGATTGTGGCTGTTCTGCGACCTAACTCCATATACCCACCTTTGGCCCATATTCTTTAATACCTTTGGTTAACAGAAAGCTATCAATTTCAAAAATTAACAATTGATCTAGCATTAATTGCTATTTGTGGAAGAGAGTTCCAAACTTCTACCTCCCTTTGTGTGTAGAAGTGTTTCCTAATTTCACTCAACAACAACAACTTGTATTTATATAGCACCTTTAACGTAGTGAAATGTCCCAAGGCGCTTCACAGGAGTATTATGCGATAAAAATTTGACACCGAGCCGCATAAGTAAAAATTAGCGCAGGGCTTGGTCAAAGAGGTCGGTTTTAAGGAGCGTCTTGAAGGAGAAAAGAGAGGTAGAGAGGCGGAGAGGTTTAGGGAGGGGGTTCCAGAGCTTGGGGCCCAGGTAACAGAAGGCACGGCCACCGATGGTTGAGCGATTATAATCAGGGATGCTCAGGAGGGCAGGATTAGAGGAGCGCAGACATCTCCTGCAAGGTCTGGCTCTAATTTTTTAGATGATGCCCCCTAGTCCTACGGGCCAAAATTGCTCCTTTGCACAAGGCTCATTAGTGCCTCTGGCCAGGGCTAACAGGGTAATAAGTGCTTTGTGCCCCGGGACAGGCGGTGGCAGCGATTTGCCTCCGGGCGATGCCAACGACAGCCTCACTTCGCCCTTACAGGGAGGGCTGCGTGTGATCGTCATTTTAATGTCATTGTCGGCCGACTCTGGAGTGGGCCCGACAATGGTGGGCACTGGCCCGGCCCAAAACACTCCCCGGGGGCCCAGTGGGTGGGAGAGAGACAGCCCGACAATGGTGGGCACCGGCCTGGTCCGAAACCCTATCTGGGGGCCCAGTGGGTGGGAGAGAGACAGCCCAACAATAGTGGGCACCGGCCTGGTCCGAAACCCTATCCGGGGGCCCAGTGGGTGGCAGGGAGACGACCCGAGGTTTGGCGGCGTCCTATCCCTTTAATAGAGGAGAGACATTGCGACGCGGCAGCGCTACGCAGAATGACTGGGTCAGCGCAGCTCTGACCTACAGCGGTGCACTCCTGCCTCCCTCTCGCCCCGACAGTGCCCAATTCCAAGCCCCTGCCTCCCTCTCGCCCCGACAACACCCAATTCCGGGCTCCTGCCTCCCTCTCGCCCCGACAACACCCAATTCCGGGCTCCTGCTCCCTCCCACCTCGACAGTGCCCAATTCCGGGCTCCCGACTCCCTCTCGCCCCGACAGTGCCCAATTCCGGGTTCCCGCCTCCCTCCCACCCCGACAACACCCAATTCCGGGCTCCCGCCTCCCTCCCACCCCGACAGTGCCCAATTCCGGGCTCCCGCCTCCCTCTCGCCCCGACAGTGCCCAATTCCGGGCTCCCGCCTCCCTCTCGCCCCGACAACACCCAATTCCGGGCTCCCGACTCCCTCTCGCCCCGACAACACCCAATTCCGGGCTCCCGACTCCCTCCCGCCCCGACAGTGCCCAATTCCGGGCTCCCGCCTCCCTCCCACCCCGACAACACCCAATTCCGGGCTCCCGCCTCCCTCCCACCCCGACAGTGCCCAATTCCGGGCTCCCGCCTCCCTCCCGCCCCGACAACACCCAATTCCGGGCTCCTGCCTCCCTCTCGCCCCGACAACACCCAATTCCGGGCTCCCGACTCCCTCCCGCCCCGACAGCACCCAATTCCGGGCTCCCGACTCCCTCCCGCCCCGACAGCACCCAATTCCGGGCTCCCGCCTCCCTCTCGCCCCGACAACACCCAATTCCGGGCTCCTGCTCCCTCCCGCCCCGACAACACCCAATTCTGGGCTCCCGACTCCCTCCCGCCCTGACAGTGCCCAATTCCGGGCTCCTGCTCCCTCCCGCCCCGACAACACCCAATTCCGGGCTCCCGCCTCCCTCCCACCCCGACAGTGCCCAATTCAAGGCCCCTGTGTGCTGTCACCGGGCGCTAAAACACCTGACCATTTAAATGATGCTCCCCAAACCCAGAGCGGGGCAATTCCCCCCGCTACTCAACTCCCCAACCAGCGGAAATAGTTTCTCTCTATCCACCCTATCTGTTACTGGACCAGTAATCCAGAGGCCTCGACTAATGATCCAGAGAGAGTTAAAATCCCAGCACGGCAGCTGGGGAATTTAAATTCAGTTAATTAAATAAATCTGGAATAAAAAAAATAAAGCTATTGTCAATAATGGTGACGGTGCAACGACCGGATTATTGTAAAAACCCAATGGGTTCACTAATGTCCTTTCGAGAAGGAAATCTGCCGTCCTTACCTGGTCTGATCTATATGTGACTCCAGACCCACAGCAATGTGGTTGACAATTAACTGCCCTCTGAAATGGCGAGTCGCCACCACTTTCTCCAGGGCAATCACGGGATGGGCAAAAAAGGCCAGCGACACCCACATCCCGTGAATTCATTTTTTTAAATCCTTCCTAAATTGTGGTGCCCAGAATCGGACACAGCTCAGGCTTTGCAAAGGTTTGCAGAACTTGCTCACTGTTGCACTCTATGCCTCGGTTTATAAAGCCCAGGTTCCCATATGCTTTTTAAAAAAAAAACATGCTTCTCAAATTGTCCTGCCACCTTCCAAGCTTTCTGTACGTACACCACTCTGTTCCTGCATACCCTTTATAACATTCTGACAGCAATTTACAACCAACGTGGTATAGTGGCTGATGGACTTCTTCAAAACACTGAAGGAACCAGTTTCTCTAGCTCCATCCCTGAATGGTCAAGAATCCATTTGATGATCATTTTGGGGGCGGGGGGGGAAATCATTTGTTCTGGGGATATGGGCAAGCACATGTAATGCTCAGTTCACACTGTCCTGGGAGGGTGGAGATGGACCTCCAGCTTGGCCGGCTGTGGTCCTTGAGGATAGTGTCGGGCAGGGGGGGGGGGGGGGGGGGGATAGTTCCAGGATACTGACCCAGTGACAGAGAAGGAACGGTGAGATATGTCCAAGTCAGGGTGGTGTGTGACTCGAGGAGCTCAGAGGTGATGGTTACCCATCACACTGCTGCTCTTTTATCCATTTTATCAGCTCAAATGCATTTGCGATTGTCTATATTATACTGCATACAATAAAGGCCAGGAGATATCGCAATGGGTCATCTGCTGCTGAAACCCTCATCCATGCCTTTGTTACCTCGGACTTGACTATTCCAACGCACTCCTGGCCGGCCTCCCCCATTCTACCCTACGTAAACTAGAGGTGATCCAAAACTTGGCTGCCCCATGTCCCAACTTGCACCAAGTCCTGCTCACCCATCACCCCCTGTGCTCGCTGACCTACATTGGCTCCCGGTTAAGCATCGCCTTGATTTCAAAATTCTCATCCTCGTCTACAAATCCCTCCATGGCCTCGCCCCTCCCTATCTCTGCAATCCCCTCCAGCCCCACAAACCCTCTCTAATTCTGCCATCCTGAGCATCCCTGCAAGATCAGCCAACTTGTACAGACTGGGGACCGAAGCTGGGCCGACCCAGCCCAGTGCCACAGCAGCCAGTGCCCTGGAACCAGCAGGGGAGATGCACAGAGATACCCATTACCCTGTTCCCCAATACAGCATAAATGGATGTTACGAAACCATCAGGGATCACCTGACCTGTTCCACAAAGTCAAACATAGATCCCAGCTAAACTCTCCTGTTGGCCATAGAACGACAGCAGACTCATCTCACATCATGAGCCAGGACTGGACAAATAACCAGTTTAACGGCGCTCACGGTTACCGATGTGTAAATCGTCCGTGAGGTGCCAATCGGCAAAAGTTGTTGGACGAATTGCGCCGTTCTGCCGTTAGACTCAGCACACCCTCCCTCAACCTCCCTGTGAGTTTCAGGAAATTGCTACACTTGCGCTTTAATTACCCATTCACTCACCGCAGAAAATTAGGGCTGGTACTTAACAGCGTAAGGACTCTTTTAATGAGGAGATTTGTGTTGCTGCAATGCCACTCAACCTCTCTGGCCCGGAAAGGGAACAATTTAAACAGTTAAGTCTCACTCCGACAGCTAGTAAGTTGTTAGAGATTTTTTTCTTACTCTCTCCTTTCTCTCGCTCTCTTAATCCAAACTTTCTTTCACTCTCTTAATTTCTCTTTCAATAACGAATTTGATTCCAATTCACCCCAATTCCTGCTCTGCCCCACTCCAGCATGTGTTTGGCCACGTTTCTCTGTCTTCACTTACTAAACCTCAGCGGTAAACCAGTTGGGCTGTGACAGGAACACCCAGGGGCCAGTTGTCAGTACCTGCGCAGTCTGGCCATGGTTGTGATGGACACCATTACCCCAACAAGCGACTGAGCGCTCAACCAGATCTCAACGATTGATAATCAGTTGGGCCGAATCCAATCTCGGTAATTATTTTCAGCTCTGTACCATAGGAGGCATATAGGAACCCACTTTAATCTCGGGCCCAATGTCTTCCGCCAGATGCGAAGGGGCTGAGTAAGGAAATCAGTTTGGCTTGTGGCGAGGGAGTGAAGCTTCCTATTCTAATCACACACCACTGCCTCTCCTTCCTTGTGTCACCCGTGGCTCAGTGGGCAGCACTCTCGCCTCTGCATCAAAAGGTTGTGGATTGAAGTCCCACTCCAGGGACTTGAGCATGTAATCTACACTGACACTCCCGTGTGGTACTGAGGGAGTGCCGCTCATTAGGAGGAGCAGTACTGAGGGAGTGCCGCACTGTCGGAGGGGCAGTACTGAGGGAGTGCCGCATTGCAGGAGGGGCAGTACTGAGGGAGTGCCGCACTGTCAGAGGGGCAGTACTGAGGGAGTGCCGCACTGTCGGCGGGCAGTACTGAGGGAGTGCCGCACTGTCGGAGGGCCGCACTGTAGGAGGGGCAGTACTGAGGGAGTGCTGCACTGTCGGAGGGGCAGTACTGAGGGAGTGCTGCACTGTCGGAGGGGCAGTACTGAGGGAGTGCTGCACAGTCGGAGGGGCAGTAATGAGGGAGTGCCACATTGTAGGAGGAGCAGTACTGAGGGAGCGCCGCACTGTCGGCGACGGCAGTACTGAGGGAGTGCCGCACTGTAGGAGGGGCAGTACTGAGGGAGTGCTGCACTGTCGGAGGGGCAGTACTGAGGGAGTGCTGCACAGTCGGAGGGGCAGTAATGAGGGAGTGCCACATTGTAGGAGGGGCAGTACTGAGGGAGCGCCGCACTGTCGGCGGGGCAGTACTGAGGGAGTGCCGCACTGTAGGAGGGGCAGTACTGAGGGAGTGCCGCACTGTCGGAGGGGCAGTACTGAGGGAGTGCCGCACTGTCGGAGGAGCAGTACTGAAGGAGTGCTGCACTGTCGGAGGGGCAGTACTGAGGGAGTGCCGCACTGTCGGAGGGGCAGTACTGAGGGAGTGCCGCACTGTCGGAGGGGCAGTACTGAGGGAGTGCCGCACTGTGGAGAGGCAGTACTGAGGGAGTGCCGCACTGTGGAGAGGCAGTACTGAGGGAGTGCCGCACTGTCGGAGGGGCAGTACTGAGGGAGTGCCGCACTGTCGGAGGGGCAATACTGAGGGAGTGCTGCACTGTCGGAGATGCCGTCTCTTGGATGAGACATTAAACCGAGGCCCCGCCTGGCCTCTCAGGTTGACGTAAAAGA
This sequence comes from Pristiophorus japonicus, assembly GCF_044704955.1. Taxonomy (NCBI): domain Eukaryota; kingdom Metazoa; phylum Chordata; class Chondrichthyes; family Pristiophoridae; genus Pristiophorus; species Pristiophorus japonicus. The sequence continues at coordinate 252,078,468 of NC_091982.1, forward strand.
TCCCACGGCGCTATTTTGAAGAAGAGCAGGGGAGTTGTCCTGATGAATATTCATTCCCCAACCAACACCTCTAAAACAGATTATCTGGCCATTATCACATTGCTGTGGGAGCTTGCTGTGTGCAAATTCGCTGCTGCGTTTCTCACATTACAGCAGTGACTACACATGAAAAAGTACTTCATTGGCTGTAAAGCGCTTTGGGACATCCCGGGGTTGTGAAAGGCGCTGGTGTAATTCAAATACTTTCATTCGCCATTGAAGTCAGAGTCATTGCCAGCAGTCAGTAAGGATTGTGTGGCTGCCTCTGTCCTAGCCTCTTGATGTGAAGTGTGGGATCTTGCTGTGCCATGAAAACAATGCAACTACATTTCAAAAGTATTTCATTGACTGAGAAGTGCTTTGGGATGTCCTGAGGATGTGAAAGGCGCTAGATCATAGAAACCGACAGCACAGAAGGAGGCCCTTCGGCCCGCCTGTGCCTGTGCCGGCTCTAGGAAAGAGCAGTTTGCTCAGTCCCACACTCCCGCTTTGTGTCCGTAACCCCGTACCTTCCCCATCCCCAACTCCCTGTAACACTATGGATGGAATCAGTATCCACCACCTCACACACACAGCGTTCCACATCCCCACAACTCTCCGAGTGAAAACATATCTCCCCCCCCCCCGCCCCGATCCTTTGCCGATGATTTTGAATCTCTGACCTCTGACCTCTGGTTATTGAGCCACCCGCCCAGAGAGAATAGTTTCTCTCGATCAAAACCTCTCATCGCCTTGCAAACCTCGATTAGGTCACCTCTTCACCTTCTCTGTTCCAAGGAGAACAGTCCGAACTTTTCCAACCTTTCCTCATAACTGAAGTCCCTCATCCCAGGTAACATCCCAGGTAAACCCCCGCTGTACTCTTTCTGTGACATCTTTCCTGAATGCAGTGCCGAGAATTACCCACAATGCTCCAGCTGAGGCCTAACCAGTGTGTTATAATGTCCCAGCATGATCTCTTTGCTTTTATATTCTATTCCTCTATTTATAAACACAAGTAACCCATAAGCTGCTTTAAGCACCTTATCAACTTGCCCGGCCACCTTTAAGGATTTGTGTACATGGACACCAAGGTCTCTCTGCTCATCTACACTTTTCACAATTGTGCCATTTCTAGTATCCTGACTTTCCATATTAATCCTCCCAAAGTTCATACTTCACACTTCACATTAAACTGCATCTGCCGCGCTTCTGCCCATTTCATCGTCCTGTCCATCATCCTGAAGCCTGTAACTATCCACATCACTATCTACTACATTGGCAAGTTTCATATCTTCTGCAAACATCATAAATGTTCGTTCTTTCGACTGGACCTTAGCAAGCAGTGATGTTCTGTGTGTGCTCTGAGGCAGCACGTGTCTGCAGGCTATTCAACCAGGGGGACTTCACCGATGAGCATGATTCTCCCTGGTCCACACCCGAAGGGTTGTGCAGCTTCGCAGAAAGGAGTGCAAACCCTGGTTGATTGTTCCCTGATTGGGTGAGATTCTCATGAGAGGTTATGATCTCCCACTTAAGAACGTTAGAACATAAGAATTAGGAGCAGGAATAGGCCATTTGACCTTCGAGCCTGCTCCGCCATTCACTGAAATCATGGCTGATCTTCTCCCTCAACTCCACTTTCCTGCACTATCCCCATATCCCTTGATTCTCTTAATATCCAAAAATCTATCGATCTCTTTGAACATAATCAATTACTGAGCTTCCACAGCTCTCTGGGGTACAGAATTCCAAAGATTCACCACCCTCTGAGTGAAGAAATTCCTTCTCACCTCGGTCTTAAATGGCCGACCCTTTATTCTGAGACTGTGACCCCTGGTTTTAGACTCCCCAGCCACAGGAAACATCTTCTCAGCATTAATCTGGTCAAGCCCCTTAAAAATTTTGTATGTTTCAATTAGATCACCTCTCATTCTTCTAAACTCTGGGGAATATCGGCCTAGTCTACTCAATCTCTCCTCATAGGACAAACCCCCCATCCCAGGAACCAGTCTGATGAACCTTCGTTGCTCTCCCTCTAAGGCAAGTATATCTTTCCTTAGGTAAGGAGACCAGAATTGTACACAATACTCCAGGTGTGGCCTCATCAGGGCCTGATATAATTGCAGTAAGCCTTTTTTACTCTTATACTCTAATCCCTTTGTAACAAAAGCTAACATACCATTTGCTTTCCTAATTGCTGCTGAACCTGCATGTTCACTTTCTGTGATTGATGTACAAGGACACCCCGGTCACTCTGAATGCAAACGTTTCCCAGTCTCTCACCATTCCAAAAATATCCTGCTTTGTTTTTCCTACCAAAGTGGCTAACTTCACACTTCCCCACATTGTATTCCATTTGCCATGTTCTTGCCCACTCAGTCAACCTGTCTATATCCCATTGAAGCCTCTTTGCATCCTCCTCACAGCTTACTTTCCCACCTAACTTTGTATCATCAGCAAACTTGGATACGTTGCACTCAGTCCCTTCATCTAAGTCATTGATATAGATTGTGAATAGCTGGGCCCCAGCACCGATCCTTGCGACACCCCACTAGTTACAGCCTGCCAACCCGAAAATGACCCGTTTATTCCTACTCTGTTTTCCAATCCTCAATCCATGCTAATTAGAGACAGAGACAGAGAAAGAGACAGAAACAGAGAACGAGAGAGAGATATTGGAAAGATACAAAGAGACAGATAGGGAGAGCGATGGAAAGCAAACAAAAGAGAGAGAGACAGAGGCAGACAGAGAGAGAGAGTTACAGATAGTGGAAATGAATGTCTCAGATACACACTCCTGGATCATTTCCCCGCTGTCTGCCTCTCCCTCACCCCCAGTCTGAGATCAGCTGAAACAGAAGACGTGGGATCTTGCTGCTCATTGCCTACACTGGGCCAGGACTGGGCCCTGGGTCCACACTGGCACTGGGTCCACACTGGGCCCTGGGTCTACACTGGGCCCACACTGGCACTGGGTCCACACTGGGCCCTGGGCCCACATTGGCACTGGGTCCACACTGGGCACTGAGTCCACACTGAGCACTGGGCCCACACTGGGCACTGGGCCCTGGCCGTTGGTTTTACAGAGTGGTGGAGGGAGGCCAGTCTCTATTTCAGACCTCAGCATGTCAGTGAGAGTGAGACCCATTTATAAAGACTGCTGCGGTACTCTGCATTACATCATTAAAACCATTAACAGCTTCCAGAAACAGGGGAGTGTTGCACAAACAAAATTAAATATGATTTCATCCTTTGTACCAAAAAGAGCTTGAGGCAAAACAAAAGACAGAGGCAATGAGCTGGCAGCTCGTGGCAGCCTGGTGTGCTGCTCCCTTTGCCTGCACTCGGAGCGCCGTGTCTCATTACTGCAGCGGGCACAGATCCTCACCCCATCCCAAGAGATGGAAACCAAACACAGCAAATACCATGACAGATCAGAGAAACTGGGATTGTTCTCCTTAGAGCAGACAGGGTTAAGGAGACATTTAATAAAGGTGTTCAAAACGATGATGTGATTGGATAAGAGTAAATGTGTCCAGGGGCAGGAGGGTTGGTAACCAGAGATTTAAGGTCACTGGCAAAAGAACCAGAGGGAAATGAGGAGAAACGCTTTGACGCAGCGAGTTGTTGTGATCTGGAACGCGCTGCCTGAAAGGGCGGTGGGAGCAGATTCAGTAGTAACTTTCAAATGGGAATTGGATACATGCTTGGAAAGGAGAAATATGCAGGGCTGTGGGGGAGAGCAGGGGGGAGTGGGACTGATTGGATCGCCCTGTCACAGAGCCGGCACAGGCTCAATGGGCCGAATGGCCTTCAAAACGGCCCGATTCTCTGCAGCTTCCTCTTGGTCTGATTGTGCCGACCTGCTCCTCACTGGATGGTGCTGTCTGTTCACTGGGCACCAGCCAGCCTCCTACACATCCCCCACAGCATTGTTAGCCAGATATTCCACCGTGGTGGGCCTGATCCTGTGCCTCCCCCCCACCCCCCCCCCCCCCCAAACTCCCGCCCCCAAACCCTCTCACAAATGCAAGCCTCTTCCACCAGGAGTCACTGGATAGTGATCAGTGCAGGAGCCCGGGGGAGGCAACGGCACCGAGGACCACGGTAATACCCACAGTCCTGCCCAGAGTTCGCTCATCTCCCCACAGACTGATTTACCAGTTACACCTGCACCAACGTAAGCGGTGCTTCACAGCAGGATTAGACTGGGGGGATATTAAAGGGTTCGGTGAGTGAGGTGGAGAGTGGGATTAGACTGGGTGGGATATTAAAGGGTGTGGGGAGTGAGGGGAGAGTGGGATTAGACTGGGTGGGGAGTGAGGGGAGAGTGGGATTAGACTGGATGGGATATTAAAGGGTGTGGGGAGTGAGGGGAGAGTGGGATTAGACTGGTTGGGGAGTGAGGGGAGAGTGGGATTAGACTGGGTGGGATATTAATGGGTACGGGGAGTGAGGGGATAGTGGGATTAGACTGGGTGGGATATTAATGGGTACGGGGAGTGAGGGGAGAGTGGGATTAGACTGGGTGGGATATTAAAGGGTATGGGGAGTGAGGGGAGAGTGGGATTAGACTGGGTGGGATATTAAAGGGTTCGGTGAGTGAGGTGGAGATTGGGATTAGACGGGGTGGGATATTAAAGTCAGTAGACTGTTTATGGGAAAATCTTTTGAGGAACAGCTTCTCGGTATCAAATCTCTATCATCTTAAACAGCTCAATTAAATCATCTCAACTTTTAAACTCTAGGGAATCTGAGCCAAGCTTACGCAACCTGCCTTTGCAGCGTAACCCTTTAACCCTCGGCCTCCCTCTGATACACGGCCTTTGCTGACAGGGTATTTGGCTGGAGGAACGATAGCGGGCGGATCCTCAACCAACAGTGACAGCATTGGGCACTGGTCAATGGGCACTGGACACTGGTCAATGAGGATTGGTCAATGGGAACTGGTCAGTGGGCACTGGACACTGGTCAATGAGGATTGGTCAATGGGAACTGGTCAGTGGGCACTGGTCAATGGGCGCTGGTCAATGGTCCATGGGCACTGGTCCATGAGCACTGGTCAATGGACACTGGTCCATGGTCAATGAGCACTGATCAATGGGCACTGGTCCATGGTCCATGGGCACTGGTTAATGGACACTGGTCAATGGGCGCTGGTCAATGGTCCATGGGCACTGGTCTATGAGCACTGGTCAATGGACACTGATCCATGGTCAATGAGCACTGGTCAATGGACACTGGTCCATGGTCCATGGGCACTGGTCAATGGACACTGGTCAATGGGCGCTGGTCAATGGTCCATGGGCACTGGTCCATGAGCACTGGTCAATGGACACTGGTCCATGGTCAATGGGCACTGGTCAATGGGCACTGGTCAATGGGCACTGGTCCATGGTCCATGGGCACTGGTCAATGGGCACTGGTCAATGGGTGCTGGTCAATGGTCCATGGGCACTGGTCCATGAGCACTGGTCAATGGACACTGGTCCATGGTCAATGAGCACTGGTCAATGGACACTGGTCAATGGGCACTAGTCCATGGTCCATGGGCACTGGTCAATGGACACTGGTCCATGGTCAATGAGCACTGGTCAATGGGCACTGGTCAATGGGCGCTGGACACTGGTCCATGGGCACTGGTCCATGGGCACTGGGCAGCCCTGCTCACTTCTGCCAACTCTAGCTCCATTTGCAACGCCCGAGCTCACATCAAACTGGGAGGGGAAGATTTTTTTTTTGCTGAAAGTGCCGAGGATTGCTGCCTTCCCACTGGGATTCTGTTCAACTTTCAGCACAAAACACAACTGTGACATTGCCTGGAGCGGGTGTGTGTGATTGATGAGAAAGCACACACAGAAATCTCACCAATTAAAAACTGGGAGTGTATGTTTACGTACAAGCTGAGTGAACAGTGACTTTCCCAGCACAGCTCTGCAAGCGACCTGGGAATCACGTCCGAGGAGCATTACCCATTAGTTTGTCGCTTCCCTGCTTCGGATTGCTCCCGGCAGAGGCTACTGTGCGTCTCCTTGTGACGGGGAGGGAGGCTGAGGGAGGTGGGGGTTCCATCGAGGGACTGACCAGGAGTGTGCACGTGGCCGCAGGCACTTCGAGCCACATCCCACCGGGAACACACACCATTTATCACCCAGCCAACCTAGTCTGCTGCCAAAGCACTCCCGCCTCTCCTCTGCTTTACCAGAGCAAATCGTTTCTCTTGATCTACCTATCAAATCCTTTAATCATATTAAACACCTCGATAAGATCACCCCTTAATCTTCTAAACTCAGGGGAATACAAGCCCAGTCTCTACAGCCTGTCCTCATCATTTAACCTTTTCAGCCCCGGTATTATTTTGGGGAATCTGTTCCCCCTCCCCCACTCCGAGGCCGATCTAGCCTCCCTGAGGGGCGGGGCCCAGAACTGAACTCAGTTACTCCAGGGGGGGGGGGTCTGAGCAAGGCTCTGTACACCTGACGCATCACTTCCTCCCCCTTTGTATTCCAGACTCCGAGATAAAGGCCAACAATCCATTGGCCGTTTTCATTGGTTTTTGTCCCCCATACACTGGCTTTTAATGATGTGTGTACACGGGCACCTCAATCCCTCCGCCCCTCCACAGCCCCTAGTCTCTCACCATTGAGAATATATTCCCGTGTTTTCTTGGAACCAAGGGGATGGCCTCACACTGCCTTTACTTGCCACAGTTTTACCCACTCGCTCAATCTGTCTGTCCCCCTCCGTCGCATCCTGCTCCCACCCACAACTCACCTTGCCTTTCAACTTGGCGTCATCTGCCTCCCCTGCTTCGGAGACCCCCCCCCCCCCTCTAACCCCAGGGACTCGCCTCCCTCACACCCCCCTCTAAACCCAGGGACTCGCCTCCCTCACACCCCCCTCTAACCCCAGGGACTCGCCTCCCTCAGACCCCCCTCTAACCCCAGGGACTCGCCTCCCTCACACCCCCCTCTAACCCCAGGGACTCGCCTCCCTCACACCCCCCTCTAACCCCAGGGACTTGCCTCCCTCACACCCCCCTCTAACCCCAGGGACTCGCCTCCCTCAGACCCCCCTCTAACCCCAGGGACTCGCCTCCCTCACACCCCCCTCTAACCCCAGGGACTCACTTCCCTCAGACCCCCCCCCCCTAACCCCAGGGACTCGCCTCCCTCACACCCCCCTCTAACCCCAGAGACTCGCCTCCCTCAGACCCCCCTCTAACCCCAGGGACTCGCCTCCCTCACACCCATCTCTAACCCAAGGGACTCGCCTCCCCCAGACTCGCCCTCTAACCCCAGGGACTTGCCTCCCTCACACCCATCTCTAACCCAAGGGACTCGCCTCCCCCAGACCCCCCCTCTAACCCCAGGGACTTGCCTCCCTCACACCCCCCTCTAACCCCAGGGACTCACTTCCCTCAGACCCCCCTCTAACCCCAGGGACTTGCCTCTCTCACACCCCCCCCTAACCCCAGTGACTCACTTCCCTCAGACCCCCCTCTAACCCCAGGGACTTGCCTCTCTCACACCCCCCTCTAACCCCAGGGACTCCTCACCTCCCTCAGACCCCCCTCTAACCCCAGGGACTTGCCTCTCTCACAGCCCCCTCTAACCCCAGGGACTCGCCTCCCTCAGACCCCCCTCTAACCCCAGGGACTCACTTCCCTCAGACCCCCCTCTAACCCCAAGGACTCCTTGCCTCCCTCAGACCCCCTCTAACCCCAGGGACTCTTCGCCTCCCTCAAACCCCCTCTAACCCCAGGGACTCACCTCCCTCAGAGCCCTCTCTAACCCCAGGGACTCGCCTCCCTCACACCCCCCTCTAACCCCAGGGACTCGCCTCCCTCACACCCCCCTCTAACCCCAGGGACTCGCCTCCCTCAGACCTCCCCTCAAACCCCAGGGACTCACCTCCCTCAGACCCCCCTCTAACCCCAGGGACTTGCCTCCCTCAGACCCCCCCTCTAACCCCAGGGACTCACTTCCCTCAGAGCCCTCTCTAACCCCAGGGACTCGCCTCCCTCACACCCCCCTCTAACCCCAGGGACTCGCCTCCCTCACACCCCCCTCTAACCCCAGGGACTTGCCTCCCTCAGACCCCCCCTCTAACCCCAGGGACTCACCTCCCTCAGACCCCACTCTAACCCCAGGGACTCCTTGCCTCCCTCAGACCCCCCTCTAACCCCAGGGACTCGCCTCCCTCACACCCCCCTCTAACCCCAGGGACTCGCCTCCCTCAGACCTCCCCTCAAACCCCAGGGACTCACCTCCCTCAGACCCCCCTCTAACCCCAGGGACTTGCCTCCCTCAGACCCCCCCTCTAACCCCAGGGACTCACTTCCCTCAGAGCCCTCTCTAACCCCAGGGACTCGCCTCCCTCACACCCCCCTCTAACCCCAGGGACTCGCCTCCCTCACACCCCCCTCTAACCCCAGGGACTTGCCTCCCTCAGACCCCCCCTCTAACCCCAGGGACTCACCTCCCTCAGACCCCACTCTAACCCCAGGGACTCCTTGCCTCCCTCAGACCCCCCTCTAACCCCAGGGACTCGCCTCCCTCACACCCCCCTCTAACCCCAGGGGCTCACTTCCCTCAGAACCCCCTCTAACCCCAGGGACTTGCCTCCCTCACACCCCCCTCTAACCCCAGGGACTCACTTCCCTCAGATCCCCCTCTAACCCCAGGGACTCGCCTCCCTCAGACCCCTCTAACCCCAGGGACTCACCTCCCTCAGACCCCCCTCTAACCCCAGGGACTCGCCTCCCTCACACTCCCCTCTAACCCCAGGGACTCGCCTCCCTCAGACCCCCTCTAACCCCAGGGACTCACCTCCCTCAGACCCCCCCTCTAACCCCAGGGACTCGCTTCCCTCAGACCCCCTCTAACCCCAGGGACTCACCTCCCTCACACCCCCCTCTAACATCAGGGACTCACTTCCCTCAGACCCCCCCTCTAACCCCAGGGACTCACCTCCCTCAGACCCCCCCTCTAACCCCAGGGACTCACTTCCCTCAGACCCCCTCTAACCCCAGGGACTCACCTCCCTCACACCCCCCTCTAACCCCAGGGACTCACTTCCCTCAGACCCCCCCTCTAACCCCAGGGACTTGCCTCCCTCAGACCCCCCTCTAACCCCAGGGACTCACCTCCCTCAGACCCCCCCTCTAACCCCAGGGACTCGCCTCCCTCAGACCCCCCTCTAACCCCAGGGGCTCGCCTCCCTCAGACCCCCCTTCAAACCCCAGGGACTCACCTCCCTCAGACCCCCTCTAACCCCAGGGACTCACCTCCCTCAGACCCCCCCTCTAACCCCAGGGACTCACTTCCCTCAGACCCCCCTCTAACCCCAGGGACTCGCCTCCCTCACACCCCCCTCTAACCCCAGGGACTCACTTCCCTCAGACCCCCCCTCTAACCCCAGGGACTCGCCTCCCTCAGACCCCCTCTAACCCCAGGGACTCACCTCCCTCAGACCCCCCCTCTAACCCCAGGGACTCGCCTCCCTCAGACCCCCCTCTAACCCCAGGGACTCGCCTCCCTCACACCCCCCTCTAACCCCAGGGACTCACTTCCCTCAGACCCCCCCTCTAACCCCAGGGACTCGCCTCCCTCAGACCCCCCTCTAACCCCAGGGACTCACCTCCCTCAGACCCCCTCTAACCCCAGGGACTCACCTCCCTCAGACCCCCCTCTAACCCCAGGGACTCGCCTCCCTCACACCCCCCTCTAACCCCAGGGACTCACTTCCCTCAGACCCCCCCTCTAACCCCAGGGACTCACCTCCCTCAGACCCCCCTCTAACCCCAGGGACTTGCCTCCCTCAGACCCCCATCTGCCTACAATCTATAGGCATTAGAACCCTTACTTGCTGTCACATGACTTCCTCATTCACCTCACCATCTCTCACACTGCTCAGCCCACGTTCATTGGCTTTTCACCTGGTCTATTCAGCAACGTGCGATGTTCTGGAATAATCGGGATTGTTTTAGAAGGGGTGCACAGGTAGTCAAAACAGTTCCCCAGTTAAATATCAAAGTTCAGGGAGTTTCTGATTGTGTGAGTCGAACTTGGAATGAGTTTATTTTTCGGATTTACAGATGGGACTCCAAGAATGACTGGTTGGACTTTGATCAGAGTCCCACAACATACAAGTGCTGTTTAATCTGTTTTGGAGATGTGGGTCAAGGTCACGGTCCCCTAGTATCGCCGGAAGGTTATTTGTGTCTTCCTTAGTGAAGATAGAACCAAAGTATTTGTTCAGTTGGTCTGCCATTTCTTTGTTCCCCATTATAAATTCACCTGAATCCGACTGCAAGAGACCTACGTTTGTCTTCACTAATCTTTTTCTCTTCACATATCTATAGAAGCTTTTGCAGTAAGTTTTTATGTTCCCGGCAAGCTTCTTCTCGTACTCTATTTTTCCCCTCTTAATTAAACCCTTTGTCCTCCTCTGCTGAATTCTAAATTTCTCCCAGTCCTCAGGTTTGCTGCTTTTTCTGGCCAATTTATATGCCTCTTTTTAACACTATCCCTAATTTCCCTTGTTAGCCATGGTTGAGCCACCTTCCCCGTTTTATTTTTACTCCAGACAGGGATGTACAATTGCTGAAGTTCATCCATGTGATCTTTGAATGTTTGCCATTGCCTATCCACCGTCAACCCTTTAAGTATCATTTGCCAATCTATTCTAGCCAATTCACGCCTCAAACCATCGAAGTTACCTTTCCTTAAGTTCAGGACCCTAGTTTCTGAATTAACTGTGTCACTCTCCATCCTAATAAAGAATTCTACCATGTTCTGGTCACTTTTCCCCAAGGGGTCTAGGCACAACAAGATTGCTAATTGGTCCTTTCTCATTACACATCACCCAGTCTAGGATGGCCAGCTCCCTGGTTGGTTCCTCAACATATTGGTCTAGAAAATCATCCCTAATACATTCCAGGAAATCCTCCTCCACCGCATTGCTACCAGTTTGGTTAGCCCAATCAATATGTAGATTAAAGTCACCCATGATACCTGCTGTACCTTTATTGCATGCATCCCTTATTTCTTGTTTGATGCTGTCCCCAACCTCACTACTACTGTTTGGTGGTCTGTACACAACTCCCACTGGCGTTTTCTGCCCTTTGGTATTCCGCAACTCCACCCACACCGATTCCAGATCATCCAAGCTAATGCCCTTTCTTACAATTGCGTTAATTTCCTCTTTAACCAGCAATGCCACCCCGCCTCCTTTTCCTTTCTGTCTTCCTTCCTAAATGTTGAATACCTCTGGATGTTGAGTTCCCAGCCTTGGTCACCCTGGAGCCATGTCTCCGTTATGCCAATTACATCATACCCGTTAACTGCTATCTGCGCAGTTAATTCGTCCACCTTATTCCGAATACTCCTCGCATTGAGGCACAGAGCCTTCAGGCTTGTCTTTCTAACACACTTTGCCCCTTTAGAATTTTGCTGTAATGTGGCCCTTAATGCTTTTTGCCTTAGGTTTCTCTGCCCTCCACTTTTACTTTTCTTCTTTCTATCTTTTGCTTCTGCCTCCATTCTACTTCCCTCTGTCTCCCTGCGTAGGTTCCCATCCCCCTGCCATATTAGTTTAACTCCTCCCCCACAGCACTAGCAAACACTCCCCCGAGGACATTGGTTCCAGTCCTGCCCAGGTGCAGACCGTCCGGTTTGTACTGGTCCCACCTCCCCCAGAACCGGTTCCAATGTCCCAGGAATTTGAATCCCTCCCTTCTGCACCACTGCTCAAGCCACGAATTCATCTGCGCTATCCTGCGATTCCTACTCTGACTAGCACGTGACACTGGTAGCAATCCTTAGATTACTACTTTTGAGGTCCTACCTTTTAATTTAGCTCCTACTCCCTAAATTTGTTTTTTAACCTATATCATTGGTACCTATATGCACCACGACAACTGGCTGTTCACCCTCCCTTTTCAGAATGCCCTGCACCCGCTCCGAGACATCCTTGACCCTTGCATCAGGGAGGCAACATACCATCCTGGAGTCTCGGTTGCAGCCGCAGAAACGTCTATCTATTCCCCTTACAATTGAATCCCCTATCACTATCGCTCTCCCACTCTTTTTCCTGTCCTCCTGTGTAGCAGAGCCAGCCATGGTGCCATGAACTTGGCTGCTGCTGCCTTCCCCCGGTGAGTCATCCCCCTCAACAGTACCCAAAGTGGTGTTTTGCAGGGGGATGACCGCAGGGGACCCCTGCACTACCTTCCTTCCACTGCTCTTCCTGTTGGTCATCCATTCCCTATCTGCCTGAGTAATCTTTTCCTGCAGTAAGACCAACTCACTAAACATGCTATTCACGTCATTCTCAACATTCTCAGAATCCACCCGCAGCTCCAGTGCCGCAATGCGGTCTGTCAGGAGCTGCAGCCGGATACACTTCCCGCATACGTAGTCGTCAGGAACACTGGAAGCGTCCCTGACTTCCCACATAGTACAGGAGGAGCATAACACGTGTCCGAGCTGTCCTGCCATGACTTAACCCCTAGATAAACTTAAATTGGCAACAACAATGCTAAAGGTTACGGGGAGCGAGCAGGGAAGTGGAGGTGAGTCCATGATCAGATCAGCCATGATCTTATTGAATAAGATTCAGACTTGAGGGGCCAAATGGCCTACTCCTGCTCCTATTTCTCATGTTCTTATGAATCATTGACTCACTCACAGATCTCAATAAATGTATACTTTTCAGTGTGTTTCATACCAGAATATTAACGCAAAAAGGCCACGCTGTTTTTTCTCTGAACCCACTGCCTCCCCAGGTGTGGAACGATTCTGTGGTTGATTTTTACCTCATCACATTCCATGATTCATGTACTGAAAATTATTTTTTTTTAACTAATCCATTCTGGCACAGGTTGAATAATAATTGAGGAATGTACAATGAGCCCACGGGAGGCTTCGTTTTGACAATAACTTCTTTTTAAAATAAAAGCACGGTTCCACGTAATGCAGCTGACTGAGTTGCTGCGCCACCCACTGTGGTACTGAGGCCCACAGACCCGGGAGGCGGTTCTCAGGCCTCGCTGTATGCCCAGCCCCGCACCCAGTGGGCGATGCAGGGGCTGCGGGGACTTTCTGCGCTGATTGGGCCGGCGAGAGAGTCTTGTGTGCTGCTGTGGCCATCTCCCCCCAAATGGACCTCATAGGTTGTAAAACACTTTGAGACGTCCGGTGGTTGTGAAAGGCACTATATAAATGCAAGTCTGTCTTTTTTTGCTGTGAGAGCAGACAGGACATCCATCGGTTTAACGTCCCTCCCCTCCCACCCAGTGTAGAACTGCAAGATCCCACTGATCATCTCGATGCCTCGAGAGCTTTAAGTCGGCCATGTGGGTGCAGGACAGGAAGAACGTGTGGGCCAGTGGGTTTTTACAACAATCAGATAGCTTCACGATGTCAGGAAATTACAGATCTTACTGACTCATTTTCCCAATTTGCCACTGCCTTGATCCCCCTTACTACTAGCGGGATCAAGGGGTATGGTGAGAAAGCAGGAAGGGGGTACTGAAGTTGCATGTTCAGCCATGAACTCATTGAAATGCGGTGCAGGCTCGAAGGGCCGAATGGCCTACTCCTGCACCTATTTTCTATGTTTCTATGTTTGAACTCATGACCTGTGGATTGCTGGTCCGCTAACCTACCCTCCAGGTTACTGCACTTTGTGGCACAGGTTCGTGTCCAGGTTAACGCGCTGACACACTACACAGTTGCAGCCCCAGTAAATGTGGCCACAGAAAGTGGGCTGGACAAGGTTGGGAGCCGGGGCTGCAGAACCACACGGTGCCTACTGGTGGCGCCACTGAGACAAAGAGGCTACTCGTGGGTCGCCAGCACCACCATCAGGGGCGCAGTGGTACTGCAGCAGTGTGTCAAGTGGCTCAAACCAGGACCTCCACATCAGTAAAGCAACTACCTTGCATTTATATAGCGCCTTTCACATCCTCAGGGAAATCCCAAAGTGTTCCACAAACAATTAATTATTAGGAAGTGCAGTCTCTGTTGTTTTCTAGGGGCTCACGACAGTCAGTTTGTGCACAGCAGGATGCCACAACACTGAAGAGAGAACGACCGGAATCTCGGCTATTCCGGACGGAGTTGGTTGAGGGGAAATCCCACTTCCCTTGAATACCGGCCGCGGGATCTTTTCAATCCACCTGTGTCTGTCAGCCAGTGGCTCAGTGAGTAGCACTCTCACCTCCGAGTCAGAAGGTTGTGGGTTCAAGTCCCACTCCAGCAACTTGAGCACAAAAATCCAGGCTGACACTCCCAGTGTAGTACTGAGGGAGTGCTGCACTGTCGGAGGGGCAGTACTGAGGGAGCGTTGCACTGTCGGAGGGGTAGTACTGAGGGAGCGCCGCACTGTCGGAGGGGCAGTACTGAGGGAGCGCCGCACTGTCGGAGGGGCAGTACTGAGGGAGCGCCGCACTGTCGGAGGGGCAGTACTGAGGGAGCGCCGCACTGTCGGAGGGGCAGTACTGAGGGAGCGCCGCACTGTCGGAGGGGCAGTACTGAGGGAGCGCCGCACTGTCGGAGGGGCAGTACTGAGGGAGCGCCGCACTGTCGGAGGGGCAGTACTGAGGGAGCGCCGCAATGTCGGAGGTGCTGACATTTGGATGAGACGTTAAACCGAGGCCCCGTCTGCTCTCTCAGAAAGAAAGAAAAAAAAAGCATTTATATAGCGCCTTTCATGTCCACCGGACGTCCCAAAGCGCTTCACAGCCAATGAAGTACTTTTGGAGTGTAGTCACTGTTGTAATGTGGGAAATGTGGCAGCCAATTTGCGCACAGCAAGCTCCCACAAACAGCAATGTGCTAGTGACCAGATAATCTGTTTTTTGAAATATTGATTGAGGGATAAATATTGGCCCCAGGACACCAGGTGGAACTCCCCTGCTCTTCCTCAAAACAGTGCCATGGGATCTTTTACGTCTACCCGAGAGGACAGACAGGGCCTCTGCTTAACGTCTCATCCGAAAGACGGCACCTCCGACAGTGCAGCACTCCATCAGGACTGCCCCTCTGACAGTTCTGCAACCTGTCTGCATAATTTAACGCTTTAGCCCACTGAGCTGTGACTCCTCTGTTCTCCGTCAGTTACTGAGGCTGCTTTCAACCAGAAACATTTAAATTTAATCATTTGCGAGAAGCCGTGGCATTGCGTTGGTGGTGGGTGTGATTGATGGGAGATTTTGGGCAGGAATGAATGAAATCATATCCTGGGCTCTGCCCTGTTCCTGGGAGAGGGGTGTGGAGATTCGCGGAATGGTGAGGAGTCGGTCTCAGGATGTGGGCGGCCTTGGCATGGTGCCCGCCCCGACGTTCCCTGAAGGTACTCAGAGTTGGTGTAGGACTGGAGTCACCTATAGGCCGGGCCGGGTAAGGATGGCAGCTTTCCTTCCCTGAAGGACGTCAGTGACCAGTTGGGATTTTCCCACAATCCGGCAGCTTCATGGTCACTTTTACTGACACCGGCTTTTTAGTTCCAGATTTTTAAACTGAATTCAAATTCTCAAACTGCTGTGATGTGATTTGAACTCATGTTCTCTGGATTATTCGTCCAGGACTCAAAACAAAGGGCAGCCGATAAACGCTGGCCTTGCCAACGACCCCACACTGCCCGCCCGGACCCCGAGTACAGGAGATGTTTCTGGCCCATCGGAGAGACGGGAGATGGTCCAGCACAAACACAGGCCGGCCCGTCACAGAACAGTCCATTAAACACTCACACCAGTCCTCACCATGGGAACTAGTCAGCGATTTATACACAGGCCTTTATACAACTGGACTCCTTCCAATGGGGCCTCTTTATAGAAAGTTAATCTCAGTGTGGCTCTGTCCAGGGCAGACCCTTAACTTGTGACAGGAAGCAAGTTCTGTGCTCAGACCCCCAGCCCCGGGGGTACGGGCAGGGGTGGGGGGGGGCAGGGTCTGTGCTCAGTCCCCGGGGGGTACGGTTAGAGGGAGGGGGGTGGGCAGGATCTGTGCTCAATCCCCGGGGGGTACGGTTAGAGGGAGGGGGGTGGGTAGGGTCTGTGCTCAGTCCCCGAGGGATACAGGGAGAGGGGTGGGGGCAGGGTCTGGGCTCAGTCCCCGGGGGGTACGGTTAGAGGGAGGGGGGTGGGCAGGGTCTGTGCTCAGTCCCCGAGGGATACAGGGAGAGGGGTGGGGGCAGGGTCTGGGCTCAGTCCCCGGGGGGTACGGTTAGAGGGAGGGGGGGGGGGGCAGGGTCTGTGCTCAGTCCCCGAGGGGTACAGGGAGAGGGGTTGGGGCAGGGTCTGGACTCAGTCCCCGAGGGGTACGGGGAGAGGGAGGGGGGAGGCAGGGTCTGGGTTCAGTCCCTGGGGGGCATGGTTAGAGGGAGGGGGGGGCGGCAGGGTCTGTGCTCAGTCCCCGAGGGGTATGGGGAGAGGGGGGGGGCAGGGTCTGTGCTCAGATCCCTAGCCCCGGGGGTACGGGCGGGGGGGGTGCAGGGTCTGGGTTCAGTTCCCAAGGGGTACGGGGAGAGGGAGGGGGGGGGGCAGGGTCTGTGCTCAGTCCCCGAGGGGTATGGGGAGAGTGGGGGGGGGGGGGGGGGAGCAGGGTCTGTGCTCAGTCCCCGGGGGGTACGGGGAGAGGGGGGGGAGGGGGGAGGGTCTGTGCTCAGTCCCCGGGGGGGTACGGGGAGAGGGGGGGGAGGGCAGGGTCTGTGCTCAGTCCCCGAGGGGTACGGGGAGAGAGGGGGGAGGGCAGGGTCTGTGCTCAGTCCCCGAGGGGTACGGGGAGAGGGGGGGGGGGGGAGGGCAGGGTCTGTGCTCAGTCCCCGAGGGGTACGGGGAGAGAGGGGGGGGGGGGAGGGCAGGGTCTGTGCTCAGTCCCCGAGGGGTACGGGGAGAGGGGGGAGGGCAGGGTCTGTGCTCAGTCCCCGAGGGGTACGGGGAGAGGGGGGGGGGGGGGGGGGGAGGGCAGGGTCTGTGCTCAGTCCCCGAGGGGTACGGGGAGAGGCGGGGGGGGGGGGGGGGAGGGGGGGAGGGCAGGGTCTGTGCTGAGTCCCCGGGGGGTACGGGGAGAGGGGGGGGGAGGGCAGGGTCTGTGCTGAGTCCCCGGGGGGTACGGGGAGAGGGGGGGGAGGGCAGGGTCTGTGCTGAGTCCCCGGGGGGTACGGGGAGAGGGGGGGGAGGGCAGGGTCTGTGCTGAGTCCCCGGGGGGTACGGGGAGAGGGGGGGGGGCAGGGTCTGTGCTGAGTCCCCGGGGGGTACGGGGAGAGGGGGGGGAGGGCAGGGTCTGTGCTGAGTCCCCGGGGGGTACGGGGAGAGGGAGTGGGGGCAGGATCTGTGCACAGTCCCCGGGGGGTACGGGGAGAGGGAGTGGGGGCAGGATCTGTGCTCATTATGCAGCACTCTGGGCTCCAGTGTACCTTTGCCTGCGGAAGTCGTCTGTTTATCATTTAACCCACAGATCTCAGGGAAACTCGCGGTTACCCAATGTGAGTTGCTCAGAGGTGGAGAGGGTGACTAACAACAACGTGTATCTATATAGCACCTTTAACGTCGTGAAATGTCCCAAGGAGCTTCAGAGGAGGACTGTGCTATAAGAATTTGGCAGCGAGCTGCACGAGGAGAAATTAACGCAGGTGACCAGAAGCTTGGTCAAAGAGGGAGGTTTTAAGAAGTGTCAGAAAGGAGGGAAAAGAGGTGGAGAGTCGGAGAGGTTTCGGGAGGGAGTTCCAGAGCTTGGGGCCCAGGCAACAGAAGGCACAGCCGGCAATGGTGGAGCGATTATAATCTGGGATGCTCAAGAGGGCAGAATTAGAGGAGCGCAGAGATCTGGGGGTTGTGGGGCGGGAGGGGATTACAGAGATAGGGAGGGGCGAGGCCATGGAGGGAACACGGATGATAATGGGAGGAGTGACTTCTTCCACAGGAAGAGTTTCCCCAGAGTGCACCTTCTGCATCGCATGGAGTTATACTGGGGGGGGGGGGGCACTGATATACTGGGGGGGCACTGATATACTGGGGGGGGGGCACTGATATACTGGGGGGGGGGCACTGATATACTGGGGGGGGGCACTGATATACTGGGGGGGGGCACTGATATACTGGGGGGGGGGCACTGATATACTGGGGGGGGGCACTGATATACTGGGGGGGGGCACTGATATACTGGGGGGGAGGCACTGATATACTGGGGGGGAGGCACTGATATACTGGGGGGGAGGCACTGATATACTGGGGGGGGGCACTGATATACTGGGGGGGGGGGCACTGATATACTGGGGGGGGGCACTGATATACTGGGGGGGGGCACTGATATACTGGGGGGGGGCACTGATATACTGGGGGGGGCACTGATATACTGGGGGGGGGGGCACTGATATACTGGGGGGGGGCACTGATATACTGGGGGGGGGGGCACTGATATACTGGGGGGGGGGCACTGATATACTGGGGGGGGCACTGATATACTGGGGGGGGCACTGATATACTGGGGGGGGGCACTGATATACTGGGGGGGGGCACTGATATACTGGGGGGGGCACTGATATACTGGGGGGGGGGGACACTGATATACTGGGGGGGGGCACTGATATACTGGGGGGGGGGACACTGATATACTGGGGGGGGACACTGATATACTGGGGGGGGACACTGATATACTGGGGGGGGACACTGATATACTGGGGGGGGACACTGATATACTGGGGGGGGACACTGATATACTGGGGGGGACACTAATATACTGGGGGGGGACACTGATATACTGGGGGGGGACACTGATATACTGGGGGGGGGGACACTGATATACTGGGGGGGGACACTGATATACTGGGGGGGGACACTGATATACTGGGGGGGGGACACTGATATACTGGGGGGGGGACACTGATATACTGGGGGGGGACACTGATATACTGGGGGGGGACACTGATATACTGGGGGGGGACACTGATATACTGGGGGGGGACACTGATATACTGGGGGGGGACACTGATATACTGGGGGGGGACACTGATATACTGGGGGGGGGGACACTGATATACTGGGGGGGGGGGACACTGATATACTGGGGGGGGGGGACACTGATATACTGGGGGGGGGGGACACTGATATACTGGGGGGGGGGGACACTGATATACTGGGGGGGGACACTGATATACTGGGGGGGGCGACACTGATATACTGGGGGGGGGGGGGCACTGATATACTGGGGGGGGACACTGATATACTGGGGGGGGTACACTGATATACTGGGGGGGGACACTGATATACTGATATACTGGGGGGGGGGACTGATATACTGGGGGGGGCACTGATATACTGGGGGGGGGGCACTGATATACTGGGGGGGGCACTGATATACTGGGGGGGCACTGATATACTGGGGGGGGGCACTGATATACTGGGGGGGGGCACTGATATACTGGGGGGGGGCACTGATATACTGGGGGGGGGCACTGATATACTGGGGGGGGGGCACTGATATACTGGGGGGGGGGCACTGATATACTGGGGGGGGGACACTGATATACTGGGGGGGGGCACGGATATACTGGGGGGGGGGGCACGGATATACTGGGGGGGGGCACGGATATACTGGGTGGGGGACACGGATATACTGGGGGGGGGGACACTGATATACTGGGGGGGGACACTGATATACTGGGGGGGGGACACTGATATACTGGGGGGGGGGACACTGATATACTGGGGGGGGGAGGGACACTGATATACTGGGGGGGGGGGGGGCACTGATATACTGGGGGGGGGGGACACTGATATACTGATATACTGGGGGGGGGGGGCACTGATATACTGATATACTGGGGGGGGGCGCTCACTGTTATGAGCAGCTCCAACAGCCAGCAAACGAAATCAGGAAATTGTGCGGAGTGAGGATTGGATCCGATCGCGAGTTTGGACAGACGTGTCCCATTCACAGCCAAGCCCTGTTCAAACACAGCGACATTAATGACTGAATTCGCCAATCTGTCTCTGTCACACTTTCCCTCCTTCTCTCTCTCTGCCTCTGTCCTTCTCTCACCCGTCCTATCTCTCCCTCTTACTCTTGCATGTAGTTCTCTCTCTCCCTATCTCTCTATCCCTCCCTTGCTCTCTGCCTCTCTCTGTCCTTCTCCCTCCCTCTCCCCCTCGGTCTCTCTCCCCCTCCCCCCAGCACACACAGCTATGGGACAAAGTTGAGGAGAATGAATGAGGTGCAATGCTTTATTCCGCCCATTCTCAGGACAAGCGCTGATTCGGGATTGCCTGCACAGACAGGCGGGTGTAGATCGCCGAGCTTAAGGCAGGACTCCGCGGCTGGAGGGAGATCGCACAGCAGATCGAGGAGATCCTGGTCTGGGCCTCAGTGCCAGTGTCGGTCAAAGGTGTTCTACACGCCACAGGTGTGTGGCTGTGCCTTGGACAAGCGATGCCGAGGCCCAGGGGGTGAAGGCTCTCGCCCCTCCACCTCTCCCAAACCTCCTCCTGAGCTCCAACCTCACAAATCCAGCCTCTGGCTCCATCCTCGAGCATAACTCCCTCCCCTCACTCCACCACTGGTGGCCGTGCTTTCCATCGCCAGGGACACATGCTCTGGGACACCGTCCTTAAACCCCTCCGGCCCCCGTAAACCTCTCCGCCCCTCCTCCCCCCATAAACCTCTCCGCCCCTCCTCCCTCCATAAACCTCTCTGCCCCTCCACCCCCCATAAACCCCTCCGCCCCCCATAAACCCCTCTGCCCCTCATAAACCTCCCCACTCCTCCGCCCCCCGTAAACCCCTCCACCGCTCCGTCCCCCCATAAACCCCTGCGCCCCTTGTAAACCTCTCCGCCCCTTGTAAACCCCTCCCCCATAAACACTTCCGCCCCCCCGTTAACCTCTCCGCCCCTCCTCCCCTCCTCCCCCCGTAAACCCCTCCGCCCCTCCTCCCCCCGTAAACCTCCCCACACCTCCGCCCCACGTAAACCCCTCCGCCCCCATAAACCTCTCCGCCCCTCCACCCCACGTAAACCCCTCCGCCGCCCCATAAACCTCTCTGCCCCTCCGCCCCCCCGCCCCCCGTAAACCTCTCCGCCCCTCCGCTCCCCATAAACCCCTCCGCCCCCCGTAAACCTCCCCACCCCTCCTCCCCCCATAAACCCCTCCGCCCCTCGTAAACCTCTCCACCCCTCCGTCCCCCGTAAACCTCCCCACCCCTCCGCTCCCCATAAACCTCTCCGCCCCTCCTCCCCCCATAAACCCCTCCGCCCCTCCTCCCCCCATAAACCCCTCCGCCCCTCATAAACCTCCCCGCCCCTCCCTCCCCCGTAAACCTCCCCACCCATCCTCCCCCCATAAACCTCTCCACCCTCTGCCCCCCATAAACCTCTCCACCCCTCCTCCCCCCGTAAACCTCTCCGCCTGTCTGCCCCTCCACCCTCCTGAAAACTCACCTCTTTGACTAAGCTTCTGGTCACCTGTCCTAATCGCTGCTTCTTTGGCTTGGCCTTGATTGGAATCTGCTGGTGCTCTGACGGGGAGGAACGTCGCTCACAACAGTAATTATTAGTAACCGACAGTGTCAGCCGTGCGGTCAGACGGTTGTGGGTTCAAGTCCCACTGCAGGATGGACCCTGAGCCTGGGACGTGGAATCCAGGGCTTCAGCTCACTCCCTGCATTCCCACACCACAGATAAAGCGCACAGCAAGCTCCCACAAACAGCAATGTGATAATGACCAGATCATTTGTTTTTAGAGATGTTGATTGAGGGATAAATATTGAGGGAGAACGCTCATCTTCGAATAGTGCCGTGGGATCTTTACGATAAGAGGGTGCGTTCCGAAGGTGATCAAAGACACGGCTGAATAGATAGGGTGTGAGACGGTGAGTGAGAGCAAGAGACAGAGCGAGAGCGCGAGCGAGAGAGCGAGCGAGAGAGCGAGCGTGAGAGCGAGCGAGAGAGCGAGCGAGAGACAGAGCGAGAGACAGAGCGAGAGAGCGTGAGAGCCAGAGCGAGAGACAGAGCGAGAGACAGAGCGAGAGACAGAGCGAGAGACAGAGCGAGAGACAGAGCGAGAGAGCGAGAGACAGAGCGAGAGAGCGAGAGAGCGAGAGACAGAGCGAGAGACAGAGCGAGAGAGCGAGAGACAGAGCGAGAGAGCGAGAGACAGAGCGAGAGAGCGAGAGACAGAGCGAGAGCGAGAGACAGAGCGAGAGAGCGAGAGACAGAGCGAGAGAGCGAGAGACAGAGCGAGAGACAGAGCGAGAGAGCGAGAGACAGAGCGAGAGAGCGAGAGACAGAGCGAGAGAGCGAGAGACAGAGCGAGAGACAGAGCGAGAGAGCGAGAGACAGAGCGAGAGAGCGAGAGAGCGAGAGACAGAGCGAGAGACAGAGCGAGAGACAGAGCGAGAGACAGAGCGAGAGAGCGAGAGACAGAGCGAGAGACAGAGCGAGAGAGCGAGAGACAGAGCGAGAGAGCGAGAGACAGAGCGAGAGAGCGAGAGACAGAGCGAGCGAGAGAGCGAGCGAGAGAGCGAGAGACAGAGCGAGAGACAGAGCGAGAGACAGAGCGAGAGACAGAGCGAGAGACAGAGCGAGAGACAGAGCGAGACAGAGCGAGAGAGCGAGAGACAGAGCGAGAGAGCGAGAGAGCGAGAGACAGAGCGAGAGAGCGAGAGACAGAGCGAGAGAGCGAGAGACAGAGCGAGAGAGCGAGAGACAGAGCGAGAGAGCGAGAGACAGAGCGAGAGACAGAGCGAGAGAGCGAGAGACAGAGCGAGAGAGCGAGAGAGCGAGAGACAGAGCGAGAGACAGAGCGAGAGAGCGAGAGACAGAGCGAGAGACAGAGCGAGAGACAGAGCGAGAGACAGAGCGAGAGACAGAGCGAGAGACAGAGCGAGAGAGCGAGCGAGAGAGCGAGCGAGAGACAGAGCGAGAGAGCGAGAGACAGAGCGAGAGAGCGAGAGACAGAGCGAGAGAGCGAGAGACAGAGCGAGAGAGCGAGCGAGAGAGCGAGCGAGAGACAGAGCGAGAGACAGAGCGAGAGAGCGAGCGAGAGACAGAGCGAGAGACAGAGCGAGAGAGCGAGCGAGAGAGCGAGCGAGAGACAGAGCGAGAGAGCGAGAGACAGAGCGAGAGAGCGAGAGACAGAGCGAGAGAGCGAGAGACAGAGCGAGAGAGCGAGAGACAGAGCGAGAGAGCGAGCGAGAGAGCGAGCGAGAGAGCGAGCGAGAGAGCGAGCGAGAGACAGAGCGAGAGACAGAGCGAGAGACAGAGCGAGAGACAGAGCGAGAGACAGAGCGAGAGACAGAGCGAGAGACAGAGCGAGAGAGCGAGCGAGAGACAGAGCGAGAGACAGAGCGAGAGACAGAGCGAGAGACAGAGCGAGAGACAGAGCGAGAGACAGAGCGAGGGAGCGAGAGACAGAGCGAGGGAGCGAGAGACAGAGCGAGGGAGCGAGAGACAGAGCGAGGGAGCGAGACAGAGCGAGGGAGCGAGAGACAGAGCGAGGGAGCGAGAGACAGAGCGAGGGAGCGAGAGACAGAGCGAGGGAGCGAGAGACAGAGCGAGGGAGCGAGAGACAGAGCGAGGGAGCGAGAGACAGAGCGAAGGAGCGAGAGACAGAGCGAGGGAGCGAGAGACAGAGCGAGGGAGCGAGAGACAGAGCGAGGGAGCTAGAGACAGAGCGAGGGAGCGAGAGACAGAGCGAGGGAGCGAGAGACAGAGCGAGGGAGCGAGAGACAGAGCGAGGGAGCGAGAGACAGAGCGAGGGAGCGAGAGACAGAGCGAGGGAGCGAGAGACAGAGCGAGGGAGCGAGAGACAGAGCGAGGGAGCGAGAGACAGAGCGAGGGAGCGAGAGACAGAGCGAGAGACAGAGCGAGAGAGCGAGAGAGCTAGAGACAGAGCGAGGGAGCGAGAGACAGAGCGAGGGAGCGAGAGACAGAGCGAGGGAGCGAGAGACAGAGCGAGGGAGCGAGAGACAGAGCGAGGGAGCGAGAGACAGAGCGAGGGAGCGAGAGACAGAGCGAGGGAGCGAGAGACAGAGCGAGGGAGCGAGAGACAGAGCGAGAGACAGAGCGAGAGAGCGAGAGAGCGAGAGAGCGAGAGAGCGAGAGAGCGAGAGACCGAGAGGCAGAGCGAGAGGCAGAGCGAGAGGCAGAGCGAGAGGCAGAGCGAGAGACAGAGCGAGAGGCAGAGCGAGAGGCAGAGCGAGAGGCAGAGCGAGAGGCAGAGCGAGAGAGCGAGAGACAGAGCGAGAGAGCGAGAGACAGAGCGAGAGAGCGAGAGACAGAGCGAGAGACAGAGCGAGAGAGCGAGAGACAGAGCGAGAGAGCGAGACAGAGCGAGAGACAGAGCGAGAGACAGAGCGAGAGACAGAGCGAGAGACAGAGCGAGAGACAGAGCGAGAGACAGAGCGAGAGAGCGAGAGAGCGAGAGGCAGAGCGAGAGAGCGAGACACAGAGCGAGAGAGCGAGACACAGAGCGAGAGAGCGAGACACAGAGCGAGAGAGCGAGACACAGAGCGAGAGAGCGAGACACAGAGCGAGAGAGCGAGACACAGAGCGAGAGAGCGAGACACAGAGCGAGAGAGCGAGACACAGAGCGAGAGAGCGAGACACAGAGCGAGAGAGGGCTGGTCTTCGAGAAAGGCAGTTAACGTTGCTGCTCTCGAGTCTCCGGAAATTCCCCTGGAAGTGAAGAAAGCCCAAAGCTGACTGGAGCTCTGGTAGATTCTACATTCAATGTACGAAGTTCTACTCTGCACCTTGGGAGCATTTCTGTTCTCGGTCTCTGGTGCAGGACGAGAGGTTTGAAGCCTCAGTGATTGTATGGTGCCTGCAGCCAGTGAGATGGTATCGATGAAACAAGTGCTGCCCAGCCCAGCTCTGCTAACATCAGGGGCCCACAACCTGTTCAAACACGTCTCCATTCTCCTCCAACCTCATTTGCCTATTGCCATCCCTGCTCATCATTTGCATATGTGAGCTGATTCAGCCAGGCACCAGTCAGGACCTAGCGTCCAGCACCTTGGCCCACGGGACAGCTCCACACCGGCTCTCCACTGGGTGCAGGACCAGCCTCACCAGACAAAACCAACTCCGGGGACCGGACTCCAAACATAACAAAGGGACAGGGTGGGAGGCTCCTGCAGTGCTCGAGTGCTTCACCTCCAGGTGGGACTTGCCCACTGCTTGGGTTTCAGAGCAGCCTGGCTGTAGAGGGCGAAAAGCCCAGGGTCAAACCGACCTTCTCCTGCGTCTGACGTTAGTGGTGGGATCGGCGGACTCAGTTGGCATCTGATCACCTTCCTTGGGCATGTTTCATTGAACATTAAATGCCCAACCGCGCCAAAACTGGCCCTCATTCAGCTCCACCTTCAACGTGGTCCCAAGGTGCCAACACTCGGTCATACGCAGCACGAGAGACGGAGCAGGAAGGATTGCTGAATGAGCAGCAGACAGGTACAGATAAAGCACGGGGCCCTGTACACTATGATGAGCGCAAGAGCCGGGACAGATTCACGTACGTTTACAAACCGGCACAGAAATCCAGCTGGATGGCCATAATCGGCGCCTGCATCACAACACTGACACGGCAACTGACCTGTGACCTGTACCCATGCTGGGTCTTCAGCCTACACCCAGCTCTCCTTTCCGCTGAAGGCAGCCACTGAGGGTGGAATGCTCTTCCACAACCAAAGCCATCTCCCAGCAGGCTAGCCGAGGGTCACGCCACTGGAGGGAACCCAGCCCGCCTGTTCCACCACAGCGACGGGCACTTCAGGTGGGCCCAACCTCGGCCGCACCGAATACACTCACACACACAAGAACATAAGAAATAGGAGCAGGAGTAGGCCATTTGGCCCCTCGAGCCTGCTCCACCATTTAATAAGATCATGGCTGATCTGATCATGGACTCAGCTCCACTTCCCTGTCCGCTCCCCATAACCCTTTACTCCCTTATCGCTCAAAAATCTGTCTATCTCCGCCTTAAATATATTCAATGACCCAGCCTCCACAGCTCTCTGGGGCAGAGAATTCCACAGATTTACAACCCTCTGAAAGAAGAAATTCCTCCTCATCTCAGTTTTGAATGGGCGGCCCCTTATTCTGAGACTATGGCCCCCAGTTTTAGTTTCCTCCATGAGTGGAAATATCCTCTCTGCATCCACCTTGTCGGGCCCCCTCATTATCTTATGTTTCAATAAGATCACCTCTCATTCTTCTGAACACCAATGAGTACAGGCCCAAACTGCTCAACCTATCTTCATAAGTCAACTCCCTCATCTCCCGAATCAACCGAGTGAACCTTCTCTGAACAGCCTCCAATGCAAGTATATCCTTCCTTAAATACGGAGACCAAAACTGTACGCAGTACTCCAGGTGTGGCCTCACCAATACCCTGTACAGTTGTAGCAGGACTTCTCTGCTTTTATACTCTATCCCCTTGCAATAAAGGCCAACATTCCATTTGCCTTCCTGATTACTTGCTGTACCTGCATACTAACTTTTTGTGTTTCAAGCACAAGGACCCCCAGGTCCCTCTGCACTGTAGCACTTTGCAGTTTTTCTCCATTTAAATTAGAATTTGCTTTTCTATTTTTTCGGCCAAAGTGAATAACCTCACATTTTCCCACATTATACTCCATCTGCCAAATTTTTTCCCACTCACTAACCTGTCTATATCCCGTTGCAGATTTTTTGTGTCCTCCTCACAATTTGCTTTCCCACCCATTTTGAATCATCAGCAAACTTGGCTACATTACACTCGGTCCCTTCATCCAAGTCATTAATATAGATTGTAAATAGTTGAGGACCCAGCACCGATCCCTGCTGCACCCCACTAGTTACTGTTTGCCAACCGGATAATTACTCATTTATCCCGACTCGCTGTTTTCTGTGAATTAGCCAATCCTCTATCCATGCTAAAATATTACCCCCAACCCCGGGAACTTTTATCTTGTGCAGTAACCTTTTATGTGGCACCTTGTCGAATGCCTTCTGGAAATCCAAATACACCACATCCACTGGTTCCCCCTTATCCACCCTGCTCGTTACATCCTCAAAGAACTCCAGCAAATTTGTCAAACATGATTTCCCTTTCATAAAACCATGCTGACGCTGCTTGATTGAATTATGCTTTTCCAAATGTCCCGCTACTGCTTCCTTAATAATGGACTCCAACATTTTCCCAACGACAGATGTCAGGCTAACTGGTCTATAGTTTCCTGCTTTCTGTCTGCCTCCTTTTTTAAATAGTGGCGTTACATTTGCGGTTTTCCAATCCGCTGGGACTGCCCCAGAATCCAGGGAATTTTGGTAGATTACAACCAATGCATCCACTATCTCTGCAGCCACTTCTTTTAAGACCCTAGGATGTAAGCCATCTGGTCCAGGGAACTTGTCTGTCTTTAGTCCCATTATTTTACCGAGTACTATTTCTTTAGTGATAGTGATTGTATTAAGTTTCTCCCTCTCTATAGACTGTCGATTATCCACTATTGGGATGATTTTAGTGTCTTCTACCATGAAGACCGATACAAAATATTTGTTCAGTGTCTCTGCCATTTCCCAGTTCCCCATTATTGATTCCCCAGTTTCATCCTCCAGGGGACCCAATCGCACATGCTGGGAGCAGGAACCCTGATTTTTTTTCAAAACCTGTGCTAGCTCAGGTGTTAGCCATGGCTCAGTGGGTAGCAGCCTCGCCTCTGAGTCAGAAGCTCGTGGGTTCGAGTCCCACTCCAGGAACTTAAGCACTCCCAGTGCAATACTGACAGAGCGCCGTACTATCACTCCAACAATGCGGCGCTCCCTCAGTACAGCCCCTCCGACAGTGCGGTGCTCCCTCAGTACAGCCCCTCCGACAGTGCGGTGCTCCCTCAGTACTGCCCCTCCGACAGTGCGGCGCTCCCTCAGTACTGCCCCTCCGACAGTGCGGCGCTCCCTCAGTACAGCCCCTCCGACAGTGCGGTGCTCCCTCAGTACTGCCCCTCCGACAGTGCGGCGCTCCCTCAGTACTGCCCCTCCGACAGTGCGGCGCTCCCTCAGTACTGCCCCTCCGACAGTGCGGCGCTCCCTCAGTACAGCCCCTCCGACAGTGCGGTGCTCCCTCAGTACTGCCCCTCCGACAGTGCGGCGCTCCCTCAGTACTGCCCCTCCGACAGTGCGGCGCTCCCTCAGTACTGCCCCTCCGACAGTGCGGCGCTCCCTCAGTACTGCCCCTCCGACCCCCACCCCATCCCCCTCACTGTGCTGTTTCCAATATCCATCTATTGTGTGGAAACTGCGGCACTGGAGCGAGGTGGGATTGAGAACCCGTGAAAGTGTCCAATGCTGGATGTGAGGAGAGGGGAGGGGAGGAGCGAGGGGGAGGGGGAGGGGAGGAGCGAGGGGGAGGGGAGGAGCGAGGGGGAGGGGAGGAGCGAGGGGGAGGGGAGGAGCGAGGGGGAGGGGAGGAGCGAGGGGGAGGGGAGGAGCGAGGGGGAGGAGCGAGGGGAGGGGGAGGAGCGAGGGGAGGGGGAGGAGCGAGGGGAGGGGGAGGAGCGAGGGGAGGGGGAGGAGCGAGGGGAGGGGGAGGAGCGAGGGGAGGGGGAGGAGCGAGGGGAGGGGGAGGAGCGAGGGGAGGCGAATGCGATTTGGAGCAGGAGCTACACACATACACAGGATGTGGTGCCAGTATACAGGATGTACCGAGCCAATCAATGCCACCGATACCTGGGCATGTTTAACAGTCAGACATTCTTTATCCACTATTTTAACACTGGCTTTAATCCATTCAAAATAAACTCCCGCATCAAAATAGCATACAGACAAAATGTTTGGGGTGAAACCCTCACCCATGCCTTTGTTACCTCTAGATTGACGATTCCAATGCACGCCTGGCTGGCTTCCTACATTCTAACCTACGTAAACCCGAGGTGATCCAACACTCGGCAGCCCGTGTCCTAACGCGCACCAAGTCCCGCTCACCCATCAGCCCCTGCGCTCGCTGACCGCCACCGGCTCCCGGTTAGCTCACGGCTCGATTTCAAAATTCTCCCCCTGGTTCTCAAATCCCTCCGCGGCCTCGCCCCTCCCCATCTCAGTAATCTCCTCCGGCCCCACAACTTCCCCCGAGGCGCCTGCCCTCCTCAGCACCCCTGAGTGTACTGCGTGATAGGCGCTATACAAATGCAGGTTGTTGTTGAGCTGTCACAGTCTGGTGTCAGCGACAGCTGCGTCTGAAGTCACCATTGGCCGCTCCCCCCCACCCCCACACAGCTGGTCCCTCGGGTCACATGTGGATAGGGCGGAGACCGAATCCCAGAGCGTGTGTCGCTGGAGTGACGGGTGCAGAGATCGCGAGCACGCGAAGCCAAGTGCAGCAATTCGCCAAAACCTGCCCGAGGCTGCCCCCCGCTGGCCGCTCAGGGAGCAGCAGCCGCACTGCAGGGTCGCAGATATTTCCAATTCCAGTTCCCTGAACCGAGAGCAGAATATCGGCATCCCGTTAACTCAGTCAGCACTGAAGGCTCAGGTCAGCGATGGCCGGGATCTTTATGGGATGGCTGGGAAATGAAGGGCACCTTCTCCTCTCGCTCGGTCGCTGCAGCCTCGGCACGGAGGTGCAGAGTCTCGGCGGAAAGCTTTGCAACAACACAAACAGCCACTCGGCTCCACAGGGAACCAAATCTCAACCAGGGGGAACACGCAATCCCCCCGTCACTGCGATCATCCTTCCAGGAATTACAGGTGGTATTTTGCAGACTTGTTTTTATGACCTGGGTACAAACACTGCCAACAGTAGCAGCACCCAGCACCCGGGCCCCAGACCTTGCTGCAACCCTATCATCAGCAGCATTTCTGGCATTGGGTGGGGGCGGGAATGGTGGGGGGGGGGTCTGGGCGAGGGGGTCCGGGCAGACAGCCTACCTGGTGATGGAGCGCTCCGGGAAGGCGAATGGCCCAGCACAGATCCTGTCGATGTAGTTCAGTGGGACCCTCCGGCAATGCTCGTACATGAGCATCATGAAATCGTACTTGCAGATGAGCAGGGATCTGTCGGTGATCAGCACAATGCGTTCCTTCTCGTTGTTCCAGTGATCAATCCTGCAACAGGACACAAGCTGCAGAGTCAGTCTCGCCGCCCAGCGCGGGAACACAATCCGGAACAAGACCCCCGCACCCCCCCCGAGCCCGGCCACAATAACCCAGCGCTCACCCCACCGGCCAATCAGCCGCCCTCCCGTCACACCTGTAACATTCACCTGACCAGGGGGGAGAGAGAGTGGGGGGGGGAGAGAGAGTGGGGGGGGGGGAGAGAGAGTGGGGGGGAGAGAGAGTGGGGGGAAAGAGAGAGTGGGGGGGGGGAAAGAGAGAGTGGGGGGGGGGAGAGAGAGTGGGGGGGAGAGAGGGGGCGTGTGGGGGGGGGAGAGGGGGCGTGTGGGGGGGAGAGAGGGCGTGTGGGGGGGGAGAGAGGGGGCGTGTGGGGGGGTAGAGAGGGGGCGTGTGGGGGGGGAGAGAGGGGGCGTGTGGGGGGGGAGAGAGGGGGCGTGTGGGGGGGGGAGAGAGGGGGCGTGTGGGGGGGGAGAGAGGGGGCGTGTGGGGGGGGAGAGAGGGGGCGTGTGGGGGGGAGAGAGGGGGCGTGTGGGGGGGGAGAGAGGGGGCGTGTGGGGGGGGAGAGAGGGGGCGCGTGGGGGGGAGAGAGGGGGCGTGTGGGGGGGGAGAGAGGGGGCGTGTGGGGGGGGGAGAGAGGGGCGTGTGGGGGGGGAGAGAGGGGCGTGTGGGGGGGGGAGAGAGGGGCGTGTGGGGGGGGGAGAGAGGGGCGTGTGGGGGGGAGAGAGGGGGCGTGTGGGGGGGAGAGAGGGTGCGTGTGGGGGGGGGGGAGAGAGGGTGGGGGGGAGAGAGGGGGCGTGGGGGGGGGAGAGAGGGGGCGTGGGGGGGGGGGAGAGAGGGGGCGTGGGGGGGGGAGAGAGGGGGCGTGGGGGGGGGGGGAGAGGGGGCGTGTGGGGGACGTGTGGGGGGGGGAGAGAGGGAGCGTGTGGCGGGGGAGAGAGGGGGCGTGGCGGGGGAGAGAGGGGGCGTGGCGGGGGAGAGAGGGGGCGTGGCGGGGGAGAGAGGGGGGAAGAGAGGGGGCGTGTGGGGGGGAAGAGAGGGGGCGTGTGGGGGGGAAGAGAGGGGGCGTGTGGGGGGGAAGAGAGGGGGCGTGTGGGGGGGAAGAGAGGGGGCGTGTGGGGGGGAAGAGAGGGGGCGTGTGGGGGGGAAGAGAGGGGGCGTGTGGGGGGGGAAGAGAGGGGGCGTGTGGGGGGGGAAGAGAGGGGGCGTGTGGGGGGGGGAAGAGAGGGGGCGTGTGGGGGGGGGAAGAGAGGGGGCGTGTGGGGGGGAAGAGAGGGGGCGTGTGGGGGGGGAAGAGAGGGGGCGTGTGGGGGGGGAAGAGAGGGGGCGTGTGGGGGGGGAAGAGAGGGGGCGTGTGGGGGGGGAAGAGAGGGGGCGTGTGGGGGGGGAAGAGAGGGGGCGTGTGGGGGGGGAAGAGAGGGGGCGTGTGGGGGGGGAAGAGAGGGGGCGTGTGGGGGGGGAAGAGAGGGGGCGTGTGGGGGGGGAAGAGAGGGGGCGTGTGGGGGGGAAGAGAGGGGGCGTGTGGGGGGGAGAGAGGGGGCGTGTGGGGGGGAGAGAGGGGGCGTGTGGGGGGGAGAGAGGGGGCGTGTGGGGGGGGGACGTGTGGGGGGGGACGTGTGGGGGGGGACGTGTGGGGGGGGACGTGTGGGGGGGGACGTGTGTGGGGGGGGACGTGTGGGGGGGGACGTGTGGGGGGGGGACGTGTGGGGGGGGGACGTGTGGGGGGGGGAAGAGAGGGGGGGGAAGAGAGGGGGCGTGTGGGGGGGAGAGAGGGGGCGTGTGGGGGGGAGAGAGGGGGCGTGTGGGGGGGAGAGAGGGGGCGTGGGGGGGAGAGAGGGGGCGTGTGGGGGGGGAGAGAGGGGGCGTGTGGGGGGGGAGAGAGGGGGCGTGTGGGGGGGAGAGAGGGGGCGTGGGGGGGGAAGAGAGGGGGCGTGTGGGGGGGAAGAGAGGGGGCGTGTGGGGGGGAAGAGAGGGGGCGTGTGGGGGGGAAGAGAGGGGGCGTGTGGGGGGGAGAGAGGGGGCGTGGGGGGGAGAGAGGGGGCGTGTGGGGGGGAGAGAGGGGGCGTGTGGGGGGGAAGAGAGGGGGCGTGTGGGGGGGAAGAGAGGGGGCGTTTGGGGGGGAAGAGAGGGGGCGTTTGGGGGGGGGAAGAGAGGGGGCGTGGGGGGGAAGAGAGGGGGCGTGGGGGGGAGAGAGGGGGCGTGGAGGGGGGGGAGAGAGGGGGCGTGGGGGGGAAGAGAGGGGGCGTGGGGGGGGGGAAGAGAGGGGGCGTGGGGGGGGGAGAGAGGGGGCGTGGGGGGGGGGGAGAGAGGGGGCGTGGGGGGGGGAGAGAGGGGGCGTGTGGGGGGGGGGGGGGGGGGAGAGGGGGGGGCGTGTGGGGGGGGGGGGGGGGCGTGTGGGGGGGGAGAGGGGGGCGTGGGGAGGGTGGGGCGTGTGGCGGGGGAGAGGGGGGGCGTGGGGAGCGTGTGGGGGGGGGAGAGAGGGGGCGTGTGGGGGGGGGAGAGAGGGGGCGTGGGGGGGGGGGAGAGAGGGGGCGTGGGGGGGGGGAGAGAGGGGGCGTGGGGGGGGGGGGGGGAGAGAGGGGGCGTGGTGGGGGGGGAGAGAGGGGGCGTGTGGGGGGGGGGAGAGAGGGGGAGAGAGGGGGCGTGTGGGGGGGGGAGAGAGGGGGCGTGGGGGGGGGGGAGAGAGGGGGCGTGTGGGGGGGGGAGAGAGGGGGCGTGTGGGGGGGGGAGAGAGGGGGCGTGTGGGGGGGGAGAGAGGGGGCGTGGGGGGGGGGAGAGAGGGGGCGTGGGGGGGGGGAGAGAGGGGGCGTGGGGGGGGGAGAGAGGGGGCGTGGGGGGGGGGGGGAGAGAGGGGGCGTGTGGGGGGGGAGAGAGGGGGCGTGTGGGGGGGGAGAGAGGGGGCGTGTGGGGGGGGGGAGAGAGGGGGCGTGTGGGGGGGAGAGAGGGGGCGTGTGGGGGGGAGAGAGGGGGCGTGTGGGGGGGAGAGAGGGGGCGTGTGGGGGGGAGAGAGGGGGCGTGTGGGGGGGGAGAGAGGGGGCGTGTGGGGGGGGAGAGAGGGGGCGTGTGGGGGGGGAGAGAGGGGGCGTGTGGGAGGGGAGAGAGGGGGCGTGTGGGGGGGGAGAGAGGGGGCGTGTGGGGGGGGGAGAGAGGGGGCGTGTGGGGGGGGAGAGAGGGGGCGTGTGGGGGGGGAGAGAGGGGGCGTGTGGGGGGGAGAGAGGGGGCGTGTGGGGGGGGAGAGAGGGGGCGTGTGGGGGGGGAGAGAGGGGGCGTGTGGGGGGGGAGAGAGGGGGCGTGTGGGGGGGAGAGAGGGGGCGTGTGGGGGGGGAGAGAGACAGATTGGGGGATCAGAGAGAGAGTGGGGGGAGAGAGAGAGAGTGTGTGTGGGGCCGGGGAAAGAGAGAGCGAGAGAGAGAGGATGGGGGAAAGAGAGTAGGGACAGAGAGAGAAAGGGAGAGTGTGTGGGGGGTAGAGAGAGAGAGAGAGTGGGTGGAAGGGGGGAAGAGAGAGAGCGAGAGATAGAGATACAGATAGAGTGAGTGAGTGGGGGGTGAGGGAGAGACAGACAGTGGGGAGAGCGGGAGACAGGGGTGGGGGGAAGAGAGAGAGTGGGTGAAAGAGGGAGAGAGAATGGGTGAAAGAGGGAGAGAGAGAGACAGAGAGAGTGGGGGAGACAGAGACTGGGGGGCAGATGGAAAGAGAGAGAGGGAGGGAGAGTGAGGGGAGAGAGAGTTGGTGGGGTGGAAGAGAGAGAGAGAGAGAGGAAGAGACACGAGACAGAAGGAATGGGATGAGAGACACAGAGAGAGAGAGAGAAAAAGTGAATTGGGGGGGTAGATAGAGAGAGAGAGAGTGGGGTGGAGAGAGAGAGAGAGAGAGTGAGTGGGAGGGAGAAATTGAGAGAGGGAGAGAGGGTGCGGGACGAGTGGGGGGGGGGGGAAAGAGAGGGAGAGAGAAAGTGTGAGGGGGAGAGAGAGATGGGGCGGGGAGAGAGAGAGAGAGAGAGATAGAAAGGGGGAGGGAGAGAGAGAGAGTGAGTGTGAGGGGGAGAGAGAGAGAGAGAGAGAGAGAGAGTGAGTGGGGAGAGAGACAGAGAGTGTGAGTGGGGAGAGAGAGAGTGGGGGGTGCAGAGAGAGGGGGAGAGAGAAAGAGGGGGAGTGGGGGAGAGAGAGAGAGAGGGGGAAGGAGAGAGAGAGAGAGAAAGGGGAAGGAGAGAGAAAAGGGGAAAGAGAGGGGGGAGAGACGGAGAGGGGGAACGGAGGGAGGGGGGGAACGGAGGGAGGGGGGGAACGGAGGGAGGGGGGGAACGGAGAGAAGTGGGGAGGGGCGGAGAGAGTGGGGGGGGAGAGAGTGGGGGGGGGGGAGAGAGTGGGGGGGGGGAAGAGAGTGGGGGGGGCGGAGAGAGTGGGGGGGGGCGGAGAGAGTGGGGGGGGGCGGAGAGAGTGGGGGGGGGCGGAGAGAGTGGGGGGGGGCGGAGAGAGTGGGGGGGGGCGGAGAGAGTGGGGGGGGCGGAGAGAGTGGGGGGGGGGCGGAGAGAGTGGGGGGGGGCGGAGAGAGTGGGGGGGGCGGAGAGAGTGGGGGGGGGCGGAGAGAGTGGGGGGGGGCGGAGAGAGTGGGGGGGGGGGCGGAGAGAGTGGGGGGGGGGGCGGAGAGAGTGGGGGGGGGGCGGAGAGAGTGGGGGGGGCGGAGAGAGATGGGGGGGAGGAAGGAGAGAGATGGGGGGGAGGAAGGAGAGAGATGGGGGGGGGGGGAAGGAGAGAGACGGGGGGGGGGGAAAGGAGAGAGACGGGGGGGGGGAAGGAGAGAGACGGGGGGGGGGGGAAGGAGAGAGACAGGGGGGGGGAAAGGAGAGAGACAGGGGGGGGGGGGGGGAAGGAGAGAGACGGGGGGGGGGAAGGGGAGAGACGGGGGGGGGGGGAGGAGAGAGACGGGGGGGGGGGAAGGAGAGAGACGGGGGGGGGGGAAAGGAGAGAGACGGGGGGGGGGAAGGGGAGAGACGGGGGGGGGGAAGGAGAGAGACGGGGGGGGGGAAGGAGAGAGACGGGGGGGGGAAGGGGAGAGACGGGGGGGGGGAAGGGGAGAGACGGGGGGGGGGGAAGGAGAGAGACGGGGGGGGGGGGGAAAGGAGAGAGACGGGGGGGGGGAAGGATAGAGACGGGGGGGGGGAAGGAGAGAGACGGGGGGGGGGGGGAAGGAGAGAGACGGGGGGGGGGGGAAGGAGAGAGACAGGGGGGGGGGAAGGAGAGAGACAGGGGGGGGGGTGAAGGGGGAGATGGATGTTGATTGTGAAATGGTGTGGAGATGGGAGAGGGATCTGGTGTCGGATAAATACGTACTGCTGTTTTGCTCGGAGCGTGAACGGTTTGACTGGAACCTCTCTCGATGCGAGAGGAATGTTCTGGAAAAGCTGTGCTTCACACAGAAGAACATTTCACAGCTCATGGGAGTGAGCCAAGGTTACAATTCATCCCAAACATGTTTACAAACCAAGTGAACAGCCAATTACTGAGTGCACAGTGTTATCCCCGCATCACTGCACCTGCCTCTCAGCTCATGGCAGCATCAATCACGGACAGCGAAAGTCCAGCCAAATATCCACCTGTGATTTCTCTCGGGGGACATGGGGCGGGGGGGGCAGTGGTTAGCGGGGGGGGGGGGGGGGGGAGCAGCAGGCGTGATGGGGGAAGGAGGGGTTCGGGACAAGGGGGGGGGGCAGGGCGAGTGGGGTTGAGAATTCCAAAGACTCTCAATCCTCTGAGTGCAGAAATTTCTCCTCATCTCAGTCCTAACTGGCCGACCCCTTATCCTGAGACTATGAACGCTGGTTCGGCACTCTCCAGCCCGGGGGAAACATCCTCGCTGCATCTATCCTGTCAACCCATCGAAGAATATTATATGTTTCAATGAGATCACCTCTCATTCTTGTAAACTCCAGAGTATAGGCCAAATCGACTCAATTTCTCCTCATAAGACAGCCCTCGTATCCCAGGAATCAGAGTCGTGATTTGAGCACATAATCCAGGCTGACACTCCAAGTGCTGTACTGTCGGAGGGGTAGTACTGAGGGAGCGCCGCACTGTCGGAGGGGCAGTACTGAGGGAGTGCCGCACTGTCGGAGGGGCAGTACTGAGGGAGCGCCGCACTGTCGGAGGGGCAGTACTGAGGGAGCGCTGCGCTCGGGGACCACTGGGAGACCTGTGTCAGCAGTGTTCCTGGCTACCAGCTCCAGGGCCTCCTCCATCCCTTCCATGTTATATCTTATTTGCTGGGCAAAAACTCGGTGCCAACTATGTTCTTGGTGCTTAGTAGGCTTTTTGCTGCTGGTGAATCTCCCTCGTGCCTCCCACAACAGCCAAACA
This sequence comes from Pristiophorus japonicus, assembly GCF_044704955.1. Taxonomy (NCBI): domain Eukaryota; kingdom Metazoa; phylum Chordata; class Chondrichthyes; family Pristiophoridae; genus Pristiophorus; species Pristiophorus japonicus. Next base: position 252,114,931 of record NC_091982.1, read on the forward strand.
AGCACACACCACAGCCACATGTTTTCAGTGTCTCTGAGTTCCTTCTCTTTCTGTCTCCTCTTCTGCGCATGTCATGATGACCCTTGACCTCCTGAATCGCGGGAATCAAGCGTTGCCATGCCGTTGCTAAGGATGGCCACACTTTACGGCAGAAGGTCAAAAAAATTTAACGTAACGCCCATTTTCAAAATGTAAACTAGGTGTTTTGAGAATGGGCGAGAAGCCGGCGATCTGAAAATCCTTTTTTAACGCCCACCGCGGAAATAACGCCCATTTTTGGGCGCTAAGCACAAAAGTGAAGGTTCTAGCCCTAGGTCTCCTAGTTTTAGTTTCGCCGATGTGGAAATATCCTCTCTGCATCCACCTTGTCGAGCCCCCTCATTATCTTGTGTGTTTCGATAAGATCACCTCTCATTCTTCTGAACTCCAATGTGTATAGACCCAACCTACTCAACCTATCTTCATAAGTCAACCCCCTCATCTCCGGAATCAACCTAGTGAACCTTCCCTGAACAGCCTCCAATGCAAGTATATCCTTCCTTAAATACGGAGATCAGAACTATACGCAGAACTCCAGGTGTGGCCTCATCAATACCCTGTACAGTTGTAGCAGGACTTCTCTGTTTTTATACCAATTTGCTTTCCCACCCATCTTTGTATCATCAGCAAACTGGACTACATTACGCTCGGTCCCTTCATCCAAGTCATTCATATAGATTGTAAATAGTTGAGGCCCCAGCACCGATCCCTGCGGCACCCCACTAGTTACTGTTTGCCAAACGGAAAATGACCCATTTATCCCAACTCTCTGTTTTCTGTGAGTTAGCCAATCCTCTATCCATGCTAATATATTACCCCTAACCCTGTGAACTTTTGTGCAGTAACCTTTTATGTGGCATCTTATTGAATGCCTTCTGGAAACGCAAATACACCACATCCACTGGTTCCCCCTTATCACCCTGCTCGTTACATCCTCAAAGAACTCCAGCAAATTTGTCAAAATGATTTCCCTTTCATAAAACCATGCTGACTCTGCTTGATTGAATTATACTTTTCCAAATGTCCTACTACTGCTTCCTTAATAATGGACTCCAGCATTTTCCTAATGACAGATGTTAGGCTAACTGGTCTATAGATTACTGCTTTCTGTCTGCCTCCTTTTTTAAATAGGGGCATTATATTTGCATTTGCGATAAGGGAATAAAGGGTTATGGGGAGCGGGCAGGGAAGTGGAGCTGAGTCCATGATCAGATCAGCCATGATCTTATTAAATGGCAGAGCAGGCTCGAAGGGCCAAATGGCCTACCCCTGCTCCTATTTCTTATGTTCTTATGTTTCCTGCTTTCTGTCTGCCTCCTTTTTTAAATAGGGGCGTTACATTTGCGGTTTACCAATTTGGGGACCTCCCCAGAATCCAGGGAATTTTGGTAGATTACAACGAATGCATCCACTATCTCTGCAGCCACTTCTTTTAAGACCCTCAAATGTAAGCTATCAGGTCCAGGAAACTTGTCTGCCTTTAGTCCCATTATTTTACCGAGTACTACTTCTTTAGTGATAATGATTGTATTACGTTCCTCCCTCCCTGTACCCGCTTGATTATCCACTGTTGGGATGTTTTTAGTGTCTGATACAAAATATTTGTTCAAAGTCTCTGCCATTTCCATGTTCCCCGTTATTAATTGACACCAATCTGCAAACTGAATTAAACGCTGTCTCGATCTCCGCCTCACTCTCCCTTCAAATGTTTGGATATTACCCATGATCAGGATGTTTTATTCAGCCTCCATGTGAAGAAAGCGGTGTCAAGTTCAAGATAAATATTAACGAGCTTCATCCAACTGAGCATAAATTCCACCCCTCTGTATACCAGCCCGGCTGAAGTGTTTATAACCAACTTCAGCCAGAAGTGGATGATCCATATTGGCCTCCTCCCGAGTTCCTCACCATTGCAGAAGCCAATCTTCAGCCAATTTGATTCACTCCATATGATATCAAAAGACAGCCGAGTGCACTGGATACAGCAAGGGCTATGGACCCCGACAACGTCCCGGTTGCCATGTTGAAGACGCGCTCCGGGAATTAGCCACGTCTCTAGATAGAAAGCTGTTTCAGCACAGCTACAACACCGGCATCTATCCGACAATGTGGAAAACTGCCCAGGTATGCCCTGTCCACAAAAAGCAGAACAAATCCAATCTGATCAATCATCAGCAAAGTGATGGAAGGTGTCGTTGACAGTGCTATCAAGTGGCACTTACTCACCAATAACCTGCTCATCGATGCCCAGTTTGGATTAGGCCAGGACCACTCGGCTCCAGACCCCATTACAGCCTCAATCCAAACATGGACAAAGGGGCTGAATTCCAGAGGTGATGTGAGAGTGACTGCCCTCGACATCAAGGCAGCATTTAACCGAGTGTGGCATCAAGGAGTCGAGTAAAACTGAAGTCAATGGGAATCAGAGGGAAAACTCTCCTCTGGCTGGAGTCATACCTAGCACAAAGGAAGATTGGAGCTTCGAAGAATAATAGGTGACCTTATTGAAACACGTAGGATTCTGAGGACTCTTGACAGGATAGATGCAGAGAGGATTTTTCCCCTCGTGGGGGAATCTAGAACTAGGGGGCATAGTCTCAGAATAAGGGGCCGCCCATTTAAAACAGAAATGTGGAGGAATTTCTTCTCTCAGAGGGTCGTGAATTTTTAGAATTCTCTACCCCTAATACAGAGCTATGGAGGCTGGGTCACTGAATGTATTTAAGGTGGAGATAGACAGATTCTTGAACTATAGGGGAGTCAAGGGTTATGAAGAATAGGCAGGAAAGTGGAGTTGAGGCCAAGATCACATCAACCATGATCTTATTGAATGGCGGAGCAGGCTCGAGGGGCCCAATGGCCGACTCCTGCTCTTATTTCTTGTGTTCTTAGGACATCACTGCAGGAGTTCCTCAGGGCAGTGTCCTAGGCCCAAACATCTTCAGCTGCTTCATCAATGACCTTCCCTCCATCACAAGATCTGAAGTGAAAATGTTTGCTGATGATTGCACAGTGTTCAGTGCCATTCACAACTCCTCAGATAATGGAGCAGTCCATGCACACTTGCAGCAAGACCTGGACAACATTCAGACTTGGGCTGATAAGTAGCAAGTAACATTTGCGCAACACATGTGCCAGGTAATGACTAACTCCAACAAGAGAGAGTCTAACCACCTCCCCTTGACATTCAGTAGCATTGATCGAATTCCCTTCCGTCAACATCCTGGGGGTCACCATTGACCAGAAACTTAACTGGACCAGCCTGTGGCAACAAGAGCGGGTCAGTGGCTGGGTATTTTGTGGCGAGTGTCTCACCTCCTGACTCCCCAAAAGCCTTTCCACCATCTACAAGGCATAAGTCAGGAGTGTGATTGAAGACTCCCCACTTGCCTGGATGAGTGCAGCTCCAACAATACTCAAGAAGCTCGACACCATCCAGGACAAAGCAGCCCGCTTGATTAACACCCCATCCACCACCTTCAACATTCACTCCCTCCACCGTCGGGCACCGTGGCTGCAGTGTGTACCATCTACAAGATGCACTGCAGCAACTCGCCAAGGCTTCTTCGGCAGGAACTCCCAAACCTGCAACCTCTACCACCAGAAGGACAAGGGCAGCAGGTAACATGGGAACACCATCCCCTCCAAGTTCCCCTCCAAGTCACACACCATCCTGACTTGGAAATACATCCTGGGTCAAAATCCTAGAATTCCCTAGCAGGGGCAGGACAGTGAGCGAGCGGGGGTGGGGGGGAGCGGCAGAGAGGAGGGAGGAGCGAGCAGGGAGGGTGAGCAGCGAGCGGTAGAGGGCAGGGGTGGGGGGTTGAGCGGGGGTGCGGGAGTAAGCAAGGATGGTGAGCGGAAAGGGGGGCGAGTGGGGGGTGGGGATGTGAGCGGGGGGGGGTGGGAGCGAGTGGGGGTGGGGAGCAGCAAGCGGTAGTGGGGAACAGTGAGCGGTAGAGGGTGGGGGGGGGTGCATGGATGGGGGGGGGGGTAGCGAGCGGAGGGGGGGGGGGCCGAGCGGGGATGGGGGAGCAGGGGGTGGGGGTGGTGCGAGCGGGGGAGGAAGAGGAGGCGAGTGGGCTGCTGTATTTCTGCTCCGTTGCTCAGGTGCAGTTCCCTATCGACATCCCAACTGGGATTGGCTCACTCAGCATGGGTGACAGAGACCCGGGACCTCCTGGTCTGCACGCTCAGCACTCACACTGCAGCGCATCGGGGAAGCTGCCCGAATACTGTTTCCGCTCTTTTTTCTGCCACTTCTCTCTCCTCTTGCACATGGCTCCGTGCGGAAACCGATCCCCCACAACGTGACTATTTCAGGCCGTGAGTGTGGTCAGTCTCACCAACTGGGCCTCAGCTGGAATATTGTGGCCAATTCCAGCCACCGCACTTTAGGAAGGATGTCAAGACCTTGGAGAGGGTGCAGAGGAGATTTACCAGAATGGTTCCAGGGATGAGAAACTTCAGTTATGTGGCGAAACTGGAGAATAGAATCATAGAAAGGCTAACAGCACAGGAGGAGGCCATTCGGCCCATCGAACCCGTGCCGGCTCTCTGCAAGAGCACCTCAGCCAGTCCCACTCCCCCGCCCTTTCCGCGTGGCACTGCAATTTTTTTTAATTTCAGGTACTTATCTAACTCCCTTTTGAAAGCAGTGATTGAGTCTGCCTCCAACACCCTCTCAGGCCGTGCATTCCAGATCCCAACCACTCGCTGCGTAAAAAGGTTTTTCCTCATGTCGCCTTTGGTTCTTTTGCCAATCACCTTAAATCTGTGTCCTCTGATTCCCGACCCTTCCGCCACTGGGAACAGTTTCTCTCTCTCTACTCTGTCCAGACCCCTCATGATTTTGAACACCTCGATCAAATCTCCTCTCAACCTTCTCTGCTCTAAGGAGAACAACCCCAGCTTCTCCAGTCTATCCACGTAACTGAAGAATTAAGCTGACTGACATTATGTAGGAACGTTTGATCAGTTTGATCTTTTCCAGTTCTGTACATTCCTATGTACCCAGTCACAGATACTCGAAATAACTTTAATATTTAAAAATTAACCGGTTGGTAAAGATCACACCGTTTTCTTTTCTCTTCAAGTTAGGAGCCGGTGTTAAATAGTTGGTTAGTGTTAATGCTGAAGCTTGGCGATTAGTAACTGTTAATACACGTCATCTTAAGTTTCTGTAAAGTTAGTCAACAGTCGAGTGAATAAAGGCACAGCAGGGCAGCTCAGTCCTGTGGAATACACATCCTGTGCCATGTGGGAAGTCCTGGACGCTTCCCGTGTCCTGGACAACCTCATGTACAGGAAGTGTGGCCAGCTGCAGGAGTTCGAGCTCCGGGTTTCAGAGCTTGAGCAGCAGTTGGAGTCACTGTGGTGCATCCGTGAGGGTGAGCATGGTGGATAACACGTTTCAGTGAATGGGTGACCACCAGATAGAAGAGGCGGACCAGGCAGGGAGTGCAGGAGTCCCTTATGTGCATCTTGCTCTCCAACCAGTATTCTGTTCGGAGTACCGGTGAGGGCGATGGTTCCTCTGGGGAGTGCAGCCAGAGCCAAGTCTGCGGCACCACGGGTGGCTCAGCTGCACGGAGGGCGGGGGGAGGAAGAAGAATGGAAGAGCTATAGTGGTAGGGGATTCAATCGTCAGGGGAGCAGACAGGTGTTTCTGCGGCCGCAGACGTGGCTCCAGGATGGTATGTTGCCTCCCTGGTGCCAGGGTCAAGGATGTCACTGAGCGGCTGCAGGGCATTCTGGAGGGAGAGGGTGAACAGCCAGAGGTCGTGGTCCATATCGGTACCAACGACATAGGTAAAAAGAGGGAGGAGGTCCTGCAGGCAGAGTTTAGGGAGCTAGGAGAGAGATTAAACAGCAGGACCTCAAAAGGTAGTAATCTCCGGATTACTCCCAGTGCCACGAGCTAGTGAGTACAGAAATAGGAGGATAGAGCAGATGAATGCGTGGCTGGAGAGATGATGCAGAAGGGAGGGCTTCAGATTCCTGGGGCATGGAGGCTGGTTCTGGGGGAGGTGACTTATCGACTTTAAGTACAGCCAGCCTTTCTTGTACCTCCTCGTTATCAATTCTTATCCATCCAGTATCTCCACGACCTCCTCCTTCAGTATGTCTATGGCAGCATCCTCTTCCTTGGTGAAGACAGACACAAAGTACTCATGTAGTACCTCAGCCATACTCTCGGCCTCCATGTGTAGGTCTCCTCCCAAATAAATACATGAAAATGAAAACTTTGCTGGGCTGTGGGGCAAGAGCAGAGAGTGGGACTAATTGGAGAGCTCTTCGAAACAGCCAGCACAGGCTCGATGGGTCGAATGGCCTCCTTTTGTGCTGTATCATTCTATGATTCATTGGAGCACAAGGAGCCCAGGCGGGAGAGTATAACTGGGCCTTCGACAAAATGTCCACCTATAATGCTAAACGTAAAATTGAATGGCTTACCCGTAGCCATGGAACTGGACACTGGCGGCCTCATGAGTAAAAAGATGTTTGAGAGACTGTGGTGCAACAAGGCATTTAGACCAGCCCTGAGCCCCATCCACATGAAACTGAGAACGTACACCAAAGAGCTTATCACTGTCCTGGGAATCGCCATGGTCAAGGTCACCTACGAGGGTACGGTGCACGAACTGCCACTCTGGATTGTCCCGGGCGATGCCCCACACTGCTTGGAAGGAGCTGGCTGGGCAAAATCTACTGGAACTGGGATGACATCCGAGCGCTATCACATGTCGATGAGGCCTCATGTACCCAGGTTCTTAACAAATTTCCTTCCCTTTTTGAGCCAGGCATTGGAAACTTTTCCGGGGCGAAGGTGCGGATCCACTTGGTCCCAGACGCACGACCCATTCACCACAAGGCGCGAGCGGTACCTCACATGATGAGGGAGAGAGTGGAAATCGAGCTGGACAGGCTGCAATGCGAGGGCATCATCTCCCCAGTGGAATTCAGCGAGTGGGCCAGCCCGATTGTTCCAGTACTCAAAAGTGATGGCACGGTCAGGATTTGCGGCGATTATAAAGTAACTATTAATCGTTTCTCGCTACAGGACCAATACCCGCTACCTAAGGCAGACAACCTATTTGCGACGCTGGCAGGAGGCAAGACGTTCACCAAGCTCGACCTGACTTCAGCCTACATGACACAGGAGCTGGAGGAGTCTTCGAAGGGCCTCACCTGCATCAACACGCACAAGGGACTGTTCATCTACAACAGATGTCCGTTTGGAATTCGGTCGGCTGCAGCGATCTTCCAGAGAAACATGGAGAGCCTACTCAAGCTGGTACCACACACGGTGGTCTTTCAGGACGACATATTGGTCACGGGTCAGGTAGGGCTGCGGCTGAAGAGGTCGAAATGGGTTTTCATGGCAACAGAAGTGGAGTTTTTGGGGAGAAAGATCGCAGCGGACGGCATTCGGCCCACAGACGCCAAGACAGAGGCTATCAGGAACGTGCCAGGCTACAGAACGTCACGGAGCTGCGGTCGTTCCTGGGACTCCTCAACTATTTTGGTAACTTCCTACCAGGGTTAAGCACCCTCTTAGAGCCCCTACATGTGTTATTGCGCAAAGGTGAGAACTGGGTATGGGAAAAAAAACAAATAATTGCTTTTGAGAAAGCCAGAAACATTTTATGCTCCAACAAGCTGCTTGTATTGTATAACCCGTGTAAAAGACTTGTGCTAGCATGTGATGTGTCGTCGTACAGAGTCGGGTGTGTATTACAACAAGCTAACGTTGCGGGGAAGTTGCAACCTGTCGCCTATGCCTCCAGGAGCTTGTCTAAGGTCGAGAGGGCCGACAGCATGATTGAGAAAGAGGCATTAGCGTGTGTGTTCGGGGTAAAGAAAATGCATCAATAACTGTTTGGCCTCAAATTTGAGTTAGAAACCGATCACAAGCATCTCACATCCCTGTTCGCTGAAAACAAGGGGATAAATACTAATGTCTCAGCCCGCATACAAAGGTGGGCACTCACGCTATCAGCGTATAACTATACCATCCGCCACAGGCCAGGCACCGAGAACTGTGTGGATGCTCTCAGTCGGCTACCATTGCCCACCACGGAGATGGAAATGGCGCAGCCTGCAAACTTGTTGATGGTGGCGCAGCCCGCAGACTTGTTGATGGTCATGGAAGCATTTGAAAATGATAAATCACCTGTCACGGCCCGCCAGATTAGGACTTGGACCAGTCAAGATCCTCTGCTGTCCCTAGTAAAAAACTGTGTACTGCATGGGAGCTGGGCCAGCATCCCCGTTGAAATGCAAGAGCTAATCAAGCTGTTCCAGCGGCGAAAGGACAAGCTGTCCATTCAGGCAGACTGCCTGTTGTGGGGTCACCGCGTAATGCTACCCAAAAAGGGCAGGGAGACGTTCATCTCGGATCTCCACAGCACACACCCGGGTAATAGTAATGATGAAAGCGATAGCCAGATCCCACGTGTGGTGGCCCAGTATCGACTCTGACTTAGAGTCCTGTGTACGGCAATGCAGCGTATGTGCTCAGTTGAGCAACGCGCCCAGAGAGGCACCACTAAGTTTGTGGTCCTGGCCCTCCAGACCATGGTCGAGGATCCATGTCGACTATGCGGGCCCGTTTTTCGGTAACATGTTCCTGATGGTGGTGGATGCTTTTTCAAAATGGATTGAATGTGAAATAATGTCGGGAAGCACCGCCACCGCCACCATTGAAAGCCTGAGGGCCATGTTTGCTACCCACGGCCTGCCTGACACACTGGTCAGTGACAATGAGCCATGTTTCACCAGTGCCGAATTTAAAGAATTCATGACCCGCAATGGGATCAAACATGTCACCTCGGCCCCAGTTAAACCAGCCTCCAATGGGCATGCAGAGCGGGCAGTACAAACCATCAAACAGAGCCTTAAACGAGTCACAGAAGGCTCACTCCAAACCCGCCTGTCCCGAGTACTGCTCAGCTACCGCACGAGACCCCACTCGCTCACAGGGGTGCCCCTGGCTGGACTATTCATGAAAAGGACACTTAAAACCAGACTCTCGCTGGTTCACCCCGACCTGCATGATCAGGTAGAGAGCAGGCGGCAACAAAATGTAAACGATGGTCGCGCCACTGTGTCACGGGAAATTGATCTGAATGACCCTGTGTATGTGCTAAACTATGAACATGGTCCCAAGTGGATCGCGGGCACGGTGATAGCTAAAGAAGGGAATAGGATATTTGTAGTCAAACTAGACAATGGACAAATTTGCAGAAAGCACCTGGACCAAACGAGACTGCGGCTCACAGACTGCCCTGAACAACCCACAGCAGACACCACCTTTTTCGAGCCCACAACACACACCCAAAGGATCAATGACACCACGCCGGACCAGGAAATCGAACCCATCAGGCCCAACAGCTCAGCAAGGCCAGGCTCACCCAGCAGCCCTGCAGGGTCAACAATATGCCAGCCCAGCAAGGGCACAGCCAACACACCAGAACAGACATTTGTACCGAGGCGGTCCACCAGGGAAAGAAAGGCTCCCGACCGCCTCACCTTGTAAATAGTTTTCACTTTGACTTTGGGTTGGGTGGGGGGGTGATGTTGTGTATCTGTAAAGCATGCACTCCCATGTTCCGCCACCAGGGAGCTCATCTGTTGAAGTCCCAAGGGATCCCAGCATCCCTTGGGAGCACTGTATATAAGCCGGCCCCTTAGGCCTGTTCCTCACTCTGGAGTGTCTTATTAAAGACTGAGGTCACTGTTACTTTAACCTCCCTGTGTGTAGCCTCATCTGTGTTAGGAACACAATAAATACCTTGGAGACACAAGAGCCAATCATAGCTGTAGTAACCACTTCTTCACGACGTAATGCGCACAGTCACTTCACCAGTAACCATACCAACTCACGGACCATATCTGGTGCTGACACCACGGCGTGTAGCCAGGAGTTGGGGCCCATTAATGATGGGACGACCCACTGGAAGTTAATAGGAGGTGGGCAAATTTCAGGAGGGGTCACCCCGAGTTGGAAGAGAGAGACTTAACATGAGTCCTCCTCTTGGCCTGTTCCACTTCCCTAAAATATAATCTGCCAGACAGTCCTCCAGCCTGGCACAGCGGTCGATGTACTCATGACCGAGATCCTAAACCATTTAGGGATTCAAACCTTGAACAGTGGCTCTGCTTAATCAGACCAAGCAGCGCCCAGAAGAGACCCCTAGAGCCTTCACTAACAACCTGTACGATATCTATCAACGTACTCAGAACCAGGCACTCACAAATGCTGCAGCAGGAAAGAATCAGGAACAATTTAAATTGATGTTCCTGACCCAACTCCACTCTTTAGTTAAAACCACCCTGGCATTGCCATTAGGCCCACCAATCAGTGGACAGATATAGAGACCAGCGCTCAAATAGACTGGGAGATGGTAAAAGACCAGTTAAAGGTGAAGTCACCACCCACTGCAAATAAACCAGTGTCAATGGTGGAGGGATCTCGAAACTACCCCTTTGAGGGACAGTGCTTTAATTGTAAGAAGGTAGGACACCGAGCAAAAGATTGCAGCAGGCCCAGACCAGCACCGAACCATGATGCAATGCATAGATACCTCCCGAGGGGCGAATCCAAACCCTCTGGAATGGAACAACAATTGGCTCAGTTAGTAAGCCTTCTAAAGAACAAATCCAAGTCCTCTGGGGCAGATCAACGATTGGACCAGTTGATAACCCTTGTACAAACCCAAATTGCCACGGGGAGGATGCAAAATCATTTACCGGTGCACACAATCGTCGATGCACACTCATTAGAGAGACCCATTCAAGGATCGACCCTATGACAGGTTTCGGCCTCCAGAGATTGGTGGGAAGGGGGACGTGATGGAAGTGGGAGACCAGTAATCCTTGTTGTCTTAAAAGGGGCAGGCAGCAGATTATGTTCATCGATACTGGCTCAGCTGTTACCATCATCCACACCCCATACCCTGAACGCCATGCAGTGGCGGGCAAGGGTTATATGACCCTTAAAGGGTTTAACGGTGATACAACCACCGCATATACAGGGAAGGCCACTGAACTTCAGTTGGGAGGCCTCACCTGTAAGGTCCCAGCGCCGATGATGATGACCACCCCCGACGGAAGGGGAATTGTCGGGACTGATGTGTTGGATCAGTACGGCGTGGTGATAGATTATAATCAGGACTGTGTTTGGTTGGGATTGAGAAATAAGTCAGGAGTGATAGAAATTCCAGATGCTCACTCGGTTTTTGCTATTAAAAAGCCATCTAAGTATGACTCTCCGGGGAGCGAAAATGAAGCTGTTGCAAAACTAAATCAGGAACACTGAGCGGTGTTTGCCACATGCAAGCATGACTATGGAAAAATGGCAGGCGAGGAATCTATTTAGGGACCCCCCCCCCCCCACTCATTCACTAAACAGTACCCCACCCCAAGGGAGAGTCACCCTTACATTCAAGACACCATAAAATCCCGAGTCGAGCAGGGTGTTCTTAGGACAGGCACTTTCACGACCAATTCACCCACATGACCGGTTAAAACGCCTGATAGCAGCTGGCGACTGACTATTGATTACAGAAAGTTAAATTCTGTAACACCAGCCTGCTCACCGGTAGTAAGAGAAACTCCCACCATATTATCTCAAATTCCTGCTGGTTCCAAGTACTTTTCGACCCTCGACATCGCCAATGGATTCTGGAGTATCCCTGTTAAAGGGGAAGACCAGTACAAATTTGCGTTCACATTTGAGGGCCAGAGCTACACCTGGACATGCTTGCCTCAGGGGTTCCACAATGCCCCCACGATATTCCACAAAAGAATGGCTGCAATTTTAAAAGACTTTTCCCGCCCTACCTACTTGCTGCAGTACGTAGATGACCTACTGCTGGCAACTGACAGCATGGAGGAGCATCTGTCCCCTTTGCATGAACTTTTGACATTGTTGGCTCAGGTGGGACTAAAGGTGAATCCCTGTAAAGCCCAATTAGCAAAGGAACTTTATCCCAGGTTTTGCAGAGTGTGCAAAGCCCCTGTATGATTTAATAAAACTGCAGGGTGATGACATACGCCCGGCATGGACTGATGCCCACACCCAGTCCGTGGCTAAATTAAAAACTGCAATGATACAGGACACATGTCTGATCCCTCCTGACCCCACGCAGCCCTTACATTTGTTGGTCGGGGCCACAGAGCAAAACCTCACTGCAGTTCTGTGCCAAACGCGAGCTGATCGAATACAGCCCATTGCATATGCGTCTCGAATCCTGCAGGGGGCAGAAAAGGCGTATACCGCATGCGAGCGCCACCTGCTGGCATCTTCTGGTCGGTACATCACTTTAGCTTTATTACTGGGTTACAGGCGACAATCCTGCACAGCGGACACACACCTCTGAAACTACTGATGAAGGCTGGAGATTCGCTAGTTTCCTCGCAGCACCTCAGCAAATGGCCATTAGAATTTATGGAAAGAGACATTGATACCATTTCCAAACCCATTACATTGCTGCCACAATTTCTGATCTATGAGGGGGACCCACATGAACGTCCGTTACCCCTGATTAAGTTTGAGACCCAGCCTGTGCAGAAAGAGCCCATACAGGGTGCCCCAGATGTATATATCGATGGGTCCTCATATCACATTGAAGGATCCCCTCACACTGGATATGCTGTGATATTGCCAGAAAGAACCATCCAGCGAAGATGCAACAGACAGTCTTCACAATATGCAGAAATCGCCACACTTCTACCTGCTGTAAAGGAGACCTCAGGTAGACCAGTGAATATTTAGTCCGATAGTGCCTATGCTATAATCACCATGCTCTCCTTGCCCCTATACCACAAAAATGACTATTGTACGATAGACGGTAAGGCCCTGGTCCATGGGCCCTGGTTACGCCTGCTCTGGTCATACCTTAAACAGCGATTCCAGCCCTGCTTCATAGAAAAGGGGGTCCACATAGTGAGGGAAATTCCAGAGCAGACAAAGCAGCCAAGGATGCTGCGATTGAGGGGGAGATAGAGGATATAGTTGTTGAGCCCTGCAATGCTGTTAGCAAGGTCTCTCCAACAGATCACCTAGATTTAAAATCCCTGCAGCAGCAATACTGATCATATGCTGTTGTAAGCGCCTAGCACGAGGAAGGAAGACCCTTCCTCAACCAACAGCCTGGGCTCCCAATACCAGACTAGCCACTGCCCCTGAGCAGTTGCAGATGTTCAAACGCAAGACAAATGCCTGCCCGGTGGTGTGTGTTCCACCAGAGGTGGGTCAGGAACTGCTCTCCCTCTTTCACTCCCACCCCACAGCAGGGCACTATTCGGCCCTGGTAACCTTCTATAAGGTAGCATCCACATATTGGTGGCCTTCCATGAGGGAAACAATCAACCAATACGTGGCACGATGCCTACCGTGCCTGCAACACAATCCTCCTGCATGCCTTGCTTCAAAGCGCACCCCCACCTCAAGAGTCATGGACTCTCCTCCAGATAGACTTCATTGGACCACTTCCACAGACGCAAGGCAATTTTCAGCATGCCCTAGTGGTGGTGGATCAATTCACTAAATGAATCGAAGCATTCCCCTGCTGCTCCAACACCGCAATCACAGCAGCTAAATCACTATTGAATCATGTGTTTTGTAGGTGGGGAGCACCAGTACAAGTGAACAGCAATCAAGGTTCACACTTTACCGGTAACATTCTTACCCACCCCTGCAGGAAATGTTGGGGATAAAACACAAATTACACATTGCTCACCCCCCCAGTCATCTGGAGGGGTTGAAAGGGGGAACAGGACCCTAAGTTAATGTTAAAAAAATTGTGCGCGGACCACCCCACGCAATGGGCTAACATGCTGCCAATGTGCTTAATGGTAATGAGGTCCACACCTCATAGAACAACAGGGGTCTCCCCGTATCAGGCCATGACGGGGAGGCTCATGAGAACACCAGGCCAGCTAACACTAACAGGGATGAGTCCCCTGACATTGAAACCATGTAGTTCCGAGTGGCTGGAACAAGTGATAGATCACACCGATCACATCAATCGACTTGTGGCCACCAAATTGGGGAAGTCAAAAAGACAAATTAAAAGGTACTTTGAGAAGAAAGTACGTCCCTTTGAATACAAGGGGACCCAATCATGATTCCAAATTATGGGAACAAGAAACTGCCTTTGAGCCCAGGTGGTGGGGACAGCATAAGTTTATTGACCGATTGAACCCCGCGGTTTATTTAATTCAGTTACCGGGGTGGGGGGGGGGGAAAGGGCATTAAGTACAAGAAGTGGTTTCACATTAATCAGCCAAAGAGTAAATACTGCACTGATCTTGTTTCCCACAGACCATGTTACGGACCCTCACGATTGTCAGGATGATACTGGCCAAGACCGAAGCCGAGGGAAGATGGAGAAGTGGGAGCTGCAGCATGACTCACGAACATCATCAATCATCAATGTGCTGTGAGAAGTGATGGTGCACTGACGATATGGGAAGGGGAGAGTCTCCGCTGGAGGTGTGATTGGACTATAGTAACGTGTGGCATACACCTTACAAGGTGGGGACCAAGTCAGGCCATCCACTTTTCTCTCTCTCGCTCTCTAAGTTTAAAACCCATTATACAGCATCATCCACCTCACAGAAACATAAACAACAGTTATCAGAACCCTCTCGATGATTATGATATGTGAGCCCTGAGGTGATAAACCATATGAGCAGTCAATAAGGATAGTTCCCCCTCAAGGTGGGGAGATTGTAAGAATAAAAGTGTTTAGTAATGACAAAATTAATTCTGTGTATGTATAAATGTTGAAAGTGTAGATTATATGGAAAGGCTGCAGTTTGAAGAGACAAAATGGATACCTTCCCCAAGTTCATGTCTCCATGACTTTGAAACACACCAAACTAGATAAGATGTTAATTGGAAATCCATTAACCTAATCAAGGGATGACACCAGCCCTCCAGACAAACACATGTGTGAGGAGAGCCAATAAAGAACTGGCCTGGAACCAAGACCCAATCCTGGGGCTTTCTGAGGAATGATGGACTTAAGGAATTTAAAAACCCAAGTACAGATTGCTCTTTCTCTCCTCAAGACCAGCCGAAACAGCAGGCTGTGCATTCAGGAGGGGGGGGGAGGAGGAGAGGCGGGGGGAGGAGGAGGTTGGGGAGAGGAGGAGGGAGAGGAAAGAGAGGGAGGGAAGAGAGGAAAGAGAGGGAGGGAAGAGAGGAAAGAGAGGGAGGGAAGAGAGGAAAGAGAGGGAGGGAAGAGAGGAAAGAGAGGGAGGGAAGAGAGGAAAGAGAGGGAGGGAAGAGAGGAAAGAGAGGGAGGGAAGAGAGGAAAGAGAGGGAGGGAGAGAGAAAGAGAGGGAGGGAAGAGAGGAAAGAGAGGGAGGGAAGAGAGGAAAGAGAGGGAGGGAAGAGAGGAAAGAGAGGGAGGGAAGAGAGGAAAGAGAGGGAGGGAAGAGAGGAAAGAGAGGAGGGAAGAGAGGAAAGAGAGGGAGGGAAGAGAGGAAAGAGAGGGAGGAAGAGAGGAAAGAGAGGGAGGGAAGAGAGGAAAGAGAGGGAGGGAAGAGAGGAAAGAGAGGGAGGGAAGAGAGGAAAGAGAGGGAGGGAAGGAAGAGAGGAAAGAGAGGGAGGGAAGAGAGGAAAGAGAGGGAGGGAAGAGAGGAAAGAGAGGGAGGGAAGAGAGGAAAGAGAGGGAGGGAAGAGAGGGGAGAGGGAGGGAAGAGAGGGGAGAGGGAGGGAAGGGAGGGGAGAGGGAGGGAAGGGAGGGGAGAGGGAGGGAAGGGAGGGGAGAGGGAGGGGAGAGGGAGGGAAGGGAGGGGAGAGGGAGGGAAGGGAGGGGAGAGGGAGGGAAGGGAGGGGAGAGGGAGGGAAGAGGGGAGAGGGAGGGGAGAGGGGAGAGGGAGGGAAGGGAGGGGAGAGGGAGGGAAGGGAGGGGAGAGGGAGGGAAGGGAGGGGAGAGGGAGGGAAGGGAGGGGAGAGGGAGGGAAGGGAGGGGAGAGGGAGGGAAGGGAGGGGAGAGGGAGGGAAGGGAGGGGAGAGGGAGGGAAGGGAGGGGAGAGGGAGGGAAGGGAGGGGAGAGGGAGGGAAGGGAGGGGAGAGGGAGGGAAGGGAGGGGAGAGGGAGGGAAGGGAGGGGAGAGGGAGGGAAGGGAGGGGAGAGGGAGGGAAGGGAGGGGAGAGGGAGGGAAGGGAGGGGAGAGGGAGGGAAGGGAGGGAAGGGAGGGGAGAGGGAGGGAGGGGAGAGGGAGGGAGGGGAGAGGGAGGGAGGGGAGAGGGAGGGAGGGGAGAGGGAGGGAGGGGAGAGGGAGGGAGGGGAGAGGGAGGGAAGGGAGGGGAGAGGGAGGGAAGGGAGGGGAGAGGGAGGGAAGGGAGGGGAGAGGGAGGGAGGGAAGGGAGGGGAGAGGGAGGGAGGGAAGGGAGGGGAGAGGGAGGGAGGGGAGAGGGAGGGAGGGGAGAGGGAGGGAAGGGAGGGGAGAGGGAGGGAAGGGAGGGGAGAGGGAGGGAAGGGAGGGGAGAGGGAGGGAGGGGAGAGGGAGGGAGGGGAGAGGGAGGGAGGGGAGAGGGAGGGAGGGGAGAGGGAGGGAGGGGAGAGGGAGGGAGGGGAGAGGGAGGGAAGGGAGAGGGAGGGGAGGGAGGGGAGAGGGAGGGAAGGGAGAGGGAGGGAAGGGAGGGGAGAGGGAGGGAAGGGAGGGGAGAGGGAGGGAAGGGAGGGGAGAGGGAGGGAAGGGAGGGGAGAGGGAGGGGAGAGGGAGGGGAGAGGGAGGGGAGAGGGAGGGGAAGGGAGGGGAGAGGGAGGGAAGGGAGGGGAGAGGGAGGGAAGGGAGGGGAGGGAAGGGAGGGGAGAGGGAGGGAAGGGAGGGGAGAGGGAGGGAAGGGAGGGGAGAGGGAGGGAAGGGAGGGGAGAGGGAGGGAAGGGAGGGGAGAGGGAGGGAAGGGAGGGGAGAGGGAGGGAAGGGAGGGGAGAGGGAGGGAAGGGAGGGGAGAGGGAGGGAAGGGAGGGGAGAGGGAGGGAAGGGAGGGGAGAGGGAGGGAAGGGAGGGGAGAGGGAGGGAAGGGAGGGGAGAGGGAGGGAAGGGAGGGGAGAGGGAGGGAAGGGAGGGGAGAGGGAGGGAAGGGAGGGGAGAGGGAGGGAAGGGAGGGGAGAGGGAGGGAAGGGAGGGGAGAGGGAGGGAAGGGAGGGGAGAGGGAGGGAAGGGAGGGGAGAGGGAGGGAAGGGAGGGGAGAGGGAGGGAAGGGAGGGGAGAGGGAGGGAAGGGAGGGGAGAGGGAGGGAAGGGAGGGGAGAGGGAGGGAAGGGAGGGGAGGGGGAAGGGAGGGGAGAGGGAGGGAAGGGAGGGAGGAGGGAGAGGGGAGGGAAGGGAGGGGAGAGGGAGGGAAGGGAGGGGGGAGGGAGGGAGGGAGGGAAGGGAGGGGAGGGAGGGAGGGAAAGGGAGGGAGGGAGGGAAGGGAGGGG